>NC_139932.1:3912500-4298413 GCF_963514095.1 Eutrigla gurnardus
ACATTTGATTGGCCGGGTAGGAGAAGTGGCGGTGGATGCGCATGGCTCCGCCCCCGGGCCTGTTGGTGGGACGTCCCCCGACGCCACCCTCCGCAGTGACGGACACCCGGTCTACCTGAAGGCAGGAAGAGGATGTAGAGAGATGAACCCTTAGACAAAATTTTAAAAATTAAGGAACAGTTGAGATCTGTTTTACAATCAAATACCTGGTGAAAAAAGATCAAACCATAATAATTATGAGAAATTGTTTCTGAAGTTTTACTTAGAAAAATCATCATCAATATCATTCACACTTGATCCCACGTATGTGTTTTTATCTCTGTTAGGAGGATCATACAATCACTTGTGTGTTTGTGTGCATCTCTGTGTCTGTCCACAGCTATTCTCATATTCCGCTGCAGAAAACTGCATAATATTTTGTGTGCTCAGTTATGGCTGCGCGCTCAATGACCTCTTGTGGTTGCTGTGACTTTTCCAAACTTTTGTTTTGTTTTATGCTGCCATTGACTGCCTGCTGATTTGTCACTCACACCCCAGCCGAAATCTGCTGCTGGACATTATATACATTATATAAGCAGCTAAGATTACCGCCTCACTCTTGTTTTCCTCCACCAACCAGTCAGGTGACAGTTTCTATCCACGTCGCTCCAAAATGTCACTTTGTCATTTTTTCCCTTTAAAGCATATGTGTGAAATTGTCATAATTGACATAATGAATTCTTGAGTTAATTCAGAATTTAATGGTTTTGCAAGGCGACGGGTACTTTTCACCACCAAATTCGAATGAGTCCAACGTTGAGTCCAAGTGGATGTTTGTTTAAAGAAATCAACCCTGAGATATCATATCACATCATATCATAGTGACCTTGACCTTAAAACACCAAAATCTAGTCAGTTCATCCTTGAGTGAAGCCGGGTATCAGCCGAGTACCAGCTGATACTTTGTACCCATAGTGGGGAGGTAACAGTTTGCTGTGCTGTACTGCACTACTGTTCAAACAAATACATTGGCTTTGTGAATGTTGAACTTGACAAACTCTGCTTTGTTGATTTTGACATATTCCCAAGAGGAGTGACAAGGTCAGAGAACCGTGATGTCAAATATCGACCTGGGAAATATTCTGTATTGATACAATGTATCTAAATAAATATTACCTGACTAAATTACTTTATTTATCCCCATCAGAGAAACGGACAAGCAAATCAATTACAGCAGGTGTTGAAGGTGGTGAACATGTTTTAAATCACTCCACTGTGAACAGCGTCATCTGTGTCCAGGCCAATCAGCGCAGTTACATAAAACGCTGCATCACGGATCTAATGAAAGCCGTTGCTAACTAGGTAAATCATCATATATCTTTTTGCCAGTTGTGTCCTTTAGATGCTCATTGCCAGCAAATTCAACCTTATAATTGCCCTAAAACTATACAGTAGCACCAGTCGTCAACCTCCAGTCCTGAAAAGTGAAGGCAATGCTTCAAAATCGAATGGCCATCAGGGGGCAACTCCTCTATGATTGCATGACCCTACTTATCACTTGATTTATTATCTCAGCAGACATTGTAAAAGTGTATGGCTCAATCACCAGTTTCAGGTCACATGACTAACACTAGTGAGACATGTTACTAACGATTGACATGAGAAATATCAACATTTACTTTTATTTTCACATGGGACACAAACAGCAGTCTCCTGGACGAAAGTGCTGTGTATGTTTGACAACATGTAAGTTACTATAAAGCAGGGTGTGCTTCAGGGCAGGGCTAGCTTGCGGTTGACTCGTAGCTTCCAGAGGACCAGCTATCAGTGTGTTTTAACTCCATCAAAGTTAATTGGAACATTGTTGGTCACCTCCAAAGCATTTACTTAGCTTGACCCTCTCCTACCACTGGTTAAAAAAACAACAACATGAAGGCAGCCGAACACCACAATGGCAACGTCAAAAAAACATGATGATGACAGGAAAAAAACAAGATGGCCATGGGCAAAACCCCAGATGACAAAGTGGGAAAACCAAGACGGCGACAGCACAAAAACAAGATGGCGATGGTCAAAAAACAAAATGGCAACGGGCAAAAATGTTGAACTAGAGGTTTCTAAACTGCTGTCTAAAAACCAGTGGGCGTCGTCATGGTGACTACATCCACTTCTTATGAGCACACACAGTCAGGTGGTTATCACCAGCAAACCAGCAAAGCAAACAACTTATTAAGCAACAACAGAGAGTGGAGGTTTTAAGAAAATTGGAGGAAATACAGTCAGGGATGAGCAGCATAGCATTATGGGAACATGCCAGGCAACAGTGGGAACCATTAGGATGCTCTGGGTCTCTTTGTTGTCATACATCAGCGCTTTTCGGCCAATCAAACGGCGAGTATGAGCGTCTGAGTTTGTTCTTTGATGAACGAAGTGATCAATAAGAACAGAGAGCCTGCTGACATGCAGCGGAAAGGTCGGGGATTAAAGGTTTGTTTTTAAGGGGTTTTCTGGTGAGTCAGCGAACGCAGCGCCGCACTACGTGATGCCTTTAAATGCTCCGGTCAACCGAAATACTTTTTGTAATTGTGTTTGTTTGCTGATTGGATTGGATTTCTAAGCTCACCTTGTCAATGTCAGACAATTTAACATCCCTATACGTTTGAATGCTAAATCTTTATTTCAGTGGCGTTAGAGCCACTGAGTTAATTGCCCTCCACATAAACTCACCAACCACCACGTCGGCTGAAGGAAATGAGTCCATGTTGGGCTCAACAGGGCTTGTTAAGGATTTGTAATAAAACAAGGCAGCGAACTGATGCTTTCAGCCCTTTTCGTTTTTACTTTTGTTGGATGTCGAATGCATTTTGTCTTTGTGACATATCTTTGACTGTGAGAATAAATTGTTTCGAGCAGGACAATTCTTTCCTCTGCTCTTTCTATCAGCAGGTTGTATTTTAATCCAGATGTGGTTTTTTTTTTACCCTTTTTTCTTCGCATAAAGAAGCATCACGCACGGATACCTTACTAGGAGACCAACAACACCTCTTAATTCACAGTGTGCTCACAAACAAACACAAAGGGGCCTCAGGGGTTTTAATTGGCCTCTGTCCAAATTAGACAGATTAACCCTCCTCTCACATTAGCCGCGATGACCGGCCTGAAAAATCATGTTGCTCGTCGTTTCTCTGAGGCTTTTTCTCTCTTGGCACGCGCTCGTCTCAAAAATTGCAGCTGAAACGGCAACTTTGACGGTTAATTAGCCTCGCTCAGGAAAGCTCTGAGGCCAAATCTGCAAATAACATTCTTTGTTCGAGAGGGGATTGGTTTTTTTTGCTTTTTTTTGTCCCGACGCCAGGAGCTTTTGTTTTGAAAGGCTCATCAGGAAAGTTACCAAACTGTATGACATCAAACGTTGACGTGAAGGAGAGATAGTTTGGAACAGGTATTTAGTTCTCAATCAGCTGTAGCCTATAAGAAGGCGCTTCACTCCTAAGAAGTTCAGGGGTTTGGAAAGCAAGATATATTCAAACACCTGAGAAATCTGAACATGTTACAAAACGTCTGCACTTTCTAAATTTCAAAGCTGGTATTTTTTGTGGTAATATTTTATATTTCCGAAACACATTCTTCATCTTATGCACCAATCAGTGAACACGGGTTTGATTAAAAAGTAATATTAATTTTAGACAGCTGGGTTACATACAGCTGTTGTTTTAATGAAGTCTTAACCCTGGAATACTGTTGAAACAATGGTCACTATATACACTATGTCACCCGGACACCTAAACAACTTCTCAGTCACGTTTTTAGACCTAGGTTTAGCCCGACAGATCAGCGTCATGGCCAGATTTCCATCCACTTTCCAACAGATTTTCATGGTTTCCAGAGGATGATTCCAGATCATTTTGTCAATCTCACGGACCTGTTATGTAGCGCCACCCTCAAGCCAACAAATACTAAGAACTATCCATTCAATTTACTGAACACATTCATGCCCCCCAGATGATGACCCATTAGTATTTAAGGGTTCAAAAGGCCTTTCCTGTTGCACTAACCTCAAGAGACATTTAAAAATGTCAGGTTTACTGCCATTAAGGGTCTGTGGGCAACAGCATTAACAACAACATTGCGGACAGAACCCATTCGAAGAACTTTGTTGACTTTTGGCACAAGAATTCGTGCTGTTGTCCGATTGCAAATTTAACAGCAGGATAGTGCCGTCTAGCAACAAGCAAGACTAGAGGGAGCTTTCCTCTTTGTATCATGTAACCTCAACTGGAAACCAGTAAACCGTAGCCATTGCTTGACTTGCGAGAAGTCACAAGGTCACTGAACTGGCACACAACTATTTTGGATGGTTCGCCTGAATACATTTTATGATTGGGTCAAGCAATTTGCCATGTCACAAATATCAGCACACATATGTTCTTATAGAGTTGTAAGGATTTCTGCCGCATGGCCACCGTACCTCAAGGCGGTCGGTGTGCAGCACGATGAATCGAGTGGCGTTGATGCACTCCAGCTCGATGCTGACCTCTCCGGAAAAGGTGAAATTGTCCATGTAGACGGCGATCCGCAGGTCGTAGTGCCGCGGCCTCACCGAGCCCGGCAGCCTGGAGTTCCTCCACGGCTGTGCTGCCTCCTCATCCCCCCTCTCCCCGGTCCTCTCCCCTCTGCTCCCATTCAACCTCGCTGACCCTCCGCCGCCCCGCGAACCCGACTCCCCCAGCCCGCCGTCACGATCTTGTCTGCCGCACTCCTCGAAGCGGAGGCTGAGGACCACGGCCACCGCCGTGACGATGATGAGGGTGAGGATGGACAGGGCGAAGCCCAGCACCAGCCGCTTGTGCACCGTGATGTGACGCTCGGTGGTTCGAGGTCGGACCACCACGGACTCGGCCCACTGGTCTGAGAGGCCGCGGCCATTCCGCATGGCGCCTGGGCTGCTGTCGTTTAGTCCCATTTGGCTAAAAGTGTCACTCTAACGGCAAAGAAATGTCCTCGAGGTTTACAGTCAGAAACAGGTTCCAATACAGAGAAACATTCATTTATGCTCAGGTCTGATTTCCAGATGATTTATTGTGAAATTAAGACCCATCCAAAAGATTCCAGTTGTCAATCAGTCAAACCTCCAGTCTGCTGCAGTTCTATTTCTGAAACCCTGAACTGTGACCTCGCCACTGGTGGACTGTTCCGAACGTCCCTCGCCGGAGGTGGAAAATCAACACCACGGCACGTTTTACATTTCAGCCAACGAACCTGACAAACCATAAAGGATGAGATGGTTCTGTGCGTTTTGGTTTTGCGGTGAGGGGGAATAGAGAAAAAAATCAATGCTGCATGGCTCGATTTCAAGTTCCAGAGGATGGGGAGGAGGAGGAGGTATGCTGGTAAGAATGTGGATGTACAGTGAGTGTACCATCCATTGGCTCTCGCTGGAAATCAGCTGTGTAAGCTAAACTCTAAACCACCACAGAGACGTGGGAATAAAGCCTCAGTAAGACGCTATGTGCTGGGAAACCAGCTGAAGTCACATTTCATCTGGATTTGCTAGAATTAAAATCACTTTGAGGAAGGAAATCCTAATTTGGAGCTTCAAAAACTATCACTTCCGGATTTAAATGCATCCAAGACAGTGATCCTGAACCTTACACAGGAGATTTAAAGCAGCAGGTTATTGTCTCCAGGTTATTATAACGTTAATTACTTCTGAGTTAAAGCTCTTCCAGAACTGCAGTAAAGCATAAATAAACCCCCACTGGACCATTATGGGATTATTATCATGATACAGTGGGAGATGAAAGTGCCTCGCAGAACATTAAGGTCAGTATTAGGAGCCACAGATGCGCTACCAGGATCTCTACGATTATTATGATTACATTTCACTTTCGGAGGTTGGGAATGGGGACTTTTTTTTTTGCTTCAATGGGAAAAACTGGTCAAAATGTGTATTTCATCAAATTCAAATTTGCACTTTTGCCCATAATTTGATTAAATGAGTGACAGCAACTGATTAAGCCGTGTCTCAGTTTGTTGGAGATAAGTTTAATGTAACAAAGTCATATCACTAGGTTTTTTTTAATCAAACATACGATTATTTGTTATTACTGAAGAATTTCCCTGTGAGAATAATGTGATTTTTCAGGTTCATGTTCAGCAGCTGGAGAAGTTGAACCTGCAGTGTCAAGATTTCAAGTTAAAACAAGCTTTTACTGGCGGTTTTTAAACCCTATTCCTGCCTGACTTGATAGAAATATGAAGGTAATAACTCTCTCACTGCGGCCCCCGTCTATGTCTCTCTCCCTCTCTCCCCGGTGAGCGGGTTAAGTGGATAATTTACGGCCAGCATGTGGCTTTATTTCCGCGTGGAGGAGATCATTCACTCGGCGCTCCCACCGGCTCTAAACGATCCCTGCTTTACACGTCGCGAGGCTGATGGATGAAATATGGATTCAATAGGATTGATACTCCGGAATGTATCGATTCGATGGATGAACAAAAAAAAACCCGGGCGAAAGAAAAACAAATTCCAACAATCAATCCGGTTCGTTGATGAGATCAGCACGGTGAGAATGACGTTATCCGATCAATAAGAACGTCATATTCAGCCGGTAACGATCCAGATCAACTCCAGCGGTCCTCCGAGAACCCGTAGATCCGCGGGTCGGTTACCGGCATCCGGAGACGGACCGGAGATGATCTGACTTCAGTCCCGAGAAGAAACCGCGCTTTTCACCGTGAGCACCTGCTCTTCTTCTGTTAGTCACCGGACTACCGGGAGCAGGAGGAGGAGGAGGCTGGGGTTACCGGCGGTCAGCGGACCAGTCCACCCGGGACTGTCCGGGGATCCGTTACACTAAAAGTCAGGAATCCGTCAAACAGCTCAGAGATCAGTTTGAACACAAAGAAATCCCTCAGAGAGTTTCTGAGATTGATCCGTAAAAACCACCGGGGATCCGTTAAGGGATCATGTTCAAGTCGTGACGGATCAGTTCAAACACAAACTAATCGAATTAACCACCGTGATTTAAAAAAAGAATAAAGTGTCCCTTTAGTAACGGACACCGGGGACCGGTTAGACGGAGTCTGTGATCCGGTTGAAAGGCTCCACCATAAATCCACCGGATTCGTTTCCACTAAATCCAAAGTAACGGTGCCAGGCGGATTATCCCGGGTTTACGCCGGTTGGGCTGCGGGCCCCTTCCGGTGCTCCGTTATTACACCGGAATCCTCCTCAACTTTTCCTCTCTCTCTCCCTCCGCTGCCGGTGAAGAAGACGAGGCTGTCCGGTCAGCATCCCTCCCTCCGCCGGCCAGGAG
The DNA here is from genome assembly GCF_963514095.1 of Eutrigla gurnardus. Classification (NCBI taxonomy): domain Eukaryota; kingdom Metazoa; phylum Chordata; class Actinopteri; order Perciformes; family Triglidae; genus Eutrigla; species Eutrigla gurnardus. Next base: position 3,919,799 of record NC_139932.1, read on the forward strand.
GACGCTCACGGTGATGGAGAGGAAGAGTCTCGTGCCGCCCGTTCAGCCGCGAGTGCGCTCGCGGTGTGCCGTTGTGATTGAGCACGAGCTGCTGCTCCTTGCTCAGAGCTGCTGGAGGCACGCGCTGACAGAGAGAGAGAGAGAGAGAGAGAGAGAGAGAGAGAGAGAGAGAGAGAGAGAGGGGGGGGGGGGGGGGGGGGGGAGAGATATTGTTTTTATTATTAGTCATTTTATTTTATTGTATATAATTGTGCTTTGGCAACACATTTCACGTCATGCCAATAAAGCCTTTGAATTTAATTGAATTGAGAGAGAGAGAGAGGGAGAGAGAGAGAGAGAGAGAGAGAGAGAGAGAGAGAGAGAGAGAGAGAGAGAGAAGGGAGAGAGAGAGAGCAGTGTGTTCCAATGAAGCTACCCCACCCAACTTTATTCAAATCCATTATTTTCTATTCTCCCTGGATGTATTCCAAACCAGACAATAGATCATTAATGATGAGAATGAGCGTTGACTCTCTGTCACACACACACACACACACACACACACACACACACACACACACACACGCTGAGTTAGTAACAGAGCAGCTATATTTTTTTTCCCCCAATCAATTCGTGTGCTGAGGTTAGTTTTTATTACACTCTCCTCCCTTCCACCGGTTCTCATCTAAACTTCTGTATGCCCATAATAATAATAATAACTGCATGTACACAAACAGGCTGTCTATACTGTTGTGTGGATAATGAGGAGAGAGGGAAGGTGAGGGTCGGACTTAAAAGCCCATACTGTATATAAGACCAGGCACGTGCAGGGGGGGGGAGGGTGCTGGAGCACCTGCCCCTTTGCCCCATGATGCCCAAAGTGCCCTTTTGTCAAAGTGTTTTTCCCCCCCCAAAGAGTGTGTGTGTCTGTGTGGCCCAAAATAATAATAAATAAAACAAAATAATAATAATTTAGATCTACCTTGGTCGGTCGTGCCCTCACTCTGCCGTCACTGCCCTGACGTGCCCAGACATGCCCTGCTGCTGAACGCTAAGCTGCTGGAGACGGCCACTGCTCGTCTCGCGAAACCTCACTTTTTGACAGACAGGGAGTAAACAACTGGTCCGGTGAGTAGGTTTTGCAGCGGTATTCGTTTGTGCACGGTCTATTCTTGCAAGATGACTGACGAAGTGAAGTGAGCAATGAGCATCCTCTGTGTTGTCCAACTCTGCACACACACCTCTCTCAAGTTATAGCCATTAACCACACACAGCGTGCTGTGGGGGAAAAGTATGTCGGGCTTTTTCTTTTTTTTTTTTAGTTTCTGTACGTTTTTTTTTCTCACGGGCAAAGTGCATTAGAGAGATAATATGTGTTATTTTACTGGCAAGCTGTTTTTTCCTATGTTTCTAGAGGCAATGAGGCAAAGACTATGTTATTTCACTAAAACTATGCAATATACATATTCACATAATTTTGGACTATTACAGTATAAATACAACAATAATAGAAGAATTAGAATTTTGATTTTCTCAACCTCTCATTTAACAAATTAAATATAATATGCATACAAATTATATTATATATAACTTTTAGAACCTTGCTGTCTTGCGCAAAGTCGATAGTCAAACTGAGTAAAAGCACAAAAATATTTAAGTACATGATTTCAATATAATTTAATTATTTTTTACTTTAATAATTTAGCACTGGGAATAATAAATGGCAGATTATGAATGGATTAAATTTGTGGCTATGCAGTACAATTGTTATGAACTGCGATGGATCTGGACCCAAGTGCACGACTCAAAACACGGATTATAGTGAAACAAAGTCTCTTTAATGAATAGCCAGGTGCAAAAATAGTGCGAGGGGAAGGTGAGTGGTGCAAGGTCCCAGGGTCCCGAGGAGTGATGAGGGTGAAGGTATCGTGAGGTCCGTTATCCCAGATGAGACGGCGTGCAGGTTGAATCCGCAGGTAAGTAGGCCGTTCGAACACAGCGACTACGTCAGCACGGCGATCTGGGGTAGAGCAGGAGAGGCACAGAGGCATTAGCTACACAAGCTGGAATTGGACACGGAGGCAACAACTGGAACTTGGAAACTGAGTAGCCAGGAATGAGTACAACCACGGAGACTGACGAAACGACCTGGTGGCGAACAGGAGGGAATCCAGAGCTCTTAAAGGGCGTTGATTGCAAGTGGTCTCACCTGCCTGCTGCCTGTGGAGGGAAGACCACGCCCACATGCACCGAACAGACGGGGGAAGGGACACAGGGGAAAACAGACAATTTCTACAATTCAACTGGTTATATTGCAAGGTATGTTTCTGTATGGTGTTTCAAATTCGTGCTCCATGTGCCCCCTTTTAACTTTGAGCACCTGCCCCTCCAAAGGTCTCTGCACGGCCCTGTATAAGACTGTATATAGATACAGTATTTATAAACGGATACAGTCTCCCAACTTGTCATGGGTTTTCATTGTCATTGCCATTGCCGTATTTCAGGCTGCTCTCACTCAGCTTTCGTACTAAAAAGTACGAAAAGTAAAGCGCGATATTTTCGTATGATTTCCTACGTATTAAACAGAGCCGTAGTGACTGAAACGATGCGCTTTATGCTGGTAGTTAGAGACCATCAGACCTATAGACAATATTTGGGGGGTTTAGCTCAGGAGGTAGAGAGGGTTAGCCGGCGACTGCAAGATTGTCGGTTCGATCCCAGGATCCTCCAATTCTAACCCTAACCTTAACTTTTACCCTAACCCTAACCAACAACCGAAGATCATATACATTCATTGAAGCATTAATATGAGAGCAAAATGCAGATTTTTCGCTAGGAATGTCATCAAAACGTACTTTAATGCCGAGACAGCTTTAAAATGCTGCATTATGCTGCATTTTCCATTATGAATGAAAGGAATGGAAGCCATTTTTCACTGCAGGGAATCGCGCACTGGCATCATTTTGATATTCGTAGGATAAAACACGAAAAAATTGTACATAACTTTTCGTATGTTTCCATACGAAAATTCATGAGAATACGTTGCGTATTTAGGCATCGCCTTCTTGTTTTTGGTTGTCCTCTTCTTCACCATCTTGGCCCGCATGTTCCGAAGGGTACTTTCTTTTTGGGCGCTGGATGGCTCAGTGGTAGAGTCCCTGCATGTCAACCCCCTTTCATTATAAGTGTCTATGTCCTATTTCAATTCAAGCAAAAAGGCCCAAAAAATAACTTTAAGAAAACAAACTTTCCCTTGACCACTAGTATTTAGTGCAGTATGCATTGTTGCATACAATATGCATCTAATTGGGAAACACAGTCTCATTCCTAGTAGTCACATATTGATGTTTGGTCATTTCCCCCTCGGCATCGATGCTCGACGTAGAAGATCGTCCAATAGATTTGAATGCAAAGCCCTCATCGTCGGATTTTGACGCAAAGGGGTTAGCGCTGGAAAGTTCAGTTTCAGGCGATGTTTTTTGTGTTATAGATGTGTTTTTACTTGCCTATATTATATTTAGCTCCTGGGTAACTGGAGTTGGATTTAGAGTTTTCCCAGTGAGTACGTCATGCAATCTAAAATTAGAAAATCAACAGCTTGTTTAACCCTAAACACCATAACCATGAAAACCAATGCAAAGGGGGTACCTCCTGCATCAGATGCTTGGTGTGACGGCCCCTTGACCAAGCGTCAAGTGTCTGATAAATAGGATGATACCATGTAGCAACAGGATTGGGACATACTCTCTCATTTGTCATTGTGGCTTCTGTCAATGAGCTGTCATGTGTCTGTGGTCCCTCAGCAGCTCAGTCAACATGACTACTCGTATGCTAGTTGGCATACTGCAAAATGTGATCAAAGGTGTCTGTTTGACTCTAAATGGACCATAATGTACGAAATGAACAGCATGCTGGATTGAAGAAGACTCAAGAGATTGAGACCATAAACTCATGTTTACAATGTTTACTGAGATAATACATCAACAGAGGACCAAGTAGGACCATTTTTGTCATTGACTTCTATACAATCAGACTTATTTTGCAACCAGAGGAGTCACCCCCTGATGGCCAGTAGAGAGAATGCAACTTCAAGGCACTTTTGATTTGGCTTCACCACTCAGAATCTGTGGATTGATTCTGGTTTAGCTTAATTTTACTTTGCCTACTGTCTCTGTTTTATGTGAACCGGCCTCTTCCTTGAAAGAAGTTTGCTTTCTGTTTGAACAGCTGATATTTTGTTTATTGTACTCATAAACTCATTCCTTATTTATCTATACACCCTTTTGCTCCGATTCTTTATCCTCTTTATCCTTCAGTTTATTTTGTTACTCTCATCCCTTAGATTCCTCTGGGGACGTAACACACACTGACGGCTGAAGAGGAACATAGGGTCATTCCGTGCCAACTCAGCCACCCATGTACATGACACCTCTCAGATTTTGCTGAAAAGCGGTGAAAAGATGCCTTATGTTACCAAACAAAGGAATCTGAAGTTTCAGGTCAATATCTCAAACGGTTTGCCCGTGGTGTCCATTTGAATTTCAAGTGCCACACCCCTTTTTGACACATTGGAATTTCGCATTTCATTTGTTGGCATTTTTGGAGGCCCATAACTTCTGTTCTAATAGTGATAGAAGGCTGAAAATTGTTCTCTGTTAGTTCATTGTAATGTGTACTACACAATTCTACAGGCAGAATCAACATTCCTTACTGTTTGGGTGAGAGGTGGGTCACCAAAGTCCAATTTTTTTTTGACGGCCACAATTATTTTTCACTTTTTGGGTGCTCCTAGCACCACGATGAATGATCACATTTATTCCAAACAGAATTATTTGTTATATGTGGGACCTTTGCTCTTGCCAAAATGAATTTGAAGGGTATGGTACACCTGGTGGGGGTTTTATGGGGGTCTAAAAACCCTCCCGGGAAGAGGTGACTCTTTTGGAACCCCATATTTGGACCCCCAAATGACCACGTGGGCACTTGATGATCCTAATGGGATTTATACCAGATAAAGATACATATTTGTTCTTTCTTTTAATGAAATAAAACCTTTGACTATGAAGCTCCTTAATGTGAATTTTATTCGTCAAAATGCACCATTTTGGACTTTTTTTTCCAGAAGTCTGGAATGTAGATCAGGGAGAATTTATTGATGATAAAGCATTAAAATAGTGGAAATAACTTAGTATTATGCTCAGTGATGGCAAACAATTAAATATTTAGACTGCTGGCCATTAATTTCCTGAAAATCACAAATTAACCCCTTATCCCCGATGAAAGAGACCCGCCTGTGACAAGCGACTTGCAGCAAGTGCAAGTCTGCAGGCCACTGATGCAAACCACATTCTGACACCAATGGAGATGTTTCAATGGGCAAAAGAAAACATCAAGAACATTACATTCTTCTTTGTTAGTGCAGAAAATATTAAAAAACACGAGGAAACATACAAATTAGAGAAGTTATGCCTCAGCCAAAACGATCAGTGGAACCCGATCGCTTCATTGCTTTATACCAATTTCCAAAGATAAGATACGGATGAAAAGAATATCACAGGATACAATATTCACAGATGTCGATGCAGGACAACAATCGGATTCAGAACACTTGGATACAGAACCCGGAGGGAGAACACTCGCAGTCAGATCAGCCACAAAACTACATTTTCCAGCCAGGAAAATACATTGCCTGTATCTATGATGATGACTGGTTCATTGGAAACATTGTTGAACGTTCAGATGAACATGGTGACGTTTTTGTGAAATTCATCTATGGATAACTATTATCCAAGAAATTGTGGAAACAGTAACATAATTTTGTCATGGTCCTTTTGGTCACGTTTGAATTGGCGAGCACTGCGTCCATAGATGAATTTTACAAAAACATCACCATGTTTATCTGAACCTTCAACAATGTTTCCAATGAACCAGTCATCATCATAGATACAGGCAATGTATTTTCCTGGCTGGAAAATGTAGTTTTGTGGCTGATCTGACTGCAAGGTTTCTGCCCCCAGGTGTTCTGTATCCAAGTGTTCTGAATCTGATTGTTGTCCTGCATCGACATCTGTGAATATTGTATCCTGTGATATTCTTTTCATCCGTATCTTATTTTTGGAAATTGGTATAAAGCAATGAAGCGATCGGGTTCCACTGATCGTTTTGGCTGAGGCGTAACTTCTCTAATTTGTATGTTTCCTCGTGTTTTTTAATATTTTCTGCACTAACAAAGAAGAATGTAATGTTCTTAATGTTTTCTTTTGCCCATTGAAACATCTCCGTTGGTGTCAGAATGTGGTTTGCATCAGTGGCCTGCAGACTTGCTCATGCTGCAAGTCGCTTGTCACAGGCGGGTCTCTTTCATCGGGGATAAGGGGTTAATTTGTGATTTTCAGGAAATTAATGGCCAGCAGTCTAAATATTTAATTGTTTGCCATCACTGACCATAATACTTAGTTATTTCCCATATTTTCATGCTTTATCATCACTAAATTCTCCCTGATCTACATTCCAGACTTCTGGAAAAAAAAGTCCAAAATGGTGCATTTTGACGAATAAAATTCATATCAAGGAGCTTCATAGTCAAAGGTTTTATTTAATTAAAAGAAAGAACAAATATGTATCTTTATCTGGTATAAATCCCATTAGGATCATCAAGTGCCCACGTGGTCATTTGGGGGTCCAAATATGGGGTTCCAAAAGAGTCACCTCTGCCCGGGAGGGTTTTTGGACCCCCATAAAACCCCCACCAGGTGTACCATACCCTTCAAATTCATTTTGGCAAGAGCAAAGGTCCCAAATATAACAAATAATCCTGTTTAGAATAAATGTGATCATTCATCGTGGTGCTAGGAGCACCCAAAAAGTGAAAAATAATTGTGGCCGTCAAAAAAAAATTGGACTTTGGTGACCCACCTCTCACCCAAACAGTAAGGAATGTTGATTCTGCCTGTAGAATTGTGTAGTACACATTACAATGAACTAACAGAGAACAATTTTCAGCCTTCTATCACTATTAGAACAGAAGTTATGGGCCTCCAAAAATGCCAACAAATGAAATGCGAAATTCCAATGTGTCAAAAAGGGGTGTGGCACTTGAAATTCAAATGGACGCCACGGGCAAACCGTTTGAGATATTGACCTGAAACTTCAGATTCCCTCGTTTGGTAACATAAGGCATATTTTCACCGCTTTTCAGCAAAATCTGAGAGGTGTCATGTACATGATACCCCGATTTTGGCTGTTTTCACATGGAATGACCCCATATTGACAGACGACACATCCACAAATGACATAGTGTGGTGCTATAAGAGGTAGGTCTATAATCTGTGGGTTTCATTCACCAACATCTAAGCAGCTGATACTGTGTGTGTGTGTGTGTGTGTGTGTGTGTGTGTGTGTGTGTGTGTGTGTGTGTGTTTTAACAGGTAAATCCAACATGATCCTTTGTTGCAGTTTTTTTGTTTGTGATTTCATAAATAACAACTCAATATATTTACAGAATAATTTCATAATTGCTAATAACCTGGTTATTAATGCAGTCTTCATTTTCCTCAGATGTATTTCACATTAATGATTAGGGTTTTCCAATCTTCTCTTGGTTAATAACAAAGTTATACGTTTTTTACATCTTATGTAAGCATGTGAGGAGATCATGTTTTCAGTCATTTGTGCATGTGTGTGTCTGTCTGTCCATAGTTAATCTTGGATACTACTGGACCCATCAGCCTGATGGATCACTAATGGTTACAGTGATTCATTTTGATAGATTTTTTAAACCGTCATTGACTGTAATTATGAATCCCACTGTATTTCCAGGCAGGATCTGCTCTATGTAGGTGGTAGAAGGAAAGACAATTAGTTAAGGTTAGGCATTGATCGACTAGTTAGGGTCAGGAGAACCCATTGGTCGGGTTTAGGACAAAACAAATCGGTTAGTTACTTCAGCGAGGATGGATGCCTGGTCAATCATAAGTGCTTGAACAGTACACAGTACGAGTCATTTCATTGTCTGCTGAATCCTCACTCCTCTTGACCAGCCACAAGTGATCAACAATCTCTACTAGAGGTGTAACGATTCATTCGATTAATCGATGAATCGATTGTCAGTCCTATAGATTCTACTAAATCGATCTGCTAAAATAAATAAATAGAATTAATCGTTTTGGCTTCACCAATAATCGATATAAATGCATTTAATTGGATTAATCGTGATTCTTATGATTAATGTTTTAATACGTTTAAGACACTCTCTCCCCTGCCAGCATGTAGTCTACTGAAAAATGTTAAAAATAACCGAGCATATTTTAATTACATTTTTGTATTCAGCATAAAATATTATGCAGGTTTACTTTTTTATAGAATAAATATGTTATTTTTCACCTTTCAGAAGAATACAGATAGTCTCACTCGCATTATTGCATGTTTATTTAATGGATATATAATTTTGGTTACAAGTTACTGAATCGAATCGTGGTTTACAGAATCGAATCGAATCGAATCGTTACAAAAAGAAAAATCATCCTTGAATCGAATTGCCAACTATGGTTAATCGAATCGAAGTGAAGCCAAAGATTCACACCCCTAATCTCTACTGTAGCAAAAGGTATTTCCTGGAATCGGCTAAGCTAAAACCAAGCCATACTGCACCTGGAGATCCACCATGACCAGACTGAGAGACTGACCCGGCTGTTGCAGAAGAATCCAACAGTACTCGGAGTAGCCCCATGGACTTGTGCTGAAGAAGAGTGGGTCTATTCGGTTCTGTGATGATTATTGCAAGGTGAATGACATTTCATGTTTTGATGCCTATCCACTACCCTGGATCGATGAGCTTGTGGATCAGTTAGGCACCGTTCATTTTTTATGACACTGGATTTAAGCAAGGGCTACTGGCAGAGTCCCTTGTCTCTGGAGTCTAAGGGAAAATGCCCTTTTCCACTCTGTACGGTTTGTACCATTCCTGACACTTCCATTTGGGTTGTTCAGTGCCCCAGCCATCTTTCAACACCTCATGGATTTTGTGCTGTGTCCTCACGCTGCATATGCTGTCAGCTCTTTGGATGATATGATCATCCATTGTGACAGTTGGGCGGAGCATATAGCGGAATGTTGCGGTTGGGCGGAGAGAGGGGCGGTATCTTGAGTACCACTTCGGCGGAGGGCAGGTGGGGCCGCAGGTAGATAAGAGCGCGCCGATTGCCACCTTCCCAAGGCCCAAGAGCAAAAAGGAGGTGAGGTAGTTTCTAGGACGGGGTGGGTTCATTCCAAACTTTGTCGACCCGATCAGTCCTCTGACTGACCTCACCCGGAAGGGTGCCTCAGATCCGGTCCAGTGTACAGAGTGGTGCCAGCTGGTGTTTGAGAGGGTGAAACAAACCCTTTGTGGGGAGCTGCTCCTTCACACACCTAACTTCCCTCTCCCTTTTATCTCGCAGACGGATGCATCAAACAGGCGGCTGGGGGCCATTTTGTCCCAGCAGGTACAGGAGGTCGATCGCCTGGTGCTTTACATTAGCTGGAAGCTCTCAGAGAGAGAATCACCTTATAGCACTATCGAGAAAGAACGTTTGGCTATCTGGTGGTTAGTCAACATCCTGAGATATGACCTGCTGTGGCGCCTATTCACCCTCTGTTCGTGTAACAGAGTTATTATACGGCAGTGATGTGTAGTATATTATAATTACACAAAATATGTTTTAATATTTATAACCTGACATGTCTGGCCTCCTAAGTCAATATGTGGAACGTTCGAGACTCAGTTTCTGTACCCCGACGTTCACTTTCGTGGGCCCCCCTATAAATGTGTCCCACGCTTTTGCCTCTCCCCTTTTCCTGTTGTACGTGAGAGAGGTGAGCGACACTGTGGTCACAGAAATTTCCGTGACCAAATTAAACTTAGTGTGTAACACGCTAACATATTTCTGTCATTTAATTTGTGTAGGAGCTCAAGCTGTTAATGATTGACGGGAAGATTTTGTTGTTATTTACACCTTTTGTCAGGGAGAATAAACGGAGATCGCCTCCAAAGATATCCCGGTCTGGGCCTCTTCATTAAAACACAACGCAGACAACGCCAGAAACTAACCGGTTACATTCGGACCACGCTCCCCTCCAGTGGCTGCACCGCATGAAGGATGATGATGCCTGGATCACCCAGCGGTACCTGCCTCTACAGCTTTTTAAGTCGAAGGTGATCCATAGGCCAAGGGTGCAGATGGTTGTGGCTGACTTCCTCTGTCGCTCCCACCGGGAGGGGGAGTTGGTTCGGCCGGATTTCTCCCCGGCCTAAGTGGGGCGGTGGGGGTATGTGGAGGTGGGCGTGGTGCAGCATCTGGCTGCAGGAGAGAGAGCTGTGTGGAGGTGGAGTCAGCTGATTGACGCAACTGCAGGTGATCCGGGTTGATTAACAAGCCTTGTTATACTATAGGCGGCTGAGAGGGGAGGGATCCAGAACGCATGTCGTGATGGAAGAGAACAAGAAGCAAGTCTACTGTGGTTTTGGTGGAAGAGATGAGGAATTGCTTGTGTGTGTGAAGTGTGTACGGAGAATATAAAAGAGCTCACTGCAAGTCAAGTTAGACATAACATTAATGCACTAATATGTATTCAGTGAACATGCAGAGGAAGATGATTTAGATGGCTGACATTAATATTGTGCTTACCTTTACTGATAGCAACACCAAAGATACTTTTTAATAAACTTAATCAATGTCAACATGCTGCAAGCTTTTATCGCTTGTTCCAGCTGTTTTAATGCTGCTTCTTGTCTAACTATCAGCAGCACTGTAGGTTAATTTAGTCCATAAATCTGAATCTTTCTTACTTCCAAAAACGTGTAATGTTCACTAACGGTACCGGCAGAGATGTAACATTACTGACATTTTTACTGCTTATTAATGCAAAAAGGTGATGTGCTGCATCGCCTCCTAAAGATTGGACTTTCATGGTTGTCACTAGGGTTGCACATCTCTTTGTGATAAACGGTTCGATATGCATCTAGATACACAGGTTATGATTCCATTCAAAAACGATATCCTTTAATTACAGACCGATTCGATTCGAAACAATTCCATAGAGTGTAAGAACGATACGATTCGATTCTACGGTTAATATTTGTTGTAGATATTTTATAAAATAAAGAAGCCGATTCTATGAAAGTGACAGTACAATAGTTTCTTTTCAAATATGTAAAATACCACATATCCGCAAGCATTGTGGCTGTACCAAAAAAAGTCTGGCTGACTCGTTGGATGGCGGTCACAGGACAGTGTCATGGACGCTACCCGTGCTGCGGCCGCCTCTTGTGGCGCAAGTTGAGACACAAGCGATTGACATTCAAAGCCGTCCGTTTCTCTCGTGCGGTCGTGGAGTGCCTGCGGTCACACGGCAGCGTCGCAGCCGCCTACCTGTGCTGCGCCCGCCTCTCCACCTCCACCTCCTCCATGTTCCGTGTTGTCCCTTGTTTATCACTTATACAAGCTAGCCAGCTACGGCGTTTCGCGGGCAGCTTCAGCTCTCGTGTTGTTTTAGAGACGCTGGTGTAATGCCGCCAACCGCTTCAAAGTCTCGCGATACCTGATCCATGACTCTGTAACCGATTCATCTAGGAATTCATTGATAATTCGTATCGATTGAGGAGGCTGCTACCGATGCAGCCGTATCTCTCACTTGTTGAACCGAATATCCGGTCGCATCGGTTTATCGTTCACAACCCTAGTTGTCACATGTGAAGCTGTGGATGAATCTGCAGATGCTTGCAGGACATTGAATGAGACTTTGGGTTAAAACTGCAATTACTTAATTTGAATATTTGTTGACAAAAAAACCTGTCCTCATAGTTCAGTCAAAGTTTGTCATTTCCAAAGGTCAATTTTAAGTTAGTTTTAGTGTAATTGTATGTATGGTAAAAGTAGTAGTAATTTCCATCGATGGTTTAAACAGCAGTTTGTTGTTTGTATTAGAATTAGCATTTCGTTTTCAAGGCTTACAACATATTAGATATTGTATCCTATAATAAGAATACAGTATTTTTTTACTAAAATGCACGAGTGGTCCTAACACCTTAAAATAAATGACACTATGAAACTAAACAATGTGATAGCGCTGTGAGGTAATGTTCTATTTTCACTTGACCTGTTGATTCAGGATCCTTTTGGAAACAACCAATTAAACATATCTGCTTGTGTTGTTTGATTGTGCGTTGAAGGTCAGCTGTTCCCCAGCTGTTACCAAGGTGACACTGACAGACAAACAGCTCATCAACAATCCCGCCGCCAGCTGTTTGATTGGGTAGTGACACACAGACTGCCAAGGGTTTGATTGGCTATCACATGAGCCATTAATTTTACAACAATTGGTGTTTTCCCGCCCATCTGTCTCAAAACGTTTGTGTGTCCGGTGTGTGTGTGTGTGTGTGTGTGTGTGTGTGTGTGTGTGTGTGTGTGTGTGTGTGTGTGTGTGCATGCTTTTATTGTAAACATCTTAAACTGTCCGTTATCTGACAAACACACTACTGTATGTCTTCTGTCAGGTTCAGGTCATGTTCAGTGAAGCTTCGTGCTGGTTTTTATCTCGCTTTTAGATGATTCTGTGGTTAAGGCTTTTGTCCAGTTAGAGGTCCACTTCCTGTTCCAGGCAGTTCATGACTACAAGTATGTGAACAAGCACCATTATTGATTATTGAACATTTGCTTGTATAGTAGCCAACACTATTCACAGTGTGCTGTGACTCATCCAGCTACAAAATATAAGGTAGCGAAAAAATGTATAATGCAACACTATAACATAATGTAATGCAACGGAATATAACATAACGATATAATGTAACGATGTAATGTAATGACATAACATAATGACAAAATAAAGCATAATGTTATGTAACAACATAATGTTACAATGCAACATAACAACGCAACGGAACTACCACCTGCCCTATCAATCTGGCTTGTTATACTACGTAACTTTTAAACCACATAATTCTCAAAAACGATTGATATAGTTAGTGACTTGCCCTGACCAAATGCAAAAACGTCCAGATTCATAATTTCTATGGAAACATACACTGCCAACATTTCCAGACGACTGGGCTGGATGAGGACAGGTATTCTGGTGGTGTAACTGGGCTTTATTTTGTGACACATGAATCTATTTAGTAAATACTAGCTAAGCTATATTTGAACATACACCAGCAGCTGAAACTGGCTTCTGATTTCCACATATTGCACATTATTACTTCCAGGTGGATAAAACTAAATAACACCACCACTAGAACAAATATTCTAACCCCATAATAATGGCAAAAGCCCTGCATCCACGTGGCGTCTTTCACTGGCAGAAAGTGTCCATTGGGTGCTGTAGGGGCGTTATCAAAGAGTATCGTAAATATGCATCATCCCTTTGCTTTTATATCAATTCAGACTACTATTCATTTGTTAAACATTGTTTTTTTCACCAATGAAAGCTCTGGAAGATCCTGTTTAATTCTTTATATCAGGGGTGGGGAACCTCAGTTTCATACGGCCCACGAGGCAATCCAAAAAAAATCACAATTATTTATGATTATTATTACCATTTAGGATTGTTTTGGACAATTAGTGGGTGGCGACCCAAAAGCTATCACCTGAGTCCTCTGTGCCACGAATCTGGTACAATCACCTTTCATAATATATAATGCTGCTAAAAACAATAAGATGGATGAACTTCAAATTGGCTAAGAACATGAAATGAATGGTGATGATCTTGATGTTACTTCAATTAAGTTAAAAAGACTAATAATGCATTGTGAGCAGCGTGTCTCAGAAATTTCAACAGAGGTTATGTGTTCAATAATTTAGTAGTGGCCCCTGAGGGATGATATAAAAATGGAAATGGCCCCTGATAGCAAAAAGGTTCCCCACTCCTGTTTTATATGCATGAACTTTGTTGTAATGTTACAGCATGAAGGTAATCCGACAGAGACGACACATATGGCAATGACAGCACAAAACTCCCCAGCAACATTCAATGTCCGGCGGCCGATCGTATAAAGCTTGGGACAAACAGACACGGCCAGAACAAGCTTCTCATCTATTGTCTACAGCAATTTTCAACTTGAAGCGCTCAGGGGCAACCACACAAAAAAATAGGTGCCGCTCAGAAAAAGGACGGTGGTGCAGCGCTTTAACAAGGCGGCCGCTCTCCTCATCAGGTGAAAAACGACGCATCGCCCGTCCAACATTTATAATGTGGCGGTTTATGAACGTTGTATAGTGTATAGCGAACACTAACAGAGGCATTTGACGGTTTTATCGGAGACATAAGCAGTCTCTCTGACATCGCATAGCCAATTAGAATCCTATCCCATCCAACTGGATCAAGGTGGAAAACAGCAGGGAGAGAGAGAGGGAGAGCTAAGTGGGCGGCACATTCTTCTGCCTCGGGGTAGATTGGTGTCAAGTGCAGAGAACACACACACACAGTGGGCAAAAAATATAATGAATGTGTATCACTTGTTAGAGTGTGTGTGTGTGTGTGTGAGTGTGTGTGTGGTCTCTGCACTTGACACCAATCTAGAAACAGCAGCAGCAGCAGAGTAATAAGAGACGCAAGCGTGTTGGAGGCAGAACAGACTTAAAGCTGAACGTGTACTGATTTAAACATCAATATTTCAAATTCCTTGAAAGCGCACATCCATCCATGATTCATCGTCAGGCTTACAATAAAAGAGGGGGATGCAGACGCAGACTCTGAGCTTCCTGTGGTCAGACTACACAGCACAAACAGAGGCGGGCTGGTTTTCTGCGGTTGACTGAATCATTGACGATGTTTATTTTGATGTGAAGGCAAGCGCCGGTGGGACGGAGCATGGCTCGCAGCCTTTTTAACTCTCAGCATATTGTTTTTGTACTCCTAATGTTTTGTAGCAGTCTTCTTTGTCGCACTCTGTTGGCTTTTTCGGGGATGAAAGGGCGAAATAACACTTGGGGGATGATCAGCAGCCGTTGCTTCTCTGATGCAACCGTATCGCATTTTTCTCGCCCTACCTGAGGAGGCAAGCCTCCGCCAGCCAGCCTGCAGCCTCCACCTGACTGCTACGGGGATACCAGACATTCCAGCTAAAGCTATTTATATGTTGTTTTTGGGGCAGGTTGAAGACTTAAAGGGGACGTATCGTGCTTATTTTCAGGTATTCAAGGCAGCGACCTGGTTCGGAAAAGTGAAGCCAAAGTTCAAGTACCTTAAACTTGCATTACTACTACTGGCCATCAGGGGGCAACTGCTCTGGTTGCAAAAACAAGTCTGACTGCATGGAGGCTTATGAGAACATTTCCCGACTGTATTATCTAGTAAACATGAGGTTATGGTCTTAATCTTGAGTTTGTAGTCTTCTTCAGTGCAGCAGGATGCTCATTAATTAAATTAGACATTCATCTCAAGAGCTGCCGCCTCTCTCTTCCCCGTGACACTTTAAAGCCCTGGTAATGTCTGTTGTCACCATAACAACCACTTTCTTTTGTACCAGTCAAATGACAGTTCTACTTCTATTCTATTTCTATGGGGGAGTTGCATGTTGTGTTTTCTGTTCGAGGCAACCCACCAAAAAACCTACGTCCTGTTTCACAGTTAGTGGTCTTGTCAACACTCCAGATACACAAAAGTACGTGCACAAGTGTGCAAAGGGAGTTCTTCATGATATATGCCTGGTATTATGATGGGTTATAATGGCTGGAAAGCAAAGCACGAAGCAACACCATCTGTAAGTGAGTGAGTGGGAAGGAGACTGTTATATAAGGCTGATGAGAGAAAGCGGCGACTCAGCACCACTAGCAAACACTTGGTAAGCAGCTAGTGTGTCAGAAATACAATAGAGGGGCTAATAGTGTATCTGTTCACAATGCAGCCAAACAAACTTGTTATATTAATACATTTATTCATTTCGCGGAAGCTTTTGTGACAAACAAACGAGGTGCAATACAAACCTCAGGGGACCCGAGAAGAAGCCTTTGAGAATAAGGGCCTCAACACTTTGTTCCACCTGACTTAATTGCCACAAGGCTGCAGGTGCAGGGAGTAACACCAATTTATGTTGTTTTTAGAGAGAGGGAGAAAGAAAGTACTCTTGGAAGAGAGTCCTTGAGCTATCTGAGGACAAAGAGGCATTCTGCTGATCAAATCCAGTTCAGGAACATGATTCACCTCAGAAGAAGAGTTTGGGTTCCCTGCCCCGCAGTGGCAATAAGGCCAAAGACGGTTCCTGACACAGTGTCGGCCATGATAAGAGCCGTTCGACCTCTCTACATGCCTCCTCTCTTATCTCCTCTCGCATTGGAAACACGAGAAAAAACCCATTCTGGAGGGAAAGGAAATAATATTGATGGCAGCATTTAAAGCGACGCTCCATTCGGCCTTTTCACTAAAACAAAATGACCGACAAATGCAGATCGTGTAAGTTACTTCTGCTATAACTTGCTAATGCTAAGATGTGTTTGAATGTTGTTCTATCGCCATGCATTGAGTATTGCTATGCTGTTATGTTCATAAAGTCATGCTCATTGGGATTCATACTGTCAACCTTGATAAAGAAGTAATACTTAAGTGAACAAGCTGCTGTCAACAGCACTTTTCGGCTAGCGCTAACTGCCGTTTACTGTGGTTGTTTCAAAAATAAAAGCCTCCCTGTGGTTTAAAATGTTTGGTGTGAAGCAACAGCTACTTAATACAGCTCAGGGGCCTCATTTTTAAAGCTTGCGTACAGGTACACACAAAACTGGCCTGGAAACGTGCGTACGCCACTTTCCACGCAAATGTTGTGATCTATAAAAAGCGGGAAATTTGACGGGAAAGTGTGCATACCTGTAAGCAAACTCTGAGGCATGCGTACCGGTACGCACATTCTGGAGACTGGAGGGGAATCAGCAACACAGATGGAGCTGTGGTGAACTGAAGTCAGATTGTAGGAAGTAAACGTGAGAAGAACTATTATAGTTTTAATGATTCGCAATTTTTAATCTGCACTTTGTCACAGCAGGAGGAGGAGACTGACTGCATTAATACAGGATACAACAAAAACCCTCCGATTAGATCAATGCAGAACACAGCGGGAATAACTAAATACTCTCCTTAATTACTGTGCATATTCCATCAACACAAATATAAATACAGCCATTAAGCCGTCAACAGGGCGCACGAATCTGTAAGGTTGTCATGAGGCGTTTGTTAGGTAAGGAAGACAACAATCAATGTTCACCTCTTGTTTGCCGTAGCTCATCTGCAACATTGTTTATTGCGCTGACGGTGTCTCTCTGGACGGCATCCGTGAGCACCCGACCGCTTCCTGGTGTGCCAGGTTCCTGGTGTGCCATGTGTGCCTGGTGTGCCACCCTAAAAATGGGCGAGTACAGGGCGGGAGAAGAGGCAGATTCAGGTACGCACACTTGTAAAGAACATTGCTAACAGTTGTTTGGCTTTTGGGCATACACGCTTTTAGTAAGGATCCTACGCACAGTTTTATAAATGAGGCCGCAGGTCTGTAGGAGAGTGAACAGTGAGATTGAGGCTGGATTACATTCTGCATCCTTTCCTGTGAATCCCTCGTGTGTGTGTGTGTGTGTGTGTGTGTGTGTGTGTGTGTGTGTGTGTGTGTGTGTGTGTGTGTGTGTGTGTGTGTGTGTGTGAAAACAATTTAAAACCAGCCTGGGAATTTTGGACTCCAATGTTAAGAGATAACACTCAACAATAATAGCCATACCACGTGCAATATTACTTTCAACACTGTGCAATATTCCATTTAAATACGGTGTAAAATATCATATTTTATTCATTTTCATTGGCACAGTTGTTTTCTTATTTTAGTGAATTTTTAACTTTAAGTAACTGTATTAGGCATCACCTCTTAAATCTTTTAAAAACGTCTTTATAGCCTTGTGTTGCTGCGATTTACTTCCTTTAATTGACTTGTTTTGCTAAAATGTAAATTACTTTTATTGCTTTTTTATTTTGCAGTTGTGTTAGTATTATCTCTTATACATTTTCATTATGGATTAATAAATTCATATTGTATCTTATCTTGTAATATTTGATTTCGTTGAATGGCTATTCATGAAGAAAAAAACCATCAGCTCATAACTTTAAGAACAAGTCCTGAATATCTTTAGTCCTTGAAAGACTACGACAGGTTTTCCAACTTTTCCCCAGAGTGTGAGGTCGTGTGAGTGGATGAATGGATGAGGAGCCCTCAGTTTGTCTGCAGCCAGCAGCTCAGACAGAAATCCCATATAGCTCTGTGATAAAACAAATACCCCACTAGAATCTACCTCTTCACCGTTTGAGCAGCCTCGGCAGCGGTGACAGCTCGTCCTCGGGGCTCCTCGCTTGGATCGATGACGTCTGTCACTCGGCACTTATGTGGCAACCCCTGGGGCTGAAAAATGAAGCGGGAGTGCTAAAAACTGCAGTTCCTTGAATGGCCACTTGAGGCTCCAAAAGGATGTTTCCATGTTAAAATACCCAACTTTACCCAAGTTTTGGTCTCTTTACCAAATAACCCCAACTGTCAACAAAAGAGCATCAACCACAAAAAGGTGGAGAATGCAACCTAAACAATTAGGCTTTCCAAATATGTGCTATCAGTGATGTGGGTCAGATATATTAGGAAGTGGCTCAATATTTAGTGTCCGTTGTGTAACGTTACACCAGTGAGACATTATGAGCAATTCGATGATCGACTGTGATCTCAGCTCATCTACAGAACGTCGAACACCACAACATACACTCAGAGCTTTGACCTCATGGCAGGGCTATTCAATTAGTTTTGAATAAGGGGCCAGTTAATGGAAATGATCCAATTTCCATCCAATATGAGGGGCTGAAAAAATATAGGTGCATATATTGTCTTTATTTTAATCAAGTAAAATATAAGTTATAGGTTTGTCCCAATTTGGAGGATGTATCCTTGGTGATCTGGTCTACAGAGGATTTCCTATTTGCTGCCTTCACCGAGCAACCAGCTGTGGTTAACAAGAAAGAGCGTTGAAGAGGTAACTGATGTTATATGACTAAACAATAGAGCCAGATATCATATTGTATTCTTTTTATTTTACATTATGATGGAGGATGTGCTTCATGATATATTTCAGGCTGAGGGAGTGTATTCCATTGCGTCTCCCGCTGCTGATCCACTCGGAGACGCTATGTTGATTAAAACCCATAGTCACTGGGGTGCAATTCATCTTGGGATAAGTTGGGCCGTGAAGGATCCATTAGTTGGACATGTTCTGAATCAGGACAAGAAGGCCACATTGCTAAGCTTTATCTGAAGGAGACTTGGAAAACAACCTTGTCTCAGCCGCTGTGATGCATTCACTCTCCAAACGCAGCCTCTGTAGGATGGACGCTGACTCGGGACACAGCGATGATGTGCTCTGCGTGTTGTTGTGTGTGTTTGTGGGCAAACTTGAATTCATTTTACATTTAGGGCATTTAGCAGATGCTTTTATCCAAAGCGACTTACAAGAAGTACATTTGTTGGAAGAAACTGCACGAAAGGTTCAATGTCCGTTCCATCGCACTTTTCCATGCACAGTTCACTTGAGCTAGCCAGCGTTATTTGTTCACTTAGCATTTGTCTGACAACTCTCTTCCAAATATGGTCACTTCAGGTTCCAAAAAAACAAGATGGCAGAGGCCAAAATGCCAAATTTGAAAACAAAACAACGGGCGACTTCAAGGTGACTGTCAACTTGTATTAAGTCTACGGGGATGGCTCAATTTACAAAATCAGACTGCTTTGCTCCTCTTTTGGATTGTAGCCGTCCTGTCATTTGCGTGTGTGTGTGTGTGAGAGAGAAGTAGTACACTAAACACACAGTGAGTGTGCATGTGCATGTTTTTCACCCGTTCACATGCAGCCCTCTATATCCATTTATTCTCTTAATGTGTCTACTGTTTCTTTGTTGTATTCTCTCACCATACTGGAATCGTCAAACTGATTTACAACAGTGTGTGTGTGTGTGTCTGTGTGACGCTGATTAAAAGTGAGAGGTTTTTGATTGCATCGACCCTCCATGGGATTATTAGCATAGCACGCACACACACACACACACACACACACAGTAATTGAGCATTTCTCTTCTGCATTAGTTATAACAGGATCCAGTCCAACACTTGACTGTTTACTCACTAAATTAATATTAATGTAATCGAGGCGAAGGAGAAGACGAATGAGCTCATTTGCGTTTGTCGCCTCCCAGTAAAACCTGTTCTTAACTGGGACTGTTTTAAAGGTGCCCTGCTTGTATTTGCATCATATGATCATTTGCAGCCAGAACAGATTCACAGGGCAGCTTGGAAAGACGAGATTTCGGGTGCTTTCTGCCTTCCAATTCATCACAATCCATCCGTGAAAAGTGCCGCGAAGCGAGCGAGCCTCCTCTGACGGCACTCGTCTCCATGTCCGTCCTGGGATGCGACGGCGAGACATTTAAACACTAAGAGGCTGAGCTTTTATCTGTCAGTTGTCTGACAGAACTGAACAACATGTTGCACCAGTATTTTTGGTTCCGGCAAAGAAAAACACTAACTCCACATCCACTTTAAAATAACAAGATCCACACACACACACACACACACACACATTTATTTGTAAATGACCGCATTCAATAAATAAATCAAAATCAAAGCTAGCATATAGTTTGCAAGAGTTCAATCAAATTAAACTGAGTCACTATTGACCTTTTGCTAAGTCCCACCCCTGGAACGCAGACTCGCCAATCAAAGTGTAGCATCAGCCAGCTTTAACCAGGGTCCGACGCCCGTCTGGCTCCGCCCCCACAGACTCTCACAAACATTTCACCTATTCTTCATTCTCAGGCTGATTGTGTGGATTGTGTGTCGTCATGGTTTAAGAGTTCTGAAAAGTGAAGCCAATGCTTGAGTGCCTTAAACTTGCATTGCATTGTCTTCTGAACAATGCGAAATAAAAGAGTATTTTCAAATTTGGCATGCGATAAATAATCTTAATACAGTATAACATGCAAAATTCATCAAAAGAACGCTGAAAAGTGAAGCCGAAGCTCAAGTGCCTTAAACTTGCATTCTCTCTTCCAGCCACCAGGGGGCGACTCGTCTGGTTGCAGTTGACTTCACTTTGCAGAATGGGAGGTTGCCGCATGGCAGGTCTAACGATCCTGCATCTGCCTGTGTGTGAAATGAATCACAATAATAACAGAGTGTAAGAATTGAATTTCCCCAATGAGAGATTAATAAAGTGATTCTCAACACGGTGTAATGTAGTGCTCGGTTGTTAAGAATCCGAGGTAAGCATTTCAGGGCCAAACATGTCACGGACCAGAATGCACAGGCAGGAAACTGAATCAGTCTTGACATTCATAGCCTCTTTAGTCATGCGATATCATGAATCTCAGTCCTTTTGTCATTAGCAATTAGAGCATTGTGCACTTTTGAGTCTTTCCATTGAGCAGTTAACAAGCTACAGGTGTTTCTACGGTGTATGTTTCAGTATGTATCATGTTGGAGAGACTGGTGGGAGGAAACTGAAAGAGACAAACAGACAGTTTGTTCATTATTCTAATTCCTTCCTAATAACTGCATGGTTGATGCATCACCATCTGGCACACACACACACAGACACACAGACACACACACACACGTACACACAACTGTGATAATGCAGCCATTGAATCTAATGACAACGCAGCGCTTGTCGTAATGAGACCACTATTTTTTCATGCCAATCCAGAGCAAAGCATGATGGGTAAACTGGCTCAATTAGCCTCTCGTCGCCGTGGAAATGACTCAAGTGTTTGTGCTTACAGGCGGTTTACCTTTTAAGGGATGGATGTTTTGAAACAGCGCACGGTGTCCTCAGCTCGCTGGAGAGTAAATGTGATGTCGTGTTGCCAGACAGTAAATAAAGAAGTCGCTGCGTTGCCAGGTCATCAGTGACACTCTCCTCCTGCAAATTGGGTTGTAACTCAGCACAGTGAATCGTGTTGAGTGTGTGTGTGCACGTCGCGCTCAGACAGAGGCACTTGAACTAAATTGCCCCCCTGGTACCCACAATGCATCTGGAGCTGGCAGGAACGTCTGAGTGTCTGTCTGTGTGTTTAAACCTCACGATGCCTCAGTGTAACACACAGCTGCTTCACTGTGACCCCTCCGTCGTTTCTATGGTAACTGGCGGGGCCTGATGACGGATACCATCCAGGCTGCTGGTGACCGAGGTCGGGCGGTGACTTTGGGTGTCGGGGGCACAGACTATTTTGACATGAGCAGATAATGACGAGACTTTTAAATTTCAGATGTGTGTCAACCTCCGGATCCGAGAAGGGAAGCCCATGCTGAAGTGCCTTAAACTTGCAGTCTCTCTGCTGGCCATCAGGGGGTGACTCCTCTCTGGTTGTATAGAAGTCTATGAGAAAATGGTCCTACTTCTCTCTTGATGTATTATCTCAGTAAACATAGTTAACATGAGTTTATGGTCTCAATCTATAGTTTCAAGTCTTCTTCAATCCGGCATGATGTTCATTTAGTACATTATGGTCCATTTAGAGTTTTTTTAGTCGCTTTGGTACATTTCTCACATCAGAATTGAAATTCTCAAAACTACTTTTTTAATCTTCACATCATTGTGTCAGTTTCTCTTTTATTTGAACAAGTTGCAAATGCTTTGATACATCCATGCAAATGATTATGTCCAATTCTCTGCTGTTTCCTACATTGTCAATTGCTGTCAATTTGGAGAACAAAGAGGGATGTTTGGGCTCATGAATAACCTGATTGTCATGTATTTTGTTCCAACGGCCCATGATTCCACAATCTCAACTGTCCAACTGCCACCGACATGTTTCGGGGATATTGAGGTTTCAGAATAAAAGTCCGAAACAAGTTTTATTCAGAAGACATAATGGTGGTACACAGCTGTTTTTCCTTTTCATCTCCTCTGAGCTGGGTTCATACAGGTCAGCTGGCTCTGCTCCGTCAACCAAACACAACAACAACAACAACAACTGTTACTGCGGCAACGGAGCAGCCGTCATTGATGGAAATGGAGGAAATACTGTAACATCTGGATACAGAGGTGAACTGGCAGATTGTACCTATGTGGAGCAAAGAGAGAGAGAGACACATGAGTGCATTCATGTTGAGGTGAAAATGTAGTCGTGCAGCTGTAAAACACACACACACACACACACACACACACACACACACACACACACTTCCCTCCTTCCTTCAGGCAGCAAAAGTCACTTTGCCTTTATGCTTAACCTCTATTACACCCCCTGTGCGTGCATGTGCATGTGCACACACACACACACACACACACATGTGGTTACACACAAAGCCCGCAATGTGGAAGGCGTGGGCTGTTCTCCGGGTTACATCTCTCTGTGCAAAGATGATGGATGAAGGATATAAAATCCATCTCTTCGGGCCATTTAGAGAAGAAAATTAAGACACTGAAGGAGATGACACCTAGATAGATAGATAGATAGATAGATAGATAGATAGATAGATAGATAGATAGATAGATAGATAGATAGAACTGTGCCGTTTTCATCATAAGATTAATGATAGGTTTTTTGTGTGTGTTCACTTTGCAGCTCAAACTCCCCTCAGTCAATATCTTTTCATCTCTGCTGTGGAGGCTTCTGTCTCTGTCCTTCCTGAATGTCTTTCACACTTAATATCCCGTCGCTTTCACAATGGCTCAAACCTCCTTAGAGCAGCTAAGTCCCGCCCCCAACAATATGTGTAGCCAATGGAAAGAGTTTGACTTGTGCCATGAATTACATGACATCACAATACATTTGTTTCAAGTCCAGAAAGCATCCTAGTATCATTGTATCAGTGAGCTACATCTCTTGTCAACAACATGGCAGTTAGCTTGGTTTGCTAGCTAGCTAGCTAAGTTAGCTACGTTCCATCACTAATATATCGTTATCTAACCTGATGTGTGTTATCCAGTGACTCTGGACCTGTTGTTAGTGTGAGTAACGTTACATCCTGGTACCGAACACACAGAGAGACCTGTTGTTATAGTAACGTTACATCCTGGTACCCAACACACAGAGAGACCTGTTGTTAGTGTGAGTAACGTTACATCCTGGTACCAAACAGACACACAGAGAGACCTGTTGTTATAGTAACGTTACATCCTGGTACCCAACACACAGAGAGACCTGTTGTTAGTGTGAGTAACGTTACATCCTGGTACCGAACACACAGAGAGACCTGTTGTTATAGTAACGTTACATCCTGGTACCGAACACACAGAGAGACCTTTTGTTATAGTAATGTTACATCCTGGTACCCAACACACAGAGACCTGTTGTTATAGTCAGTGTTGGGAGTAACGCGTTACAAAAGTAATGCATTACTGTAATGCATTACGTTTTGCTGTAACGCGGTAATGTAAGGCATTACAAAAAAAAAAAATGGTAATATTTTAAACCCGAAATCAATTGAGTCTACATTCGCGTTCGCGAGATGGGCATACGCTCCACTTTTGGAAAAGTGTGAAAGCCGGTCCGTGTAACTACACTATGTTAATTAATCGCTGTTCTTAGCAGGCTCCATGAGCTGGACACGACTCACGGAGCGGGTCAGAGCGCAGCCGACCCGGGCACACCGAGGATCAACAGCTGAGGGGCGGCGGCGAAAAGGCGGAGGCTCCGATTCTCCCCGTCGGTTTTGGACCGCTTTTATGTCCGCGTCATAACGCTTTTGGTGCGAGTTTAAAACAGTAGGTTTATTTCAAAACGCGAGCGTCAGACGCTGTCAGAGCGTTAATGAACAGTGATTTAGAGCTCCCCTAAATGTCTCAGGTAGGCTTTCAGGTAATTTCGCAGCATATAGCGCCTTCAAGGTCATTAAAAAAGACGAACGGCAAATCTGGAATGAAAAATGTCACTGTTATTTCATCCCCGAATCCCATTCATGAACACAATATCTAATATCAGTTAACGAGTCGTTTCTCGTTTTCCGTTTTTTAAACGAATAACGGGATACGAGTCATTTTCCGTTTTTCATTCTTTTATTTTGAAGCGAAAAACATCACATCCTGCTGTGTAATGAGCTGCATTGAACACAAGAAGATCTATTGAGAACAAAAAATCCATATTTCCTTTTATTTTGCCGAAAAGTAATGCAAAAGTAATGTAAAAGTAATGTAAAAGTAGTGTAATGCCGTACAATTCAAAGACAGTAATATTGTAATGTAACTAATTACTTTGAAATGACAGTAACAAGTAATAAATAATGCATTACGCTTTTGAAGTAACTTGCCCAACACAGGTTATAGTAACGTTACATCCTGGTACCCAACACACAGAGAGACCTGTTGTTATAGTAACGTTACATCCTGGTACCGAACACACAGAGAGACCTGTTGTTATAGTAACGTTACATCCTGGTACCCAACACACAGAGAGACCTGTTGTTATAGTAACGTTACATCCTGGTACCCAACACACAGAGAGACCTATTGTTATAGTAACGTTACATCCTGGTACCCAACACACAGAGAGACCTATTGTTATAGTAACGTTACATCCTGGTACTGAACACACAGAGAGACCTGTTGTTATAGTAACGTTACATCCTGGTACCCAACACACAGAGAGACCTGTTGTTAGTGTGAGTAACATAACATCCTGGTACCGAAAGGTATTGTAGCTTCAAGATAACACTTTCCTGATGTGTTAAATAATTGAAAAACATCTTAGGCCTACGTGTAATTCTTGGCACATATCCATCCATCCATCCATCCATTGTCTACCGCTTATCCTGTATTCAGGGTCGCGGAGGGGCTGGAGTCGATCCCAGCTGTCATTGGGCGAAGGCACGGTACACCCTGGACAGGACGCCAGTCTACTATCGCAGGGCCTCTTGGCACATATCAAATGGGATAAAAAAAAGATTAATCTCTCCGTCGTTGACTACTGTACATTTTTTCTGAAATATGAAAAAAGGGGCCACAGTACATGGATACATCACTAGCACCAGAAATATACAGCCCTTCCCTCAGTGAAAAATAAATTAATCCAACTAATGATGGATCGCCTTCGTCAACGGAAGTCGATTATAATGAAATAGTAAAAAATATTGCTGACCAATCAGGTTAAAGCTGTAGGTGCAACCACAGCAATTGTTGCAGTTAATGCAGCAAATGAACCACTTTACTGAAGGACTGGTCACTACTGCAGAGTGTGGGAGTGAGGGAGACGGATCAGTATTGGATTTTGTGTTGTTTATATTCAGCAGGGGTTCGCAGAAACTCACTGCTACAGTATAACACACGCACACGCACACACACTCACGCACACAGACACACAAATGCACATACTCTGCCTGGCTCCTATATATAAATCCATTAGAAGTTATTGTTTGTCGCCGTGTTTCTGCGCCAGCTTCTGCTGAATAAAACCTTTGAGTCAATTCCGAATGTTATTGTCTCGTGAGGATGATTTGGTTTGTAGAAACATTTTTTTACGGCGAAAACAATAAAAACAAATCAAAATGGCCGCAGCAGATGCAGAGCAGCATGAGGCGAGTGGATGAGAGTCAAAACCTGCAGAGTGAAAATCGGGTTTGCGGCGAGCGTCGGACCAAGTGGGGAAACCTGCTGAAGTAACAGTTAAACATAATTACGGAGGCAGGAGCCCCCTAGGGACCACAGAGGTCATTACATACAGCAATATTGAAGATGAGAAACAACATATAAATGTTCGGAGAGCCTTTAGACAGCTGCTACTGCACAAACAGTTTTAGTTTTAGTGGAGGAAAGCAATAAAGATGAGATTGCAAACACGCTGGAAGGATGGCTCAATTATAGAAAATGAAGGTTTTTTGTGGAAGGAATTCTGGTGTGCCACGAACTGAGACACAAACTTTGATGTGAACCCCATCAAGTTCCAGTAAAACATAAAAATTAATGTGATAATAAGTAACTTGTCCTGCAAATTTTTTCAACATTAGGAGTCGTGTTTGTGCGACGAATTCAAGTCCAATATCCTCTCTCTTTAAGCTCTTTTTTTGGTCTCCACCAACTCCCAAGGGAAATAACTGTGTCTTCAGTTGCTGAACAAGTCTCTTAACGGTCTCCGTCTGCTGTTTGCTTCCGAGCAGGTCGTGTTAAGTGGCTTTCAACAGCTTGTTCACTGAAAATGCAGCCATGACAGCTGTGAGACCCCCAACAGTAAAGTTGTGGACCGGACTGTTGAATAAGGCCATCCAGCGGATCGTTAGAGAGAGATATTTCACGGTTTCATTTACTACATGATTGTTACTCAAACAAAGTTGATTAAAGCAACAGCTAGTTATCCGTCTACGTACATGACGCTACCATCGGTACACATTTAGCTTAGCTTCGCACAACGACTTACAGCAGGAAAGGCTAGCCTTCCTCTGTGTAGAGTGAATTTTAGATGAGTCAGCGTTTTTTACACTTCCCCTTGCCTCCTCTCAAAGTCAATGTGTCTTTTGAATGAGTTTGTGGATAGATGCCTGAAATAAGGTCGGTCTTTAACACAAAATAAAGAGATTGGAAGGTTTTGTTCTATGCCATAAAATCAGTAAATACCCCTCTGATGGATTTTGAGGCTTTTAAGTGTTTTTTAAAAAAGGCCATCACTAACAAGTGGCTATAAGACGATAAAACGTCATCACTGGAACACAAGTCGGCCTTTAACTTCGTGGTGGTGACATGAAGATGTGTCAACGTTAGCTTTTTTACCTCTGGACGATTGCATTCACACTTGAAAAAATGCATTTTGTTTTTGCGGAGGAAACCGGCGCGATGCTAACATACAAAATCAGCGTGATCAGCGTGAGCATCAAGAAAAAAGCTTATATGCATCATTTACGTCACAAGTTGAATGAAGTGCAGGTTTTCTGCAGGATGTCTAAAAATGATGTTGCCACTTAACTAAACTGCATTGTGAATTGCAATTCAAGGGAAACATATGGATTACACCATACATGCATTAGTTTCCCTGGAAACATACAGCAACAGACAGACAGACAGGCAGGTGTACAGTTGTACTCTATTGTATATTTCTCGGAGACAGAGTTGCGTCACTGACGTCCGATGTTGTTCACCGTCGCTTTTTTTAAAAATGTATTTCTTTCTTTTATTGAAACATTTGGACAAAAACCAAAGACATAGAGAGGTTTTGCTTATGAACTACATTATGTCTGTTACTAATTTACAGCGTGACATATTTCTCAGCAGAGACATTATGACTTTATTTATTATGAAAAGTAAATCATGACATTTTTCAGGTTATTAATGATACTCAAGCTTCATTGTGTGTGTGTGTGTGTGTGTGTGTGTGTGTGTGTGTGTGTGTGTGTGTGTGTGTGTGTGTGTGTGTGCGTGCGTGTGCGTGTGTGAAACAGAAACAGTAAATAGTGACGACGCAGCAGAGTTCAGTTCAGTCAGCTAAATGCTAATCACATGTCCAAACCAAACCTGCACTCATCAATCCTCCTTTCATCCCTCCTTCCTTATTTCCTTTCCTCCTCTCCATCCCTCCTTCTTACTTAGTTCCTATCCTCTTTCCTTCCCTTCCAATCCTTAGAATGAATCTCCTCTCCTCTCTTCTCTCCTCTTTATGTTCTTCTTTTTCTTCCATCATTCTTCCTTCACTGTTTTCTGTCCTTCCTTTCCTTTTCTCCTCTCTCCATCCCTACTTGTTCCTTAGTTCCTATCCTCTTTCCTTCCCTTCATCACTCTCTTTCCTTATCCTTACAATCATCATCGTTCTTGTTCCTTTGTTTATATTATTCCATATTTATATTTGTCACCCTCCTTGTCTCTTTCCTTTGCCTTTCCCTCATCTCCAGTCATCCTATGTTTCCTACCTTCCTCCTTTCCTTCTGTCCTTATTCTCACATCATATTTCTCATCCTAGTCTTTCTTCCTTCTCTCCTTGAATCTCTCCTTAAAGCCCCCATGCTCATACTCTGCAGCGTTATCCATCCATCCATCCATCCATCCATCCATCCATCCATCCATCCATCCATCCATCCATCATCAACTGCTTATCCTGTTGAGGGTTGGGGGAGGGATTAGGGTGTAATCTCTGTGTAAAAACGCCTTAAATGGACCATAATGTACTGAATGAACATCATGCTGGATTGAAGAAGACTTGAAACGAGCTCGAGACCGTAAACAGACATGTTTACAATGTTTACTGAGATAATAAATCAAGATTTATGCAATCAGACTTCTCTTTGCTACCCCCTGATGGCCAGAAGGGAGAATGCAGGTTTTAAGCACTTCAGATTTGGCTTCACTTTTCACAACCAGAGGTTGCCGCCTGGTACTGATCCATCTGTATCAATAATATCTGAGTGTACTATTGTAAGTACACTCCAGAAATATGTGATAACAAGTTTCTTTTGGTTGTTATTATATTATTAGTATGATTATATTATTATTTAATTTCACTGAATAGTTGAACTTGTATCTTCCATCCCTCCCGTTTTTATTCTTCCTT
The DNA here is from genome assembly GCF_963514095.1 of Eutrigla gurnardus. Lineage (NCBI taxonomy): Eukaryota > Metazoa > Chordata > Actinopteri > Perciformes > Triglidae > Eutrigla > Eutrigla gurnardus. The sequence goes on from NC_139932.1 coordinate 3,949,279, forward strand.
CTTTTGCCTCCCTCCTCACTTCCGTCTTTGCAGCATTTCTTCATTACATCTTGCAAACTCTCTTTAATCTCCTTGATGCATCCCTCCATTTTCCTTTTTTTTACTTTTGTCCTCCCTTCTTCTCACTTCTCCCCCATCACAACTCTATCTGTACATCCAGTCTCCTCTTCCTTCCCTCTTTCTCACCGTTTCTCCTCCTCTCATCTCCTTCCTTTCCTTTCCTCCTTCACTATCTCCATCCTTTGAAGGCAGAAATTGATTTGATCACTAATTGCGCTGGAACAAACAGAAGTTGATTAATTCATGTTTGTGCTGCATCGCTCTGATAAATGAGTCGGCGTGTGGAGCAAACAAACTTGTTAACATGGGAAGAGAGAGAGAAAGTTAAAGTCTTGGCATCGTGAGCAGTAAATGGGATCGGTGCTTCGTTTAGCCCGCAGGCTAATTAGAATTCACGGCGTGCATCCATTTCTCGGTATGCACTGTGTGACTGTTTATTTCCAGTGTGTGTGTGTGTGCGTGTGTGTGTGTGTGTGTGTGTGTACATGTGTGTGTGTAGTCATTGATCAGACTGACAGAGACTTATTATGGTGTCACTACATGTGATCCCTTTTGACCCCTCTGGCGCTAAAAGTGTGTTTATTCATGCACTTTGTTTGTGTGTGTTTGTGTGTATTTGTGTTTGTCCTGCTAATGATTTGTCAGCTTCCACCACGAGTGCTAAAGGTGACGCTTCCTCCTGCGGGACACACACACACACACACACACACACAGAATACAAAAGTAGACATTATTTATGCTGCAGCTGTGACAAGAAGTTATATTAAAGGAATTAGAGGTTCTGTAAAGTTGGAGTCCGTTTCAGTCGTTAGAAACCTGCTGGTGTGAGTGGGCATACATACAAAGGGAAGCAGCAATAGACCTATCCATCTTAGCTTTACACAAGCAAGTAAACACACAATCATTTTGAGCTTTAAGGCGACACACGATAGGCACAAACACCAATTTTTATTTTTCTGTGTTTCTTCTGTAACATGTTTTCTTACAGACTTAACATAAATAGGTGATTCTATTCAGAAACACTTTCTGTATTATTACTTGAAATCTTCATAACATACCGAAAGCAATGAATACATTAAATGCTCTGACATTAAAAAAATGTGGCCGTGGCAGGACTGTAAAAACCCCGTCCAATCAAAAAAGTCTGTCAATGCTTACTTCCTGGGGAGCGGCTTTGAACAGAGGTCTGAACCAAGGGGGCGGGACCTAATCGGTTCAGCGATGCATTCAAAGTCTCTATGGTTTTGCCAAATGACCTACTCTACCTTTAATGTTGCCGTTTTTCTGAAATGTTATGTTTAAATATTGAAATGAGGCATTGTTTCATTAAATATTTCCAGAACAGAAATAGAAACACTGGATGAAGCCGGCTTAAAAATCTGCATTTCATTTTGATGACATAGAATCAAAGATTTTCTTTGTGTCTCTCCATAAATCAGAGAATACTGTCAATAGCCATAAAAAATACATTTTCTCCATGCTGTATAAATCAGGCTATGAATGATACATGAACAAAACCCTCAGAATGTAAAGAGGAATGGAACTGGAACGTTTGGGGGATGAAGTGTGACGGAAGTTGAGATTTCTGGCTCAGAGTCGGAGAAAAATATAATTTAGTGAAAATGGCCTTCAAGCTTATGGATTGTAAAATGACATACAAGTGGAAGATACAACAAAAATGAACTAATACAACAGTTTTTCTAAGAAGTTATGTTTAAATAAGGCGTTACATAATGATAACTTTGCACAGATGGAAACAGACAAAGTATTAAAATAAACAGCTAAATGTATATTCACAAATCTATAATAGACCTTAATTGACCAGAACATGAAAATCAATGATTTGCCTGCAGTGTCTCCGCAGACATATTTAACTGTAAATATGGTATTTAAGTTGTATCTCAAATAGAAGCACTGTAGAGTACACAACCCGGAGGGGATGCACATCATTTAAATTCTGTGCAAACAGAAACTCTGTAGGTTACATCTTCATGCATCCAGGATTGAAATTCCATTCATGCATATTCATTCTCCCCTCTATGTGAAGTCACTTCCCCCTCTGAGACTCAGACTCGCCTCAGTCTGGGAGCTGGCGAGCTGTGAACGCTGCCTTTAAAACCGATTAAAGTGTCGAAACATATGAGGTTGGAGAACTTGTGATAACCTCTGAGCGCACGAGGCCACATTCAGACTGAACCTGAACTTTTCCACCAGCAGCAGCCACAGCTCAGGAAATTCATCATTATGTGAGCAGAAATGCTGTGCTTCCCATCCAAACACAGTAAGAAGCTGCAACAATTATTTAGAGTGCAAATAATTCAATTCTATTCATATTTTCCACATTCTAACTGATAACTGATAATGTTGTAAAATGAAGAATATTTGTGTCTGAGTTGCAGAAACATGTCGTTGATTAACAAAACAAACCACGCTCTTGGTTCCTGGGTGGTGGTAAAAAAATACAAAAACACACCACCTCCATAGATCAGAGTCCATGGAAGTCCACATAGGGAGAACTTGGTAAAGATAAAAAAATAAATAAATAAATAAAAAAACACAGGCCTTTCATCCAGATCTCCTCCCTATGTGGACTTCCATGGACTCTGGTCTATGAGGACCTTGTTTTGCATTTTGAGGGAATGATGCACAGCAAAGGGCCAGAGGTCGGACTCAAACCCAGGACTGCTGCAGTAAGACTCTGGTTTTGGGCTCCAACTCTACAAATCGAGCTATCAGAGCGTCTTGAGGACTTTACGTGTTAAACAACATATTACACCTGTGTTGGGGTTGTAGCAGGAGCAGATTTGGTTATCAACAGTTAACTATTAATATCAATATGATTATCGGTATTAATAATTATATTTAATATATCATCATGATATAATCATGAATAAACGGGGCACCACCCTGGGATCAGGGAAAAGATAACCTAAAACTGTATTCAGTCTCAATATGAAGGTTTTATACTCACATGCCAATCATCGTGATCATTGGCATAGGAGTACAAAACCTTCATATTGAGACTGAATACAGTTTTAGGTTATCTTTTCCCTGATCCCAGGGTGGTGCCCCGTTTATTCATGATTATATCATGATGATATATTAAATATAATTATTAATACCGATAATCATATTGATATTAATAGTTAACTGTTGATAACCAAATCTGCTCCTGCTACAACCCCAACATAAATGTCGCCCCGTGTGAGGCCTTCTTAAACCAGCTTTATCCAGAGATTTATGCACAATAACCTGAGAATTATAGTAATAATAACAATAATAGGAATTGTTGTTATTGATATCATTGTTTAGAAATCGATGTTCAAGGATCGATTTGTTTGCTCCCTGTTACTATTTGCCAAGCAAATACAGTGATGGGTTGCATATGCATGTTGTGATTAGCCATTTATTGTTTGACAACAATACTAACAAACACAGGGTTAGGGATACTAAGACGCGTTATAACACTGTTATTACTCACCAGAGGTGCTAGAGACACCTCATTGACAGTCCACAGGCTGTAGAAGATTACTAACATTTCCATTGTAAGTCACAGGTCGACGCAGCTCACCTGTGCACCCACATCAGTATAACAACAAATACATTATTTTTCTTGCGATTAAGACCGAACAAGTAAAGCCACCGTATTCTCCCTTTACTAGAAGTAGAGCAGAGAATAGAGCCACAGAGTGTACCGACTCTGTCAACGTTGAAATTGTACCTTGCTTTTTCCACCACGGGTTCTAGCTCGAGTTAAAATTTCAAAATAATTCCCTAACTGTTCCTGCCGCGCATTTCAGTTAGCGTGCCTTTGGCAAAGAATTAAGTAAGCAGCCTACAGTAAGTCTGAGTTGCTGTATAGAATCATTAGAGGGTGAAGCTGACCTCTCTAAAAGAGAACTGCCAGTCACCTTATCAGGTGATTTGCATAACCCCCCTCCTTTCTCTCCAGACACAATGGAGACCTTTTGTGAACAGTTCATCTCATCTGTGGCACAGAGCCTTCAGACAGGCTACTCTGAGTTTTTGCAGAAACTAAATCTCAGTGAGTGCCAAGAGGAGATCAACGTGTTACTGAACAGCAGATCTGATGAAGTAACATCATCCAAGGGTCCATTGTTAAAATGCTTGCTACTGACTTTCTACAAACAAACCTGTCTCTTGGTTCAGAGTAAATCTGCCCTAGAGAAAAAAGTGGTAGCACTAGAGGAGCAAAGTGCTTGTCACCTCCACGACGCTCAAGCAGCAGACATGAGAGCCATGCGTTATTTAGATGTCCTGCACACCACAGAGTCCCAGTTTTTGTCCTACAAGAACAGGTGGTCGAAGTCTAAACCAGAATGTCCTCCCTCAGCCGACTCGGCCAGTCAGTGTGATTCAGGCTTCTCCGACTCCCCCTCTTTTCGTAGTGAAAATACGACTCCCCCGCCATGCAGAAGATGGGAACAGTTACCAGCGGACACAAAGTCCTTAAGACAAACTCCACTGAGAGACAGCGGTAACGGCTACGCAGCTTCCCATTGCTCCGACACAGACAGTGAAGAAACCAGCAGTGGAACTTACACAAGTTCTCCTCCAAAATCTTCCTATCTTTGGAACAAACCTGTAATTTGCGACGCGCCTCCTCAACCTAGCTTAGTCTCGCCTTCACCAGAAAGGATGCCACAGCGCTTCCGCTTTGAAGAGCTAGAGAGCATGGCTAAAGATATTCAACATTTTGATCCCGACAACTCGAACCATAATATTGACGAATATTTGAGAGAGTTAGACAGACTCCTGATTGACCTCCCCCATGCCTCCTCACGGGAGAAGCTCAGACTAGTCGGGAAGACCACAACCAGACATGTCCGCAGTTTCATAGGAACACTTGCACCCAGAACCCAGGACCGATACTCCAGACTTTGTGCAGCACTCCGGAAGGAGTATAGCCGGGACTGGGATCCCGCCGCCGCTACGATCAGTGCCCTCGCCGTCGTACATGAGGGGCAGGAATCACCCACGGAGTACTATTGGCGCTTCAGAGCCGCCTATGCTCAGGGCCGTAACTCCCCAGGAGTGGAGGAAGAGCCTGCCTTCAAGGCCCTCTTCCTGCATAACCTACACGAAGGTGTGCGCTACGATGCCACCATACACTTCAGGACACATCGACTCTCCATGCAAGAGATTCGTAATTACGCACAGATGGCTTGGGAAACCCACTTAGCGCGCAAACTTAAAAGCCAGCCCGCTAACTTCGACACATCTGCGTCCGAAACGTCTGCCGCCTTAAAGCATAGCCCTCGTAACAGCGCGAAAGGGGGTGAGCGGCCAGCACGCCCCAGGAATCAGACAAAACCAAGGAACGAGAGTAACTCCCAAACATCCGCCGCCTTAAAGCATAGCCCTCATAACAGCGCGAAAGGGGGTGAGCGGCCAGCACGCCCCTGGAATCAGACAAACTCCCAAACTGACGAAGATAGGGATCCGTGCGACCCGATCGAGAAGCTGATAAAAACGATAGCGCTATGGCGTGACTCGACCCAACCATCACTAAACTCCCCCCAGAAGCCTGGTAAGAGACGGCGTGGGGATACTGAGCATCACCGACATGCCCACCAACTGCGTCGAGATGGGCATTCACACAGAAGTAGTAGGAAGCCCTACTCCGAAATTCTGTCCCAGTCACGTGAACCAGCAGTGTACAAACATGACAACTCAGATAATGACAGCGCCTCTGACATTTCCTCTGTTTCTGGCTACATGGAGCGTTACAGCCCTGAGCCACAACATAGTAAATATGGCTAACTTAAATCTTCTCCAGGAGTAAACCAAACGACCACTAACCCCTTCTCCTTTTCCTCGCTTTCCTTTTCCTCCTTCGTTCCGTTTTCATAGTTGGGGTGTGTCCTGTTTGAAACTACCTGAGTGTAATGACAATGTTGATGTTTGTGAAAATTGTGTCTTAGCAGATGTTTGATATAGGTTAGATGGTTAGAAATCTCTGCCCAGACCGTAGAAATCTCTGCCCAGACCGTAGAAATCTCTGCCCAGACTTGGCCTCAATCTCTGCCCAGACAATGCCTCCATCAAGTTATGGACTTTAACCTGAATGAACTGTTTAACCTCTTTTCCATGGAATATACAGACTGTTTGGACTCCCACGTGTTTCAAGGAATACATGGACGGTTCGGCCCTTATGTTGCTCCGAAGGTTGCGTCCCACACCTCAACCTTCAGACCAAAAGGGGGACTGTTGGGACCTAACCGTTAGGACTACACAATGCGGCCTACAGAAGCCTACACATGCGGCCAGGACAAAGGGACAAAGGGGATTAAAAACTACACCGCCATTTTAGTTTCACTTCTCACCCAGGTGAGGAATGTGACGTCACAACGGGCACCCCAGGGGGTCCCCTGGAGCGGCCTGAGCTTTATAAACCGAAGCCGCCTGGAGAACCCTCTTCTTCACTCTTACTCCGACTCCTACTCTGGCCTCTTCCTACAACCGGCGCAACACCACGTTGCAACGGGAGGCGACCCCCTCCCGCAGCGCACCGCTGCAACAAGAGGAACCAAGCCGGTTCCTGCCTTCCAGCTACCAGACGCTGTCTGAAGTAAGCTGACTAAATCGCCAAGCCGCGATTATATCGCCGTCCGTGGAAGAAAGAAACACGGACTGTTTTCTTTATTTGAGTTTGATCAACGAGAGGAAACCCGCTCCGCTCTCGTCTGGACGAAGCCGACTCATCACGTCCCCCGCTGACGCCGGGGACTCACGAACCACCGCCGTTACGGAACGCCGTCATCGTCTTACGCAACGATACCAGTAAGAGGCTATCAGTCTGGGCAGAGACACAAGTGATAGTGTAGGATATGCTTGTAATTCTTGTTAATGTGTTTTAAGTTCTGATCGCGGACCGCCGAGTCCGTTGGTTCATGTGCTGCTGTATTTGAATGCTGATTGTGATCGCCGCTGGGTTGATTTCTGTAACAGTGTTTTCGACTAACCTCCGCCATATTCGCGAGCTCAGAAAGCCTCTACTATCAGTTAAAAGACCGGTCTCGCGGAATAAACGCCAGTTCATTCACGCGAGCCCGTGTGGTAACGGCACGCTTTCTGTCCCTCCGAATATCGCTCGCGCATCCTCTCTCTCTTTGTTTGTGACCCGCTAACACACACACACACATACACGCCGCACACGTGTCCTAAGCCAGCTGTTCCCGGCGGGCGCTAGGGACATAGCTACATCTGGTGGCTACATACGGCTATCTCTCTCTCTCTCTCTCTCGCTACTCCGTCAGACCTCAGTGGCTCCGCCCCTGACCGCTGCGAGGAATAGCTCCACCTCTCTCTCTCTCGCTACCCCATCGAACCTCAGTGGCTCCGCCCCTGAACGCTGCGAGGAATAGCTCCATCTGGTGGCCGCACATCAGCTATCTCTCCCTCTCTCTCTCGACACGCACGCACGCACGCACACACGCACACGCACGCACACACACACATACGCACACACACACTCCACGTGTGTCTCTCCTTTGTTTAAGCTTAGCTTTGTGTGTTAGGTAGTTAGGTAATAAGGCTTTGTTAATTGCAGTGTTATTGATTGTGATCGTTATTACTGATTTTAATAAATCTTATTATATTATAACTAGAGGTCTCTTGTGCTTGTTGTGTATATGTCACTGGATAACAGCAGGTTGTGAAGGCTAGTGCTTGAATTTCACGCCTTTTAATTGTTCGATTGGTTCTGTACTCCTATGCCAATGATCACGATGATTGGCATGTGAGTATAAAACCTTCATATTGAGACTGAATACAGTTTTAGGTTATCTTTTCCCTGATCCCAGGGTGGTGCCCCGTTTATTCATGATTATATCATGATAATATATTAAATATAATTATTAATACCGATAATCATATTGATATTGATAATTAACTGTTGATAACCAAATCTGCTCCTGCTACAACCCCAACACCTGTATACTTAGATCTTTGAAGAAAGACATGGAAATACTCCTGAACAACCTTAAACATTAAAAAAAACACACAAAATATATGATTTGCTTGTAGATCAAAGACAGTAAATGTTCGTTGATGGTTTTTGCTCCAACATGAAGATGAACCGTGAGCCAGACTGAACAGAAATACATTCTACTCATTTCACTCTCATTCTCTCTCTCTCTCTCTCTCTCTCCGTGATTTCAAGTCAAGATGCTCAGCGCTGCATGGTGACCTCCCGACCTTTCGAAGGCCGACCTCTCCCCACCACTCTCTCTTCTGTCACTTCCACTCCTGCGTGACGAACCTTGTTAAATAAGGCTTCATCTAAAATAACTCCACCCTGGCCGCCTGCTCTGCTCCGCCATAAATCCTTCATCAAACACGGAGGAGCGAGCCGATCAATATCCAAACAGCAGCAGCATGGAGGAATCTGTGTGTGTGTTCGCTCTGCTTTTGAGTGATAGTACTGATGACGGTGCGTTATCTGCTAAATAAAGCTCAGTCAAGGTCATTTACTCTCATTCATTTGAGTTCTGTTCATTGTATGACTTTTAAGATAGTTTTGACAAACCTATTCTCCTTGTTTATAGGCTTTTGGGGGTTTAAATGTCAATAAAGTATTTTGAAGAGGATGAAGGTTTCAACATGATTCATGAACTCAAATGCTAAAAGCGTTCAACCTTGTTGTGGGAAGCAGTCGACTACTCATCAGCTACCGAAGCTTCTTATTCTATATTAATCATTTGCTGCAATATTTTGAATATATAAACTTTGTTGAGACTTCAGACTGAAATCATCTGCACATTAGAGCAACTTGTTGTCGTGCTGTTTTCACTTCCTGTGAGACAATGAAATGGGTCAAACAATGAAGGACTGGATGTGGATGTGGTGACGTCACCATCTTGGATTTTTGCAACCAGTAAAGGAAGTGACTATATTTGGACAGCGGAGGAGCGACGGGTGGATCTGATGAACACAAGCCGCACAGCAGCACCCTTCTGGATCCATCTGGATTCTGGTGTGAAGCTGCTAACAAAGTTAGCTTCATAATTCAGATCAACTTTACAGCTGAGTGTTAAAGTCATCTTAGTAGCTAACTAGCATTGGTAGTGTGGTAGCAACCTGTCAATCAGCAGGTAGCCCCGCCCCCTAAAGCATCTCCTGCTTTCTGGTCTGTTTGACTCTAAATGGACCATAATGTACTAAATGATCATCATGCTGGATTAAAGAAGACTTGAAACTAGAGATTGAGACCATAAACTCATGTTTGCAATGTTTACTGAGAAAATAAATCAAGAGAGAAGTAGGAACATTTTCTCATAGACTTCTATACAACCAGACTTCTTTTGCAAGCAGTGGAGTTGCCCCCTGATGGACAGAGAATGCAACCTTAAGGCACTTCGGCTTGACTTCAGTTTTCATACTTTTGTTAAGTTTGCATTTTATAGTTTGTTTTATAGATTATTTATTATTCTGCTAAACTACAAACCAGCCAGACCTCTCAGATGGTCTGGGACAGGTCTGCTCTGTGTCCCCAGAGTCAGAACCAAACATGGAGAGGCAGCCTTGAGTTTCTACGAACCACATATCTGGAACAAACTTCCAGAAAGCTGCAGGTCTGCTGCAAATCTCAGCTGTTTTAAATCAAGACTGAAGCCTTATCTGTTTGCCACTGCCTTTCAGTAAACAATACAATCTGTGAACTTCTTATGCTGCACTGTATTTTCTATTCCTTGATATTCTTGTTTTTATTGAATTATTTTTATTTTATCATTATTTTTACATTTTTAAATTTGAAACTTTATTTTATTATTAGCTTGTTTTAATCTGTAATGCATTTTAATTTTGCCTTCATTTTCTTTTAATTCTTTTTATTTTTTCACTTTATTGTATAGTGAGACAATTGTTCACTTTGGTATAAAAGCATGACATTTGGCACAGATACTGTCTAAAGGCCACTATTTTGGAAAAAGATGTTGGCCACTCAAAAATTCAATATGGCGGCCAGTTTTCAAGATGGCCGCCATTGCTATTCAATGGTTATTAGATAAATGATTCAAGCAGTGATCCAAGCATAACATTCGATATAAATACTCTCTAAAAGACATGAAAAGATGCTTGTCCCAAATTCAAGATGGCTGTCATTTTTAAAGATGGCCACACCCTCCTCAACATACTTGCTTACTGTGGCATCTCCCAGTTGAGCGGATATCTCTAGCACCTGATCATCTGAGATACTCATACCATGTTCATCCAGCATTTCAAACAGACTTCTCTTCTGTGTTTTGGTGAACACAGACATACCAATGTATACTGGGAATGGAGTTTCTCTGTCTTATACCTGTGGGCAGCTGCTCCCTCTTTGTACCAGGAGAAGCAGTTGTACTGCAACAGTTGCGACTTTCATTTAACATTTTGGTTTGTTGTATGATTAAGGCAGAGGGGTTATCCTTTTACCACCTGAATCATAGACATAGTACACATTTATGTATGGGATACAACTAGGTTTGGGTAACCTACACCTAGCCCGATCATTCATTCAGTGCCATTTAAGTCTTGTGTGATCTATACACCTTCCGGGTAAGCACACATGAACAAGTCTTGCCCCTCTTACCCTTGGCTTGCCTCTCCCGCGCTGGCACGACCTGTCAATTCAGATGCGGCTATCTAACTACATAAATTACTAGCTAATTGATGAGGGGCTGTTAGACAGCATTTGGGACACTAAACTTAGCTATACTATTACTACTAGTCAAGAACTACAGTCTAAGTAAAACTAGATCAGCTGACACTGAATCCCATGCTGAGTTCCACAGCAGTGAAGTCACCAGTGTGCCATGGTTATGTAATTACGTTCACTCTATTAAACAAGACCTTCCTTAACACATTACATTGAGCTCTGACAGAAATGGTGGCCATCTTGAAAATGGTGGCCATCTTGAATTTTTGAGTGGCACACACCTTTTTCCATGAGAATGTTCCTTTAAGAACATTTGTACCAGTTTTCATGATAGCATCACCATTTGATAAATTGATGTAAAGATTTAAGAGAAATGGCGGCCATCTTGAAAAATGGTCATGCCTACATCACAGTTTGAAAGATCGACATAATGAGCATTTGACAGAAATATATATATATATTTTGAATTTTTGGGTGGCCAACGACTTTTTCCCAAAAAGTGACCCTTAGAGAGTATCTGTGCCAAATGTCATGCTTTTATACCAAAGTGAACGATTCTCTTGTAATTTGCAATTAATCTGCTGCACTAGTATGACATGTTATGTATTTATTTAACATATATTTTGGAATGAGTGGGAAGAAGACCAAATTTGCTGGGTCTTCTACTGCTTTTAACAGGAATGGACACTTTTGGGATGGCAAAATGTCTTAAAAATGTGTTTCTTTTCAAAATATTTAAACTAATACCACATTATTACATAACTAATTCATATACCCATTCTTGCTCCCAAACCATCAAATACAGACGGCTGGTCAGTGGTCAAATGGACTCAATGAGGCCCCCCACATACCATGCTTTCCACTAATGCTAATGTAAACCCTCCAGCAGCATCAATGAACGGTAAGAGCGTGATATAATGTAGTACAGTGATCGCCAACTGGCGCAGAATAATGATGAATTCAGAAAATGTGGATTTGTGTGTAATGTGTCTTCCTATAACGAAGTAACCCCCAAAACAATTGAGATGGACATAATAATATTAGGAATGATTTATCAAGCTCAAATATGTGCCTTTGGTCGGCAGTCTTGGCTTACTACAGATGTTAAATCCATATGTCTGACTATTATAAGCCAGTAGTCTACACAACCGGATGGATGAGTCAGTAGTCACCGAATAGCAGAGACTGTAATGAATTCCCATCTTCTAGAATGCATATCAGTAATCTGCCATATGTTCAAGCAAGAATGGGGGAAAACACATAGCTCTCATTTAACATGTCCTTTTATTTATTTATTTACACATGCTCTTATTTCACATGCACAATAACTGTGATTCGTAAACCACATTATACACTTAATTATCATACGATCATCATTATAATGCGATACATAGGAAAAAGATCACTCAAAAAAATGCAAGCCTCAATCTAAAATGTGGAAAAATTCTCAAAATGTATCACAGCACCGAAGTCATTATAACATAAGTGTCAGACTTGGGGCAGATAAATAGGACTCAGATGCAGATTGGCAATGGTAATGACAGGCTTTATTTTCTGCAGTATCTCAGAAGACAGAGTGATAAAACAACATGCTGTGGAACTCTAAATGTCCAAAGGACAATACAACTAGGACAGATCATAACAAGAACAAAAAACACTCCTGCGGGAGGAAACAGGGAAACCTACTCTGGTCTTGGATAACTTTATTCTATGAAATCTTATCAAACAAAAATCACTCAAGGAGGAAAAGCGCACAGGCTATAAACTTAACTACTCTCACTATACTGCAAATCTACAAACTAAAAACGCTCCAACGGAGGAAAAGCAAAAGCTATGAAATTAAACTGACTAGAGCAAACAAAAGACTGACTCAAAAATTTACAACTCAAAATCGCTCTTCTTAAGAGGAATACTTGACAGAAAACAAAACTTGACAATACTTAGCTTAGGAATCAACAAGGCTGTGGACAAGGCTGTGATCAAGGCTGTGAACAAGGCTGTGAACTCGACAGGACGAACGAACGAACGAACGAAAGAACAAACGAATGAAATACTCTGGCCACGAGGACAGGGGAAGACAAAGACTACACTGTAACAAATTGCTGTAATATCTACAGTAAAATTTTACAGTATCTTCTTGTTTTGTCATTTTACAATTTTTAACTGTATACCGCAATGCATTATGGGTCAAAACTAATTACAGTAACCTGCTGCATAACTCCGCAGTTACATATTGTAAACTTTACAGCAAGTGTATTCTGGCATGTAGATTATGTGTATTACAGCTAAATACGGTTGATATTCGGATTTTGGCGGTTAGAACCTCGGAGAGGAGAGGAGCAATGGCGGAACCTGTGTAGTCACCAGAGCAAAGCTAAGAAGTCAGCGGATTGGTGAGTAATATTTGTTTCAGTGACGGTAATTTCCCATAACTTTAGCTAAAACAGATTTAGTATTTAGCACGAGGACAGTCTGCATCGTCTTCACATCCCATTTTTTTCTCCGATAAACAGGCTAACACAAGCCAGTGAAGGTAACATTACAGCTAACGTTGATGTCGGCAGAGAAAGTTGTATTCAGTTAACTTTAAAATTAGTGGTGTAACAGTTTTGGACCGAAAACCTGGGTTAAACACCGCTCCGCTCCCCTCCCCTCCCCTCCCCTCCGCTCCGCTCCCCTCCCCTCCCCTCCGCTCCTCTCCTACAGCACATGTCGCATATGAACAAGACTACCGGTATTTATTTATTTCAGGTAAATTTGGCTTTGCTGGAGTGCTTCGTGAACTGTGGTTCTGTGTTTTGAGAGCTGTGCATCCTTCGGACAGTCACCCAGCCGAACTGTCGTCTCGGCTGCTGCCTCTGACTGCTACTGCTGCTGCAGCTGCAGGACAGGTCGTCTGCTAATATAGACAGTCCCGTAAGTTCAAAATAGTAATCCATTGTTGAAATTCGTGTTGAAATCCGCAGAGTAAAAGCTAATTAGCGAACTAAAGGAGGTGCCATGAGGTTAACATTACATTGTGATATGTTCTACTTTTTTACTTTTACTTGAGTAAAGGAATATAATTTGTAACGTTACTGCAGGTTTTATCAGAGTCTTCTTTACACAAGTATCTGTACTTCGACGTAAGTAGAAAGTGAGAGTACTTTTGCCACCTCTGGACACTGAGCCAGAGGAGCTATCACTAGCAGCTAAGCTAACTAGCAGCTAAGCTAAATAACTAGCGTTAAATTTCATTTAGACAATGTAGACAAATGTTTATTTTTTGTATGAACAGAAGTTCTTGCGAAGTGGTAAGAAAAGTCTAATAGTAATGTGCATGTTCTTTATTGCAGTGCAACAATTTGTAAATAAAATCCAGACATTTTTTTCTGGAAATATTCAAAACATTTCTTTAGCTTTGAAAAACAAGGTTAGAACCAAACCATGAGACGAACTGTAGATTAGGTTAACCGTTACACCCCTAATTATAATTGAAATTATCCAACCTTATTGGTAAGAATGGTTGGTAATAATCTACCATGTCTTGTGTTTTGCAACTTGTGCATCATATTGTTACAGAGCTGAAGGAATCCACACACAGTGAGCACCACCACTGAAGCCCACAGTGACCAAACACCATTGAAGGGGATTTTGAGGTAAAAACATTTTGTACAATTTACAGTTTAAACTGTGACAAAGCAACATAAAAATGCCCAATGCATAAGGTTTCTTTTCTTTGGATGCAAGTTACAATGTGTTTAATGTATTGCCACATAACGTTTGTCCCCCTGGGTTTGTTACAGCCAGTAATGTTAATCTCATTTAGAAAATAAATAAAAACACTAAATTGACCTTTGTCTACCAGCCACTCATTTGTTTTACCAGACACTTTATCCTGGCAGTGTACTCTAACTTCATGTGAAAAATGGTGACACTAGATCTACAATATCAAAGCAATATGCTAACTCATTTCACAGGGTAAATATTTTAACTCTTTGAGAAAATAGTGACATTCTCTGTCAGACACACTCACACACACACACACACACACACACACACACACACACACACACACACACACACACACACACACACACACAGTGCAAAATGAACTTTTTTGTCCACCTGTAAATGGCTAGTGAATGCTCAGATTTTACCAACGCTGACATAGTGTACACTCTGCCATAGTTTTTCTTGCTCCATTATCACCTGCTTTAATGGACAATTAAGTTGTGAATCATGAACTTCATGAGTCAATGCATGTGTGAATGACTGTGAGGCTAATTCAGGATGACTTGTGTTTTGCAACTTGTGCATCTTTTAGCTACAGGTAGAGGGATGCCAAGGGAAGCCACATGCAGTGAGTGCCACCACTGAAGACTTGAAGTAAAACACAGAGGTGAAGGGGATTTTCAGGTGAAAATATTTTTTCATTTGACTATGCAGTCTGTTGCAGTGATCCAAAGTTTATTTGGGATTCAGTTTGTATCCAAGTTACTTCAAGTAAACTAAATTTGCCTTGCTACACACACTTAACACTATACTATTATCGCCGCCAAGAAATCATGCATTCGGTTGTGCGTGTGTGTCTGTCATCTCACAAACTAGGCTCATCTAGAATTTCAGGCTAGAATTTTATGTGCACACTCATAGCTGTATGTCAAAAAAACCTTCTGTGGTTAAATTTTGTTCCAAAGCCTTTAGAACATGTTAAAATAATTGAAATGAATGTAAAAAAAAAATTGCTACTTCCCCAGTATTGCACGAGCTACCTGCAAAGTGTAGAGAGCTAAACTACCACCTGGAAGAGATCTGAATTCCACTGTGTGCACATTTGTTGTTGTTTAAATCACATTTTCTCTTCTCCCTTTCATTTTGCTCTACGTAGGCGAGAAATGTATCACTGCAAGCAGTGTGCCCATGAGAGTAAAACTATAACAGGTTTTGCTAATCATATGAAACTCCACAGTAATGCAGCAAACTGCCCTTTTACCTGTGGTGTACCTAATTGTACTCGTGCATTCAGTAAATTTGTAGCTTTCAAGTCTCATTTGTACAGAGATCATAAAGGGTACAAGTCTGACAAAAGTACTACAGATGAGCCTACTGGTACAACGCTGATTTGTCAGATTGAATTTTGTCAGGGTATATTTACAAATGTGAAGGAGTTGCTTAATCATCTGAAAGGCCATATAACAGAGGGCAGAACAATAACATGTCCCTTCAGGGCTTGTGAGAAAACATTCGGTGTAAAATCGACATTTGCATCTCACATTTCGAGAACACACAAAAAAAGGTTGGCAGGAGAAATACGTGAGGTAGTGTTTCCACACCCAGCCCAAGAAACACAATTTGAAACCCCTTCCCAACTTGTGAATCCGCCCTCTACCTCTCTCTCCGAGTATGATGGACATACAGACACAGAACTGGATGATATTGTGGATGAAGACCTCTTTTTAAAAAACTTGTCTCTGTTTTACTTGAGGCTTCAGGCTAAATTAGTTTTACCAGCCTCAGTAATTCAGACTATTATTGAGGAAGTCCAGGACATCCATGATGCTGCTCAGTTGCATATCTTTTCCAAACTCAAAGAGAAATTGTCTCTGCTTGGGGTTCCTGAGACGGATATCACAAATGTAATTGAAGAGCTCACAAAACATGACATATTAAAAAAAGGCAACAACATTTTGCGTACAGATCAGCGTCGCAAGTCAGTATTCAAAAACCAGTTCAACTATGTTGCACCTCTGCCTTTGTATTTAGGTGTAAGTGACTCAGGGAAAGAATGCTTTGCACAGTATGTGCCAATAAAAGAAACTATTACTTCTCTCTTTGAATCTGAGGCTTTCAGAAAACAGTATGAAAAGTCCCATTCACGCCTCTCGTCCCGTGATGTGTTGGAAGATGTATGGGATGGACAGAATATGACTGATAATGTCTTGCTTAAAACGGAAACCTCATCTTTAGCCTTGATTCTCTATCAAGATTCTTTTGAGGTAGTCAATCCGTTAGGATCAGCCCGAAAAAAACACAAGGTATTGGCAGTTTATCTGACGCTTGGTGATGTTTTGCCCCACAACAGATCAAACATCGATCACATGCAGCTTGTTCTTCTCTGCAGAGAACAAGACTTTAAGTCGTTCGGACAGGAAATGGTCTTCAGTCCGCTGATAAAAGATCTGAAGCAGCTGGAGGACAGTGGCATTGTTTTGAGTAATGGCAAAGTCATCAAAGGTTTTGTATGTGCGATAGCTGGCGATAATCTTGGCTCTCACAGTATTGGTGGCTTTGTGGAAAACTTCAGCAAGAGTTCCCATTTCTGTAGGTTTTGTGATATAGACAGAGTAACATTTAAGTTGAGTCCACTGTCCACTGGGTCAAAGAGAACAAAACAATCATATCAGCAGCATGTACATGAACTAAGAGTAGGCAACACAGATTTGGTGTGTGGCATAAAATTTGACTCCTTGTTCAACCAGCTTCGTTACTTTCATGTTTGCCAGCCTGGTCTTCCGCCATGTCTTGGACATGACCTTTTTGAGGGCGTTGTATCTGTTGACCTGGCGTTGTGTATCAACCACTTGGCAAACCAGGAAAAACAGTTCTCCTTTGTGGATTTGAACAGAAGAATAAGTCGGTTTGCATATCTTGGAAAGGAAGCGGATGACAAACCTCCTGAGTTCAGCCCCGGTAGTGAGAAGTTGAGAGGTCATGCTGTACAGAACTGGTGTCTGTTGAGAGTACTGCCTCTGTTAATTGGGGACAGGATCAAAAATCCTTCTGAAAATGGTGTCTGGAAGTTGATTTTGCTCTTGAGAGAGATAGTTGCTTATGTATGTGCACCAGCAATTACCGCAGATCAGATTGCCTACTTGAATGTTCTTATTGAGGAATACATTCAGTCCAGAGTGGAGCTGTTTCCACACCATCCTCTTAAACCTAAGCACCACTATCTCTGTCACTATCCTGAGCTTATTCTTCAGTTTGGACCTCTCATCCGTCTTTGGACGTTGAGATTTGAGAGTAAGCATACTTTTTTTAAACAGTGTGCCAGGAAACTACACAACTTTAAAAACCTGTGTGCTACTCTTGCAGAGCGACACCAGCTCCTCCAAGCATACTTAGGTGCAGGAAGTTTTTTCCCTCCTGTCATCCAAGTTGAAAAAGGAACTGAATTCTATGTTGACGACTATAGTGAGAGAATCAAGGTAGCAACTGCACCATTTAACTTCACACATGACTCTACTGTAGCCACCTGTGCTGTCAATGTCAAAGGGACAAAGTACAAAAAAGGGATGCATGTTGTTTTAGGACAAGATGATGAGGGCCTTCACATGGGTGCGATCATATTGATTTTGATCCATCGTGGCGACTGTGTGTACTTTGTTGTGGGAAGGCAGCAAGCTGTGGATTTTCCTGATTTGGGTGTTCACAGTTTAACAGAGGTTGTCCAGGAGTCGGGCTACATGTGTGTGAAGCAAGAAGACCTGCTTGATTATTATCCTTTAATGGGGTACAATCTGAATGGTACATCAGTAATAATTATCCATCACTCTCTCCCAGATGTATACTAACATGGCAACGCCAGAGGAGGACATAAAACAAGCTGTGTTGTCAGTATTACCCAGTTTACTAGAAGATAAACTACAGTCCCTCCTGAACAAGTTGGAAAGCATTGGTGTGGAATCCCTCAGTGACCTGCAGTTTATTAAAGAGGAGGATCTTAGTGCTAACATCACACCTATCCAGTGTCGGAGGCTTATCAGTGCATGGCAAACCGAAGGTATTTCACAGATATTGCTTATAAAAACAATGCACAGCAACAAAAAAAAGTTTATTAAAAGTTTGCATTTTGTTTGTAGATATTAACTAATGCTATCACTTTTTTTCCCTTGTAGTGACACTGACTGCCATCGAACCCTCTGACTTAATCTTAAGTACCGTCACACAGGATCCTTCATCTTCTCAATCCTGCTCTAGCTCTCCAAGTCCGTCGAGCTATGATAGCTCCGGAATGAGAGTGAATTTAAGTGCCTGGCCTGAAAACTTCAGTGTTCCTTGGAACAGAATGCCTACTGGTATCGGAAATGCCCTTGCGCAGGAGACACGTCCCTCTGCTAAAGACCGCAGGGAAATGGTACGAATAATTGTTGATGAAATAAGGCTGAGTGAACTAAATCCATCGAAGTCTCAGTGCTTGACAGTGGCCAGGAAGATTGTAAAGCAGCATCCCAAAAGCTTTGCAGATGTTATGAAAGATGGCACTGTAATTGGCAGCGGCTTTGGATCCCTTGTGACTCAGTTAAAAACGCGGGTAGAACATGTTAATCGTGGAAGCATTCTCTCTAGACGAAGGAAGTCAAAATCACCTGCAGATATAACTAGAGGACCAGCTGACCAATATGGCTGCGTAAGATGGCAGCCTGACTGTCCAGCGGACGAAACTGAAGAAAGTCTCAAAGATAAACAGAGACAAATGAAAGACCTCTACGGCACTGAGGGGCCATCTGGTGCAGAGAGAGGACATTTGACTCACTTAATGAAAGCAACCTACTACTTACAAAGAAAAACTATCAATGCCAGCCCACCCCCTTCGATCACTGAGCTGAAGAATGACTGGCCATATCTTTTCACGCCAAAAGAGCTTTACAGCCATTTCCAACTGCTTACTGACATTGACATACTGCATAAAATGGAGCAGGCCAAAGAAGACAAAGGGAAGCTGATTCTCAAGTATTTTGAGCAGAAGCCAGCAGGGCCTAATGCAGACGAGAGGGAGCGCATCCTGGTCAAGTACAACAACGAAGACAAGTGTGGTCCATTCCCATGTGTGATCCTCCTGCTTATGGCACACTTCAAAGAGAACCCTGACGGACTCCTTTTGCAGACAGATGTAAGTGCAAAATTGTAGTTTGCAGAGATAGCAGAAGTACACATGTTCTTTACTCAAGTGGAATGACCTCTCAATTATAACACTAAACAGTCACCCTATGAAAGACATTTCTGCAGCCCTTTTCTCACATCCTACCCTTTCTGTTAATTTTAGAGGTATGCTAATAAGTTGTATTGTATTGTTATGATGATATACTCAACAGTGAGACTCAAATTGTCTGTCAATTTTTGTTTGTTTTGTTTTTAGGTGTTTGGAACCGCAGCTGACGCCGAAAGAACACTGCTGCTTCCTGACTCCCCAAGGCTAATAGTCTTAGGTATGCTATACAGTATTTTTAATGCCTACACACTGGTGACAGCATTGACTGGATGCCATATCTCCAGAACTAGGGGAGGGAATTTCTTCAGATTTGGCACAAATGTCC
The DNA here is from genome assembly GCF_963514095.1 of Eutrigla gurnardus. Taxonomy (NCBI): domain Eukaryota; kingdom Metazoa; phylum Chordata; class Actinopteri; order Perciformes; family Triglidae; genus Eutrigla; species Eutrigla gurnardus. The sequence goes on from NC_139932.1 coordinate 3,969,298, forward strand.
ATTTGGAAAAATGGATGAACTTATTAGATTTTGGAGGTCAGAGGTCAGGTCTACTGTGACCTATGTGATGTTTTTTGGCCAAGACTCCATACATTTAATATGACAAATGTCTAATAGTATAAAATGAAGTGACATTACCATTCCAAAAGGTTCAAGCTGTAACGGCTCAGAATGCAGGGAACCCAAATGCATGACCACAGGTTGAGTTCAAAGTCCAAAAGGCTTTATTCGGTGTCAAATAACAGGCAGGGGTCAAAACCAGGCAGGCAGAACGATCAGCAGACAAATCCAAGAGGGGCAGGCAGAATCTCAAAAACTGGGAAACAGGCAGGCGGGCAGGCAGGAAACCATACAGGCAGAACAAACGCTGGAAAGCTAGGAACAAACACTCTAGACGATCTGGCAGAGGACAAGTGAAGATGAACCAGTATATGAAGGGGGCTGATGAGGATTGAGACCAGGTGTGGAGATGGGCGGGGAAACACAGGTGAGGGGAATGAACTGATGAGTGGCTGACGAGGATGGCAGGATCTGTAATGACAGGAGAATTTAGAGATCTGGTAGACATACACATAAACACACTGATCAACCCATGACAAAAGGTCCGCTTTACTGTGATGTCATCATTTTCTGCAGAAACGCTTCTCTGTCTGTTGTTCAACACCATAACTCAGGGACAGAAGGGCAGGTTGTGCCCATATTTCACATTTGGTCAGAAACTAAATTGGTCACTCTAATCTTGGATGCCCACCTTGAAGCTGTGCTGATAGTATAGATCTTTCTGTGCTGCTGAGTGGATGATGTGTGTGTGAAATATCCACGTTTTAGCAGAAACATCCATATCTGAAACATTGCCTGCTGTCATGGAGACCACTTAGTGTTCTATCAGTCAGCTTTACTGGCCAATCATATCAACACATAAAAGGAATTTAAATGTTGTAAAGTATTGCAAAGACAAAGACCATATCTAGGACACATTAATGTAACAGTTTATTGTGGATATGCTTATGTGGAAAGCAACAAGATAAAAACATTAACATATAAACCATATGTTTGTTTATGTTTAGGTGATGTGCTCACATCAGAGGAGTGGATGCTGAGCATCGAGGGGCAGGTGGTCTTGCTTCCACACCCCAACTTTTTGGCAGGACTGGCAGCGCTGTTTTCGTGCTATTACAACTTCAATCTGGTGTACCAGGAGCAAGCTGCATGCACCCTGGAATTCATCCAAAGGTAACTAGATGCTTGTAGTACTTGTTAAGTTTGCTATCATGACTACTGGACAAGACATTATTTTGACTTGCCAGCACTAACAGACAGTGGACTCCTCTTAAACCAGGGACATGCTCAGTGGTGTAGTATACATCAGTTTATGGCTTATACTGTACCCTCCTCTTTTTATATCAGGTAACAGGTTACCACCCATCAGCCAAAAAGCCTTTAAAATCATATCTTCTTTCTTCTAAGTGATCTACCCAGTGGTATACCCACCAACACAGACACCACAACACCACTGGACATGCTGTGTTATAATAGAGTGTATATGGCACTTGTTTCATGGTATGAAACAAATGTTCAACATGTCTAAGTCCAGTTTTGTCCATTTCTGATCTAAATCTTTTAACCATGTATTTCTTTCAGTTACTGGTAATTACTGTTGCATATTGAAATAACTAGAGCTTTTTTTAATCCATCAAATGTAATACAAACCAAATCCCTGTCTCCACCCAGTCACAATAATGTTAAGTTATTAAGTTATTAACGTACAGTCTTGTGGCAAGAAATACAAACTACCCTTTTAACCGTTATGACCCTACATAATGTGGTCATTGCATTGCAGAGCTATTTTCTATTTTAGCTTGCCTAAGTGCCTGTGTAACAGTTGTCTGCGTTGTGTTGTTGATTTGCAAGAAGGACCGACACTCTCGTAGCTTCAGGACCGAACTTGTCAGCTCACGGTCAAGCACAGCACTCGTTCGGCACAGCTTCATGGAGGAAAATTAGCAAGTTAGCTTAGCCTCAAGCTAAGGTCGCTAGTTATAAACATTAAACAAAATAAACCCTCTGTAACACATTTAGTTACATGTAAAACTGTCGCCAGCTTCCTGAACATAATATCATGATAACTGCATTATTACATTACATTGTTTACACAGTTTCAGTAGGCTATAACGCTGTGCTTCGTGTAGCAAACCTACCATGGGCTCAATCCTCGCATACTGGCACTGTGTTTACGTCACAGCCCATATTTATGTGCTGAGGAGAGCCCTGCTAACCAGTGAGCGTCCGTGATACATGAATAAAGTTGTATGTGATTGGCTGTCACTGTGTAAGTGGAATCAACAGCAAAACTCTGTTACACCTGGACTACAAAAATCAAATGATAATGAAAAATAATAAACAGCATAGTTTTTGTTGCAGATTTGCCCATGGAACGTCAAACAATGGGCTTGTATTGTATGACCTGATTGATTCTGCTGGCTTGTCACAGTTTTTCATGAAGTTTTGTTATTTTCTTATTTTAGATGTTTCCTTGGAATCAACCCCAGCAGTGGCACGAAAACAGCAAAGCTGAAGAACACCATCAATCCTCATGTCTCCTCCCTGCTGAAGCGGCTGATGGACTACGAATGGCTTTCTGCTTAGGATCCAAAAGATAAGGACTGTTCTACATTGTTTGATGATGTTCCTGTTTAAAAGCAATTTGTGGTTTTAAGAGCTGCAGAACAAACTGTCTTTGTCTGCCAAACACACTCAAGCTTGACAGCTTGTACTGATGAATAAACCTACTGCTATAACTATAGGGATTGTGGCAATGGGCCAATGTGACAAAATGTATCCCTTTCACTGTTCTTCATGTTACTGTACATGCATCTTTTGCACATCTGTTAAAAAAAAAGTTTTAATAAAAGTATTTTATAGCAGCTCTGACACTGTGTTATTTGTATCATTCACAATCTGCATAATTTGCAAAGCAGCTAATGTAAAAACCAATATTAACTGTAAAAACATTTTACAACAACATATTGTATTATTTATTTACAGGTATTTACTGGCAACTTTAGTTGCCAGGTAATTACTGTAATTTATTGGAATACAAGAAAAAGTTGTAAACTAGATTACATTGAATTGCTGTTTTCTAAAAAAAGAAAACAGTCAGTTACTGTAATTTATATACAGCAAAAATATGTAAAACAAATTACAGTAATATGTTGTAATATATTTTTACAGTAATCAACTGCGATTTTACAATAATTAACTGGCAACTTTTTTGCCAGGTATTTACTGTAAATTCTACAGTCAATTCCTTACAGTGTACACATGAGGAGAGGGAGCACAGGTGGAAACAATCAAGGAATCAGGAATGACATCAGACCAGGGAACACATGAGGAAGGGCAAGTGACCTCACCAGCGTGACAATAAGTGCAGCAGAACGTCGACTTAAGTGTGCTGGTTGTTGGCATGGAAACCAATGACCAACCAAACGGTCATTTTCGTTGATTGGTTGGAAAGTAAGTTAAGAATAGCGAAGGTCAGTTTTCTTTTAATCTCAATTTAAAGTTACAAAACTGATATCAATTAACTAGTGAAGGTTACAGTCAGGTTTCACCCAGACCCACATAGACCTTCAGTCAAACTCTCCAGGTCCACACAGGTTTGGATCTTTTTCTACCTTTGTAGGGTTGTTTCTTCTTCCTTGTCACGTTTACTCAAGGTTTAAGATGTTTCACACAAATACAGACAGAAAAGAGGTCAGGTTGCTTCTTCGCAGATATCGATCGAACTCTTGATGTTCCAAAAAGGTCGGCTCGGTGTGTGTAGTTTGGCAGCGTAGACGCGGGTCCATTTACAGAGTGAGCATCATATGACAGTGAGATGAATGTGCATCGGTAGATACACTTATCTGCCCTATAGACCACTTTTAGTGGATGCCACGTTCATATCACTGCAGTAGCGTGCACATCGTGGTGGCAGAAAAACAGCAGAGACTAACTGAAACGGATCTTTGGAAATAAAAATGTCTGGTCGTGTTGTAGATGTCAGAATAGGAATGCAAAACGATTGCCTTCTTTTTAATAGGAGATGCCCTCTGAAGCAAAACACAGTCATTGAACAGACCGACTGGACTGATGACATCATCCTGAATTCTGGCCTCTGCGGCTCATTTCATATCAGTTTTCTCCAGTTTATCACACACGATAATAAAGCAATGAAGTAGTTAATTACCATAAATAAGCATCATTCTCAGTGGGCTACTTTATCATGGTAAACACCACCGATCAACCTTAGCAACATTAGTGTGTTAGCAGAAGTAGCATGTCAACAGTTTAGCTAGCTGACGTTATAGGCTAACAGAATTCGAATCGCGATATACTTTTGGACTTTCTTCCAACAAATGTACTTATTGTAAGTCACTTTGGATAAAAGTGTCTGTTAAATGCCCTAAATGTAATAAGCATTCAATAATGAATGTGGCATACAGTAATATTATATCGGTGATCTATTATTTACTTGACACCATGACTGATCACAAACAAATAGACACATAATATCCAGACGGCAACCTCTGGTTCTGAAAAGTGAAGCCAACCCTGAAATGCCTTAAACTTGCATTCTCTCTGCTGGCCATTAGGGGGCGACTCCTCTCTGATTGGATAGAGGTCTATGACCCTACTTCTCTCTTGATTTATTATCTCAGTAAACATTGTAAAGATACGTCCAACAGACCGGTAAGCAGGGGATGCTTTAGGGGCGGGGCTACCTTGTGATTAACGGGTCGTTACCATGCTACCAATGCAGTTAACTAGTAAGATGACTTTAACACTTAGCTGTAAATTTGACCTTGAATAATGAAAGTAACTTTGTTGGCAGCTTCACACCAGAATCCAGATGAATCCAGACCCCGTAAGGTTGCTGCTTGAGTTGCCCTTGTCACTGAAGAATTGTCTTTTTAAATGTAAGGCACATCCAGGAGCGCCAGCAGCAGCAGGGGGGGGGGGGGGTCCTCCCCCAGAAATGAATTAAGTAGAGGCAATTTCCCACAATCTGGTGCATTCTAACATGTTTTAAAAATATGTCTCTTCCATATCTAATGTCTTTTTTTCCTAGAAATGAAAATGAGAATTAAATAGGCCTATCATTGTTATACTGACATTTTTATAATGCCTTTGCAATAGTAGTTATACAACTGATGTATAACAACGATTTCTATTGATATTGGTGATTGGGTATTCTCTTACTGATAAAGTGGAACAGATTTGATCGTGAAGCAATGAAAAGAGCACTGGACAAATTAGACCCGTCATGAACTAATATTTTAAACAGCAAATGTGGGGGGGTCCAAACGACTATTTTAAAAGGAGGGGGGGGTTCCATATGGTGTTTCATAATCCTGTTGTTGGTGCGTTTCTGTTAATTAGCTGCTATTTTTTTGTGTGCAGAAGACACAAACGTTAATTGGTTACTAATTGTTATCGAAACAGTCAAACAAAATAAATGGGACGATGGTCAGGATGATGGGTCTGCTAGTCTGCGGTCAGTAGTCCTACAGGAGTCCGCTACTGTACGTTGGGAGTTTGTTCTTCCTGGTTCACGTCAGCTCGAAGGATTGTAATATCAGAGGTTTCATTTACATTAACGCTTGAATCGGTGGCCGTGTGCGTATGTACGCGTGTGTGTTTGGTAATTAGACGCAGCCAGGATGTCTAAAAAAAGAAAAGTGGACATAAGAGACTTCTTTAGAAGTCAAAGTGTAAGTTACTCAAAGAAATGCGTTACACCCACCCTGCAACACCTTCACTGGCTCCCAATAAAGCAGCATATCCACTTCAAGATCCTCCTCATCATTTACAAAGCTCTCAATAGTCTGATCAATAAAATTTATTATTATTATTACTGTTGTTGTTATTATTACTATTGGATTAGAATTGGGTGACAATGTTTTGCTACATGCTTTTCCAAAAGACATATTGTGTTATTTTTATCAATCCACTCTATAAGCATAGTAATTATAATATCTCCAATAAAATGGTTTAGATTTGTGCACTGTGGATTTCTGTTTGTAATGTATTGAGTTTCCATTTCATTATAATACTCAGATTTATCATAAATAATTGAACACGCACATGTATTTTAAGTTCCGTCAAAGAGGTATGGAGATGGGATCCAAATTATTTGACACATCAGTATTTAAAAATGATTTGAAAGTAACGCAATAGTTACTTTCCAAAGTAACTAGTTACTTTTAGAATTTGTAATTCAGTAACTGCTTTAGTTACTTTCTGGGAGAAGTAACTAGTACTTTAACTAGTTACTTTTTTAGAGTAACTTGCCCAACACTGAAAATAAGTGAAATAAAGCAGGGAAACATGGAAGAAAAATCAAAACATAAAAAAGAAGCAAAGGGAAACTTTCACCTAAAAACCCTCCTCTGGTTCTCGGTCCAAGTCGATGACATTCAGCAATATATTTTAATCGATTTTTGTCCAAAAGCCCCCGATATTATTCATCGCCATGGAAACGGACACACCCTCATTTATGGGATGTTCCACTCCAAATGGACCAAGCAGCATCTCCAATGCCATGATGTGTGTGTGTGTGTGTGTGTGTGTGTGTGTGTGTGTGTGTGTGTGTGTGTTGACATTTTTCAGCTGTGGTGGATGAGTAAATTGTGTGTCCTCAGGCAGTGGACCATTTCACTCTCATCCTCACGTCCTAATGAGATTTAATGGTGGGTTGTCTATTTAACACACACACACACACACACACACACACACACACACACACACACACACACACACACACACACACACACACACACTTGGTTCATCCACCACAATCTAATAATAATTCTAACTTCCTGCCTTTATCCCAGTTGCACTTTGCCCATCTGACTCTTACACTGCTGAAGTTATTCTGCCATTTCAAAATAAATCAGCAACCTGGTCTCATTCCCAAAGTTACAACAAAAGTGTCAGTCAGTTTTCCTTCGAGGGAACATATTTTCTCCCTGTTTTCATTTGTTTCTGAGAAATCATATCGTAAGTCAGCGTATGGAGGAGGTCCAGGTAGACGGTCAATCATGGGACATTCACCCAGGAGACCATTGTTTGTTACAGAAGTAACACTAAATTGAACGCAAAACATGATGTTTTACTCCAAACCAAGCCGTTTTGTTGACTAAACCTAAATGTAATTGGGGATGCAGGTTCCAAATTGCAAAAGTGCCTTGGCTCTAATTTGTGTGTACTTTTCATTGTAATGCTAAAATGCTGACTAAACTAAAATGGTGACCATGAATGATAAAATTATACCTTAAAAACATCAAATGTTATCAGGCGGCAACCTCCGGTTCTGAAAAATGAAGCAACCGCGTTTGCTTCATTTTTCAGTGACTTAAACCTGCACTCTCTCTACTTACCATCAGTGGGCGACTCCTCTGGTTGCAATAAACATTGTCCATATAGCCCTTTCTAAATGTACTTAGTTACATTCCATCATTGTATATCCGGCTTGATAAATAAACAACACAAAAATACTTTCCTGTGAATACAGTGTCCAGGGCTTGTATTGTGAAAGAGTGAATCTGGTCCATGCTGCCATTATCGAGGTTGAAATAATAAGTTTGATGTCTTGGTTCAGACTACGGAGCCTCCGTGTGACACGACTCAACCTGTCCTGCACAATGTGACTGCTTGATGAAATCACCATTTTTCCACAAAAATATAATTTGCTGCTTATTCGCAGCATGATCCTTAGGCTACTTAAGAATAATATGGTAATGTACAAATGAATCACACAATAAAAGTTCCTGGTGAGTAAAGGCCTTAATGTGTTAATCTGACTGCTACAACATTGTACCTCACACAGTAAGAATGATTCACTCCAGCAGGAAAGAGAGAAACAAAGAAACAGACGTACAGTATAGAAGAGAGTGAGGGAGAAGGAGACGAAAGATTGGCAAAGAAAAACAGACTTTGACAGTCGAGCTTCAGGGATCGACCCTGAGGAACTGAGTCAGCCACCACACACACACAAAAGACTGATGCACACTTACTCAGATAGTCTCGTATCACCACGGGAGGTTGACAAAAATCCGTCATGACACACCCATTGACTCAAAATGAGCTTTGAAGCAGAACCATGCTGTCTGCACACACACACACACACTGAAAAAGAGTGCTGACAGTTCTGACTTCTTCTCTTCTGCTGTCACAAGTTTATCTCAACAAGAACTTCAGAGAGAGAGAGAAAAAAGACACAGGAGCAGGAAATATGAAGGACAGAGGCAGGACGAATTTGTGGAATAGAAGAGGAATCTCACGGTAGCTGGTGAACTAATCACCAAAATGAAATGTACAGATTTTTGTACACGGACATGAATTTCTCACTTTTCATGTTGCTCAGTAGGACTTTGAAACAAATTTATTTCAGTTTGAAGAATCGTTCATACCTGCAAACTTTTTGTGAGTTGGGTTGCATCATAACCCAAAAAAAACAAGAAAAGCAATGTTAGGTTTCAGCAAGAAAAGCAACACGTTTGATATGAAGGTCAAGGTCGGCAGGAAATCAAAATGTCATCCAAGTGAACCAACACAAAGGGCCCTAGTTTCGTTCACCAGGCGCAGTCGGGGCACGGCGCACCTGCGCCACGCCGACGGGGTGTGTCCGCCTGGACTTTGCAAGTTTCGTGCATGGCGAAGTCGGGCGCAGGCACGCCTCCCGTCACTCCCACCCCCGCAAGTGAGAAAGAGGGAGGAGAGAAGGTGTGAGTGTGAGACGAGGAAGAGACATGGCGTGGAGTGGGATTAACACAGCCGATCCAGATCTTCACCAATCAAATGAGCTCCTCTCCTCACCTTTAATGCACCGAGGCGAGGTTCAGTGCAAGTTTTGTCACTTGACAACCCAATGACAGAAGCAGCGCCGCCACTCCCACCACGCGCATCATGCGCTGTGCGTAGTGCACCAAGTGCTGAGGGGCACCAAAAATATTATGAAACCAAAATGGCTAGCGGCGGCGCTGGACAGAAGACAGCAGCAGCAGCGCCAGACGGCCAAACTTTTCCCAGGATGAAATTTATGTTTTGGTCCGAGAGGTCCAAGTTTCAGCTGTGTTAATTCAGTCAGGCTGAGTTTCCGTTACGCATGCCATCCGCCTTTGATCTGACGTCAGATGTGACGGTACAATCTATATAGATATAAATTCACGTGTCGATTCAATTAGTTGCATTAAATAGTGTTTGTTGTGATTATTTATTGCATTTAAATGTGCCTGGAACTGTGGAAACCTGCCTGTGAGGTCTTGGTGACGTGTGCGCACTGTGCGCCGGTGAGCCAAACTGCCATTCCGCCAGCTGTAATTCGCCTTACGCCAAGAGTAGACCAGGTTGAAGCTGGCGGGCTTTTGGCGCAGTCTCGGCGAGGCTTTTTGCCACGAAACTTCCGCTGCACCAAGCTGAATATGTGACGCCTCCCCCTGCTGCGCCGCCACACCCATCTTGGCACAGGCGATCCACCAAACTGCCAATCTGACCGTGCGCAAGGCTGCGCTGGTCAAAACTTGCAAAACCGGCTGCGCCACCCTGCGCCACCCTTCGCTGCACCACGAAACTAGGGCCCAAAGATGTTAAACAGATCATGTAAGATCTTGTTTACCATGTGTTGGAAGACCGCTGCAGTGTTAGTGAGACCGAACAGCATCACTAAATGGAGCGAAGCCCGCAAGCTAGTTCAGGCAGACAACTCGAGCCGCGCATTCATAATCATGTGACATACCTCATAGTCCAATAATCTTCTCCCACTTACATCCTCCCTATTTGGCTGTCTATTTAAGCTATGAAGTTTCCCGTGTTCCCCCTTCGGCTGTCATTGCCTCTGCCTCAGTTCCATCAGGCCTTAGTCACGAGGAACTCTTCGATTACCTCCTCAGTCAGGGAAACAATGCCGAGGCCCCAGAATTAAGCACATCCACTGGTAATCCAAGCAGCCTCCCTCCCAAAGGGAAAGGGAAAGCCCCAGCAAAGAAGTGCTCCACTCATCAGGTGGCTTCTCCAAGACCAGCGGACGATATCCACTCAAAAATATCGAAGAAATCGGATCCGGGCCCCTCGGCTGAAGCAACCATCCTGTCTTCCCTCCAGGAAGTGACAGCCTCATTAAATGTAATGAACGCGAGGATTAAATCGCTGGAAAACAACGCCTTTCCCCCGCCAACTAACATAAACAACCCGGGGCCATCTTCCGCAAACGTTGGCTCGGCACCCGCTTCCGTGTTCCACGCCGAGGTCATGCGCCATAGGACTCTGGGAAGTGCAGTCCCCGCTCCATCGATGGGCTCCAGGTTCCTTCCCCCTGCAGCAGCAATTCCCGATAACATCAGGAACCACATCCTAGCAGGTATCATGTTCTCTGATTCTTACTCGCGTAATCATATTATAAATTATCATATTAATATATCACATGATTTTATTAAAAAAAAAAAAAAGTATGTATATGATCATATATAGTCATATATCTAATGAGTCTCATCTTGACAGGCCATGACGTCAATCTGGAGAAGATTCTTTTGTGTGGTTCGGATTGTGCAGACAAAAGATTTGTGGATTGCGGGGATTTTTCAGTGTTACTGAAAGACAGTGATCCAAGACTATCCAAAACTCTTACACTGGCAGAGTTCAACGTGGCCTTCGGCGTTTTCAGAGATACTATATGTGAAGTTTATCCTCAGTGCAGGGAGGAACTTGACACTTACTTGGCCATAATTTCCGACCTCGCGCTCTCATATGGTGGCTCACTCTTCTATGAGTATCATAAATCCTTCTCTGCTAAAGTGGCCATGTTCATTCAGAGATTCAATCAAAGAGTAGATTGGTCTGTAGTCGACCTAGCATTGATCAGCCGACATTTCACCTGCCACAAAATCCTGGCCTGTTCCATTTGTGGTTCCTTCTCCCACACTCCCTCCCTGTGTCCAAGATCAGCATTGCAAGAATTGTCCACTCCCAAATCTCAGCCTCAGAAACCATTTCCAGCGTTCAGTTCCATTAATCATCCATCAAAGCGACAGGTACAATTTATTCCAGGCCATAAGTCTCCCGTCTGCATCAATTTCAATGAGAATGTTTGTACATTTCCTAAGTGTAAATTCATGCATGTGTGCAGTCCAAAGCCCTGTCAAAGCATCCCAATAGATGCTTCGTCAATTATCTTCTCACTGGCTTAGTGCAAGGATTCCTAGCAGGTCTATGCTGGCTCCCAAACGTCACCCACGTCAGTAAAAACCTGCAGTCAGCACTCAAGGAGCCAGAGGTAGTAGAGGAGCTCCTATCAAAAGAGGTCAGAAAAGGATACATGATAGGTCCACTGTCTAGATCCCCCTTTTCCCTCTTCAGAGTTAGCCCCATAGGTGTCGCCACCAGGAAATATTCCAACAAAAAGCACCTCATTATCGATCTCTCAGCGCCTCACGATTCTTCCATTCCAAGTATCAACAGTTTAATTCCCATAGGGCAATTCTCATTGTTCTACACTTCCGTGGATTATGCCGTGCAGATGATCAAGTTAGCAGGAGTTGGCGCATGGCTTGGGAAGAATGACATCACGGATACCTTCAAAGTCATGCCACTCCACCCGTCCCAATGGCATCTCTTCGGTGTCAAATGGCGTTCAAAATTGTACTTTTGATTGTAAACTACCATTCGGCTGCCGCAGTAGTCCTAGCATCTTCACCTCTTTATCGGAGGCTTTATGTTGGATTCTCTATAATTCCTGCAAACTCCCTTTCGTCCTGCATCTCCTGGACGATTTTTTAGTAGTTGATTTTCCTTCATCTCCGCCAGCACGCAGCATCTCTGCCGTCAAAAGCCCTTCAAGAATTGGGCATACCTCTTTCTGAAGAGAAAAGTGTAGGCCCTCGCACGCATCTGGAATTTCTCGGCATAACCCTCGACAGCATTCTCATGCAAGCGTCTTTACCACAAGACAAGCTGGCTCGCATCAGAGCAGCCATCAAATCCTGGTCTGCCGCCACCGTTGTCTCCAAAAGAGACCTCATATCTCTGCTAGGTCACCTTAACTTCGCCGTGCGCATAATTCCCCACGGTCGTTCTTTTGTATCACGCCTGCTAGACATGGCAAACTCTTAGAGACAACGTGGTGAAGGCTGTTGCTCAGATCTGCATTTCTGGTCCTTGCTTTGCGACAAATGGAACGGCATCTCGTTCTTTTATAACGACTTCGTGGAGTCCTCGGATTCCCTCCAGTTCTTCACTGACGCAGCCCCTTCCATTGGTTTTGGGGGGTTCTACAGGAATGAATGGTTTGCAGATGTCTGGCCAGCCGAAATTAATTCGCTAAATGATCAAGCCAAATCTACAGCCCTTTATGAGCTTTACCCCGTCATTGTTGCCCGCTCCCTATGGGGCAGCAAATGGGCCAGGAAACAAATCACGGTGTTCTGTGACAATGCAGCCACTGTCGAAATAATTAACAAGAATACCAATTATCAACAGTCTAATGCGACGATTAACCTGGTTCTGTCTTCTGCAGAATTTCATCTTGCGAGCTACCTACATTCCCAGCCATGAAAATCGCATAGCTGACGCTCTTTCTCGCTTCAAATTCCAGGATTTCAAAACGATGTGCCCCCAGGCCAAGTACTCCCTTATGCCGTGCCCTCCGTTCAATCAGATGGTTCTGAATTAAGCACGCCTAGGCTCCTGCAGGGCCTGCTGAACTCGGCCTCCAAATACATGAGAATGAGTCTAGCAAAAAGCACCATTAAAGCCTATGATTCAGCCTGGTTCTTCTACTCCTCCTTCTGTGCTAGCCTCCTACTTAGTCCACTACCAGTAGATATCTCAGTAGTTGTGCATTTATTACATTTTCATTCGAATCCCGTCACCTTCAAACGCAAAGCATCAAAGCCATGCTGGCAGGAATTCAGTTCCACATGCGATGCCAAGAGCCAGCATCCCAGAGTCTTCTTGGGAATCCCTCCATCCAGCTACTCCTCAATGGCCTAAAAAAGGCACGTCCCACAGGTCTTGACAAAAGAATGCCTCTCACTATCACACTGGTTCAGAATTTGGCGGCAAGGTTAAGGCAAGGTTGTGTTTCAACATACATTGACACTATGCTGGAAGCAGTCCTATTAAACCCGTTACTTGGCCGTCCTATTTTTGAAGAAAAGGCTGAAAACGACATACCCAAAGTAAAATGGTTACTGTTTTTGAACCCCTATGACTACAGGCACAAAGCTGAGCATTCCTGAAAGATAACCCTTTGAATTTTCTTCTGCAAGTGTCAGATTTACTGTTTAAGTGTTACTGACACTGAGTTACTGCAGCTTAAACATAGTGGAAATTGCAATTTTTTTGCCTCGCCTAAATTATTTTTCTTTTTGAATGAAACAAGTTAGCTGTGGCTGTTATATATAGGCCTAAAAGTTGAATGAAGCCACAGCCACAAGCCTGACCAAAAACTGGTAGAAAGTAGATAAAAAGACACCCAAAAATGAGCTTTGCAAGTGCAGTGTTGTAGGGCAATGTCAGACGGAGCTGCATCTGGAACAAGTGTTCCAGATGAGATTATGGTTATTTTTAGGTATATAATTCTACTTTTTTTTGTTTATTTCACCAGTTCTACAACTACTACTAATAAAACCAACATTTATTTAATGTTTTTTTACATAACAGCCTTCTGTAATGAGACGCTGCATAACTATCATATCTGCAGGTCACAGTCTGACCTTTCTGAGCTGCTGCACTCTCAGCCTCAAGCCCCCTCCCCTCATGTAACATACCGCTGGAATCGTAAGCTCATTGGCTATAAGACCTGTCAGTCAAAAATGTACTCCTCTGCCTATTGGCTCTCTGCCTGGGGATTCTCGTGGTTGGTCAGCCGAGAGCCAATCTGTCCATCAAGAGAGCCAGTGAAGCACTGGCTCTCTTGATGGACAGATTGTTCAGCCAATTCGGATCTTTGTCGCCAAGAATCTACTGTGCGCGGAAATCGAAGTTTTGCTGTTCGCCCGTCATCGAAGAGCGATAACTAGCTATAAACAATATTTTGTTCAGAAACTCACAACGTCAACACATGGCGTGTTATGGATGACTACCGCTAACTGCGTGCTCGTGGGACTAAACGAAGTGGCTACTTTTGTTCGTTGGACTCTTACCGTTCTCTGGATATAAGGATTAGCATGCTATATGTTGTTTTTGGACTTCCAGACAGCTCGAAAGGTAGGGAACGCTGGTCTTGTTTCTGTGCACTCCTTGCACACATGCTGTGTTTGCTTTTGATGTGTTTTCCGTGAGCCTAAAATGGCTTACTTTGTTCGATTTGCGAGACTCGTAGCTTTCAAATGATGTGTAATATGACGCAGACGCATTTAAAATAATATGCGATTAAACGGAATGAAGCGAAAACTAGTGCAAAACGGCCCGCATGAGGGTCGCTGACGTAACGAGAGGTTGGCTTTTTATGGGTTTCTAAGATGTGGTGAATATACAACTAGATCACGTTTGTTTAATCCACAGCACAACCTCACCTTCTCTGATCTGTTACCGTTTTGGGGGGTTAAGATATTTATATATTTATATTCATCACTACCCATTGTCTCTTGTAAGTTTAGCTGGGGAGTGATGAGGCCGGAGCCTAGACGCCAAACTCTAATTATGTGCTGCTGCTACAATAAACATGTTAAACGTGAGTTGTCTGACTGAAATGGAGTGAAGCCTGCGAGCTAGTTCAGGCAGACAACTCGAGCCGTGCTTTCATAATCATGTGACATACCTCATAGTCCAATAATCTTCTCCCACTCACATCCTCCCTATTTGGCGGTCTATTTAAGCTATGACGTTTCCCGTGTCCCCCCTTTGGCTGTCATTGCCTCTGCTGCACGTCAGTACTGCTGTCAACTTCGTACAAACCCCTCCCACCTCCCCAGCATCCACCTGTAGGCTCCGGAGGGGGGGTTAAGATATTTACTCATCACTACCCATTGTCTCTTGTAAGTTTAGCTGGGGAGTGATGAGGCCGGAGCCTAGACGCCAAACTCTAATTATGTGCTGCTGCTACAATAAACATGTTAAACGTGAGTTGTCTGACTGAACTACTCGTGGCTGCTGGGAGGGTTGAAAGTAGCCTTCAACTCATCGCCCTCTGATTCCTACCAGATGGTAAGCATTGCGGAAATCTAGCTTTGTGAAGATCTTAGCATCCTGCAGCATCTCAAACGCAGAGTTAATCAGAGAGGGGAGAGGGCAGGACACTTATCCTTCTTGGCAGCAGAGAAGAATCCAGCCTTGAAGGACGAGGGTCGAATGATCCCTACTTTCAGGGATGCCTGGCCTTCCTCCCGGGGCGGAAAGGGAGTAGAGGCGTCCCTGGGGAGTGGAAGCTCCTGGAAGTAAGTCTATAGGGCAGTCAAAATCGCGGTGAGGAGGTAAGGATGTGGCCTTGGTCCCCCCCTCCCCCGGAACCAGCACTGCCTTTCCTCCAGAGACAGCATAGTTCTCCCAAGCTGCATAAAGGAAAAGTTATTTTAAAATATACATATAATATAAATGCAACCGAGACAATGCACTGAGGATATTTTTCTATCCAGATATTGAGAAGGTCCTTGAAGGATTCTAGAACTACTTCCAAAACAACAGGATGTGTTATGAATAATTATTAATTAAATCTGCTGGTTGAAACAGATGCTCAGCTCTAACTGGAATGTAACGATGCATGAGAGGAATAAGATGGAGCCGGCAAAAAAAAGACAGAAACTTCCAGTTGTGGATGTAATAAAAAGCCTTTAATTCTTCATGGATGACACCAACATATTTCATGTAGATGTCAGGATGAAGCACTCAAGACTGTGAGGGCTCTTGGTCTTCATCCAGTGACCTTTGACTCCTCCGAGCACCTGAGTAATTGCTGTTGTCAATGTTAAGTTATTTTGTGTTTCTATGATCTGGTAACTGCTCTTTAAACTGCTGAGAAACAGAAAATGTGACCAAGATCCAAATAAGATGTTTATTGTGTCAACAGTATAGGATGGAAGGGAGGCACAGGAGGACCACGACCAGAACTGTCAGACCCTGCTGCAGTAAAATGAGATTTTAGGGAGTCTCGGAAACACTCCCGCTTCTGTCAAAGGGGACTGTCTAAATCAACACACAGTTTAGGTCAACCATAGCGGTGACTAACTAACATTCTGCAACAATAATGATTGAATAAAGGAGCTGATATTGCATGTCTGTCTCAATCTAAAGAAAATCGTATTTACATTCAATAGCCATCTGCGTTGTATCAATTTTGATTTAACACTTCTCATTGTCTTCAGGTCAAAAGAATTCAGCAGCGTGTTTTCATTTAATCAATGAATTAGCCCTTATGTTACAAAGTAATAGTTATTGACTGTGGAAGGTCCCCAGATGCATCTAAAAGCTCTGGAAACAGCACGTGAGTAGACTTGATTCAGTCAGGATTAGAGCTGGGCCTGTCTTCCGGGACCAGGATGCCCATCTGTCTTCCAGAGGGATCCCTACTCTGTGGCTCTTCCTGAGGTTTTCTCCTCTGTGGCTCTTCCTAAGGTTTCCTCCATTGTCTTCCCTACTACAATGACGAGACCTACTTTATCTTTATCTAAGGACAGATTGTAAAGCCCCTTCATCAGTCTGTATACAAATGAACTTGACCAGAGCATGACCAGGATACACATGTTTGGGGGACAATCCAATTGCATTTTTTTAAAGGGAAGCCAATGCTGAAGTGCCTTAAACTTGCATTCTCTCTACTGGCCATCAGGAGGCGACTCCTCTCTGATCGTATAGAAGTCTGAGAAAATGGTCCTACTTCTATCTTGATGTATTATCTCAGTAAACATTGTAAACATGAGTTTATGGTCTCAATCTCTAGTTTCAAGTCTTCTTCAATCCAGCATGATGTTCATTCAGTACATTATGGTCCATTTAGAGTGAAGCAGACCAGGAAGGCGGGGATGATTTAGGGTGGGGCTACCTGGGGATTGAAAGGTCGCAACCATGGCATTGTCCACCGCCAGTGTGAGAATTGTTAACGTTTTGTCTTACCAACTTGCACAGTATGTTTCCAAGTCATGGACGTTAACTGTAATGTTTTGGTCTCCTTCTTGTACTTAGCTCCACCCTCTCGTGTCTCTTATCTTGTTGCAATCGAACCAAGACCATAAACCACGATGATGGCAATGAACCAAGATGGCGACTCCCAAAATCTAAGGTTGAGACAGCCAAAATGCTGACCTCTAGGCTTCAAAGCCTAGTCCACAAACCAATGAGTGATGTCATGGTGACTATGTCCACTTCTTATATACAGTCTATGGTTTTAAATATACTACAGTTTTTTCTTTGGTTCTCTTCTTTTTTTGGACGTCTCGGCAGCAGTTTTTAGTTGTTTTGAAGAAACATCTTTCTGCCTCTGAGGTCACGACCACAACTGTCACACTGCGGTGAGAAGCTTTGTGTGTGTGTGTGTGTGTGTGTGTGTGTGTGTGTGTGTGTGTGTGTGTGTGTGTGTGTGTGTGCGTGCCAGATATAAAAGAAAGTGAGTTTAAGGTCACGAAGGTCATGCAGAATTTAAACTCCATTTACACTGCTGTTGTACTGTCACTGAGAGT
Organism: Eutrigla gurnardus; assembly: GCF_963514095.1. Taxonomy (NCBI): domain Eukaryota; kingdom Metazoa; phylum Chordata; class Actinopteri; order Perciformes; family Triglidae; genus Eutrigla; species Eutrigla gurnardus. The sequence continues at coordinate 3,986,946 of NC_139932.1, forward strand.
ACGCTCAGTAAACACATGCACACATGCATGCACACACACACACACATCACACACACACACACACACACATGCACAACCTTAAGCGGCTCCTGTAAAGACCAGATATTGAGGCTGACAGCTTAAAAAGGTTTCAGTGTCGGCAGCAATACAAGACTAAGTTACACCTTCAGAAGCCCACTGGAGCGCACACACACGCATTCATGTTTCCATTACTTTAGAGGACATTACATTGACTTACATTCATTTTTCCCGGAGACTTACCAGGGGTACGTGCCTATTCCTGACCCGCAAAACTAAATGATTTACGTTATGCCATGTTGTCCCAAAAGGAGGCAGAGTCCCCTCAATGTGACCGTGTGAACTGATTCATGTCCCCACAACACGAGTGATACAGCACACAAAAACACACAGGATTACAGTCTCAGCAGTGTGACAGCTGTGTGCAACCCTCTGAGCCGTTTCACAAAAACAAAAAACTGCATCAGCGGCACAAAAGCAGACACATAAAAACACACATTCCTGCCTGAAAGCCAGCAGAACTATCCAGAACCTCTAAGTCATTTAAGGACAAGTGTAACAGAGAACGGTGGATTTAGGTGTTAAGCCCTGATTATGCTTCCGCGTAGTGATCACGCAACGGCAACGCAACGGCCACGCAGTTGCTTGGAGACCGTGATGGTTCTGCGTTGGGTTTACGTGTCGAAATGCAATTCAATGCCACACCGGGAAACGGCGCTATGTTTTTTGTAAAGACTGACCGACCGACCGAGACTCTTGGTGTATATCACCGTAGCCTCGTTATAGCCTATTTGTTTACTTTCCGGCTTTAAACGTCCACATTTTTTCAGAACTTGGTGTTTTATTTCTTTGTGCAAAAGCGAGAAGGTGCAAACAATAAAACGAGGTGAAAACAATAAAAGTAGCCTTTTAAAAGTTTAAATGGCGGTGTTTATGAGTGGAAACCGGATAGCGGTCTCCAGCGGATGTAGTTAGCGGACCAATCACAGCCAAAGCCGCTGCGTTGGTGTTGCGTTGGTGTTGCGTCGCCTCGACGCGCGTCTAGGATTTTCAGGAGGCACACGTCAGGCCCTTGCGTTGGACGTAAGGGGTCCGCAAGCCCCCTTGCGTTGTGTCGACGCGGAAGCATAATTCAGCCTTTACAGTTGAAGCACGACGGTGAAGCTTCTCAATGCTTTACCGACTTCCCCTGAATGTGATGTCACAGCTGGAAACACTAATGATACTGCACCGACTTCCTGGTTTGGATGTTCTCCAAATGTTGAGGGTTCAGACATGGGCAGGCTAGGAGATGACCGACCCTGAAAAGGCACCAGCAGCACATCTACATAGGACCAAGACATACAGACATTACAGTTGTTTAACCTAGTTTTGTGGTAGTTGTGTGTCTTTCTGTCGCTTCAGTCTCTTTATAGTCGTTACGCATCTCTTTGTGCTTTTGTGTCTGTCTAGTTGAGTTGTGTCGCTTTCTACTTGATTTGTGTCTCTTTGTAATTGGGTTTCCTTTGTAGTTGGTTTGTGTCTCTCTGTAGTTGTGTTTTCTTTGTAATTGGCTTTGTCTCTTTGTAGTTGTTTTCTGCCTTTGTGTACTTGATTTGTGTCTCTTTGTAATTGGGTTTCCTTTGTAGTTGGTTTGTGTCTCTCTGTAGTTGTGTTTTCTTTGTAGTTGGCTTTGTCTCTTTGTAGTTGTTTTCTGCCTTTGTGTACTTGATTTGTGTCTCTTTGTAGTTGTTTTCTGTCTCTCTGTAGTTGATTTGTGTCTCTTTGTAGTAAGTTTGTGTCATTGTGGTTGGTGTTAGAAATGGCTTTTACTTTGTTCACTTTAGATTTGTAATTTTTCACTGAACTCATGTAACTTACTGGTTGTGTTCATTTTCTTAGAACAGTATGACGTTAACCTGATAAGCAGGAACCCGTTGAATCTTCAAGGCCCTCTTTGATCTGACAGTTAGGTTTGCTAGAATAGATACACGCCTCAAGGACAACACCCATACATGTTTAAATATTACATTTCTGTAAGTTCACGTCAGAGACAACTGACCAGTGAGACTCGGTTGTGTGAAAGTCCAACCTCTGTATGGGGCAGTCTCAGCCCAAGAAGATAAAATGTGACCAGCACCCGGAAATTGTGCTCGCTCTGACTGAGATCCTGTGAGAGCTCATTCAAAACTACAATCCAAACTACTTATTTTAAAAGGTGGGGGGTGGGTCCGCCTAAAGATATGGTGGCAACGCCCATGGTCTGTGATGTATGTCTTGCTGCTTTTTGCCATTGTTTTGCATCTCCTTGTCACTGTTCTAACTTCACGGCCATTTAGAGTGTCATTGTCTTCATTTTGTTTCTCTAAAAGTCGAGCTGAAACATACTTTCCAGAGTTTCTAGCTTCCATATTGTGATGTACTTCCCAGTTCACACCGAATGGGACATAATGCTAAGCATTTGATGTGATGAACCTTGTCCAGCTCTGTGCATTGCTGATATTGCAGATTGATGGGTAGATGGACTGATGTAATGTGCTTTCATAACTCATCTGTCTGGTTTTGTGTCCGGTTGTTTTATATCACATGATTGTTTTGGTTTGCTGTGACTATTTTTCTTCATGGATATTCCCCCATCTTCTGTAGTCTTTTTGCATCTCCTTTGAGTTTTTCTAGTTTATTTGTATTAATATTGTGACTCTTAGTCATTAAGTTTCTGAAGTTATTTTTTAAATCTTTTTTTTTTTTTTACATGTTTTGTCCCTTTTTGAAGTAGTTTTCTCTCTCTTTGTAGTCGTTATCTCTCTGTGGCTTTGTGTCTCTAATTATTGTTTATGAACATGTGGTATGTGGAACTCTGCTTAGAATGCAGGCATTTAGGGGGAGCTCTATGTGGCTCTTTCTTCCCGTTAAACAATATATTTTCCTATATATTTAGGTTTCTGAAATAATTAATAAGCACTTGGCTGTTTATTTGTGCATAACAATTTCTGTTATTTTGTGTGGAATAAACACAAGGCAGTATTTTCTGGTAGAGGTGCACTCCACGTATGTTACGCACCATATGTTGTTTTTCCCACTCTAAATATTTAAATGTATTGATATTTTTCACATATATGCAGGCACATTCATGCGTCACATGAGGAAATCTAGATCATCTCTGAGGGCCACGTGTTTAGCCTAGCTTAGCACAAAGACTGGAAGCCCATTCATGAGAACCGGACTTATTCTGGACGGATGTTGGTTGGTAACTCTTATAATAACTGCTGCTAAAACCACAATACCTTTTTTATTATTTAATATTTATATATCTACACATATGAAGCAATCCGTCCAACAATAAACTGTAAAAACACCATCAGGACCCATCTGAAGTGAAATAATTTTGTTTCTTTGGAAACCGGGCAAACGTGCAGAAAGAAGAATCGTGTTTTCCTTATTTTAATCTCCCACTCATTGGCTGTGTCGAAATCACACTCCCTGTATAGTGCACTATATAGAGAGTTCGCCATTTTGTAGGGGTGTCCGAATGTGTAGTGAGTGAGCATTACTATTCCCTATATAGTGCACTCAAAGTTTCCCACGATGCATCGCGAAGAGTAGTGTACAACTGATGGTCACTAGCCGAGCAAATTTTACCATCATGCATTGAGCTGAAGGACAAATGGCAAATGGACAAGAGGAGAGAGAGCAGCAACATTTTTAATAAATGTTTAATATTTAATATATTCATTGTGCACAGAATAGAACAAGACAACACAAACGGCCGTGAAGTGTGATGATTTTCTTTATTTCTTTAAAAAAAAAATGCAATATAAATGTATGAGATTTTGGCTGAGGCTGTCGGCTGCTGCGGCAGGGGGAGCGACGTCACTCGTCACTCAAAGCAAAGCACTGTATGACTATAAAGGACAGATTGTGGCCAGCGATCTGTTCGTGGATCGTGGAGATGTGGGGTCCCGGTAGTGCTGCAAACTGGTCCTGAAGTCCACCTGGACCCGATCAGGATCGTTGAAAATAAACAGTCATCCAGCAGTCCATCCATGACGATGTAGTGATCGTCTCATTACTTCTAAGAAGAAAAAAAAATGTGCAAATACCCTGCTAACTGCTGGATGACTCATTTATTTTCAACGATCCCGGTTGGGTCCATGTGGACTTCAGGAGGTCGGTGGTCCAGTATTACCCCCAATAGTATAATTTTCAAGAAGTGAGATGGTCACAGAATCTCCCTCCCTGCTGGAGGACTCCATTACTTTTGTTAAGTACATTTTCGCAACGAATATGTATAAAAGAAATTAAATTTCAGCGTGAGAAATACTAGGTGGCGTGTGCTCTCACAGAAGCTTCACCAACGTCTTAGGTAGCCACAGAGTCTGGAATGGAGATAAAGTCAAAGGTCATAGCGGCCAAAATCACATACAGTGGAAACATGCCAAACATGTCAGATCAGGCTGCCATTATGTGAGTGAGGGTTGGGGTTGTTGGAGCCAGAGTATACGCATCTGAAAGAGACAGATTTGGTTTTAATGGGAGCCGGCGATCGGGATGAGAAGTGTGTGATGAGAGTATTGGACGGGTTCAGATGGGTTATCGGATGGCGGGGGCATGGAGGCAGTCTTTTTAATGGCGAGGGAGGCTGAGGGGAGAACGATGTCTGGCCAGTGACTGACAGGCAGAGATTAAAGTAGATCCAGAGCTACTAGAGCAGGTACAACGATAGCCGATCTAGAGACGCTGATCCGGATGAGGTGGTTGACAGGTGAGAAGTTTGTCTGGAAGCAACTAGCAGGAGATAGGCAGGACAATGTTACTTGTGCTGATCTTTGAAAGCTTAATTGTAGGCAACTAGACTCGCTTTAGGTTTTAGAAGCCGTTTTGCCTCTCATCCAACAGGTTTCCTTAGTTCTAACTGACTCGTGGGGAGTTGAGCTCTTAAAGTTGACCTTGAATTCTGAAGCTAACTTCTTAAACATCTTCACACCAGAATCCAGATGGATCGAGATCCAGTAAGGTTGCTGCTCGGAGTGCCGTTCTGCTGCTTGTGTTCATCAGATCCACCCGTCGCTCCTCTGCAGTCCAAATATGGTCACTTCCTTCACTGGTTGCAACAATTCCAAAATGGTTACGGCCAAAATGTTGAATTCCAGACTTCAAAACTGTAGTCCATAAACCAGCTGGTGATGTCACCATCGTATACAGTCTATGGAAGCTATAAGTAGAATTGGTTGGGTTTGTTAGTTCATTATGGATTTCTGGTCCGCAAGTGACATGAAATATTTGTCAGTGTACCTTTTGAATAATCAGAAATTACCCATTGGTAATCACTTATATGTATTAATGGAAGAAAAGTTTCTAATCGCAGCCTCCACAGTTGTTCTACTCTCTGGGAAGTTTTAATGAGGACGCCTGAAGAAGTCACTCATATTTCACCAGATTGCTCCCACACAGATGGAATTATTTTATGTGCTGGCGGCTGAATTAATGTGATGACTGATCATTAAGTGGGACTGTTCAGCGTTTTTAGCCATTTGTGTTGGAGAGAAAAACGACCAGAGCTGAATTATATATTGTGTGCAATAACAAGCGAACGAAGCGATGGACGGTTCATTTTTAGCGGTGGATACTGATGGGACGCCTGTGTGGAAAACAAGACGCCAAACAGAGGAAACATCTCTGTTGATAAATACAAGCAGAAGTTCTTCGTGAAATATTGAATCTGCTCTGATTCATGTTTGTGTAATTCATGCGGTCGTCTCGGATGTCAGGAGGTGAGATTCATCCCCATGAAAATAAAACTCGCTGCATCAGCTCCCTTATCGGACTCTTACAAGAACCAGCAGCAATAAATAAAAAGTAATTTTATCTGAGCCCCGATTGTTGACCTGCCTTGTTATAGAAGCTGGCACAGAGATAGTAAGCAAGACAAGGTGAACCACTTTAAATATTCAGTGGCACTCCTTTCCACAACCAAATACATAAATAAAATAGAAGTATACCTGATACACATTGTGTGTCTCATTCACAAGTGTTTAAGTGTCTCCAAGTTTAGATTCTGTTTTCTGAAATACACGAAAAAACAAGAAAGGCAAAAAGTACGTAAGTAAAGAGTCTTCTTTTTCCTGATTCCTCGCTTTTTACCATCACATTTCTTGTTGATTTCTTGTTCATTTGGCTTTTTCTTTGAAATAGATTTCTCTCCCAGTGGATTTTTGCATGTCTGTATGGTCATTTTGTGACTCTTTGAGGTTGTTTTCTGTCTATTTTTTAATTAATAATTTTGCATGATTTTTGGTCGTTTTGCATGTCTTTATGGTCATTTAGCATGCATGTTTGGTCGTTTTTTGCGTGTGTGTGCTGAAGGTGAAACCTCTGAAATCAGGGATCATTCATGTTCACCACTGCAGCAACAGCAGAATGTATTGTAAATATATGAAACTAATTTTTCCCCAGCTGCCATGTTTGTTAAGTTGATCTGATGTCTCCGTTTAGACATTATTTATTTAGACTCTAATTCTCGGTTGAGTATGTCAATGAATTATTTAATTATTACCAAAGTGTCAGCTGTTTATTTTTTAAGTGCAGCATGTCGCGGATGTTTAGAGGATTGTTGATTACTTGCACCATGTATTTCAGATTCTAATTGCTATGACAGACTTAATTTCCATCACCTTGATTGAACACTGTGTTTCTGTAGCATGTGGCTGCTCAGAAAAGCACATTAGCTCCTTTATCTCATCTCATGAAATCGAGCCGCAGCACATCAATAGTGACACGCCTTCACGTTTCACACCTTTAGAGGATACGTTTTTACTCACAGCGCATTTTCAAAAAATAACTGCTGTTTTTAAATCAGCACATTAATGAAAAATGGACTGAACAGCATTGAAAGCTGTGCTAACAATCAGGGCTATAAATGAGCTATTAGTTCAAAATACACACACACACACACACACACACACACACACACACACACACACACACACACAGAGTTAGTGGATGTAATGAATAATTTATGTTTTGTGAATGTTGTGGGTTGAACATAGTTAAATGTAAGAACAGCCTGCAGGGAAATCACAGCGTTACATTTCCTGTCTGTCTGTCAGACTCTCTCTCTCTCTCACATTCAATTGACTTTATTTGCATGGATGACTATTAGACACAACATAAAAAACAACAAGGAGAAGAAGGAGTCACGACTCAAACACTCCTCAGACAAATGACACATTAATATTCAATATTCGATAACAAGGAAGGAGAATAATATACATAAATGCATGTGTGCATAACATAAAGACTTATTTACATATATAATCAGGCACATTCCACAACACACGTTTTCATGATTTGTGTTGTTTCCAGGCTTCATCCGTGAAAAGAACATGGCAGGAAATATTTCTAATGACATTTCATTATTTAAACATCAAACGTTTAGATGTGTCTCCTGTATTCTGCAGCGCTGGAAGAAACACAAATCTCTGTTATAAGTAACAATCATGGATTCAAAGTATTAGTTAGATACAAAAATACTAATATTATTATCACAATACTGGAAGTACTCATTATGAAGCATTCAATTAAATTTTATTAATAGTGTCACATCACCATGGAAGATATCTCAGGACGAGAACACTCATTATTTCCTAACATCCCCAGCAGCAAGCGTTACAGCGCCACATAGTGGTGAAGAAAAACTGCCTGAACAGACTTTTATACAGAAACCTGGAGCAGACCAGACTATAATATAACACTTAATCACGTTAATGGTCTTTTAACACATTGGTCGCTTGCTAGTCACGTAAGTCATTAGTCAGTCGAGTTAACAGGTATGTATCAGCATCTAGATACATATAAATATATCAAATGTTTTCTGTCTTATTATGTGTATAATTGTGATTTATGTTTTATCATTCCATTGCAAAGTTTTAGGTTTTATTTTAGTTTTATTTATTTTGCACAATTTAAGAAAAATACACAAAGAATGACAAAGAATAACATTAACTGCAGGGAGAGGCAGAAAACCCAGTGGGCTTATTTGAAGCCTCCACCTAAATAATGTTAAAATTTCACAATGTTATAAGGAAACACAAAATTAACATACAAAAAATCATATGACTACATAAAAGTGATAACAAGCTAATAGTAACAAATTATATATAATAACAACAAAATAATAACATCAATATAAAAGTAGAGAATGTAAGTGTGTAACATGTATGAGTGTGCGTGTGCGTTTGTGTGTGTCCAAAAGAGGTTCCAATGCAATATAAGCCACGTTTAAATGAATATTTTCTAGAAAACAAATGTATATATGAAGTTATATCTAGTTTCTCTGAGAGAATAAACACCTTATGGTCCTTCCTCCAACCGCTGACATTCCACTTTCTTGTCTGTGTGGAAGCTGCTTCTCTGACCCCCGCATCTGCTCCGAATCATTCGGGACTCACGTTTTCTTGTATTTATTGATAATCCCACAGTGAAATCTCCCACAAGGAGAGATGCATGTGGCGGTCCTCATTCAAGGTCGTCTGCATACAACAGACGTTTTATTGTTCCGTCACCTGCGGTGAGCCGACGTGATGCAGATGACTGCAGACTGTTTCAGCTTCATAAATGATGGATCAGGTGGAGTTCGGAGGGCATCACGCGTCGCCAGAAGGTTTCTGTTCATTTATTATCAAATACCTTTTTTCATTTCTAAGCCACTGACTTGAGAGAACTTTGCCTTGGACTTGTTTTTGAATGATAGTGTGCAGGGTTTTGTATGCAGCCTCCTGTTCAAATGGATTCATTTTAATTGGAAGCCCTCCGTATTCATGCATTTGGGATATTGCAAACATTTTGAATTCAATTTTACGATTAGAAGTATGATATTTTGGACAAATACAGGAAAATAGGACTTTAATGGTTAATCATATGTCAGGACAGTGTTGGAATATAACTGTAAGTACACTTACACAAGAACCATACTTTAGCATGATTTTGAGGTACTTGTACTTTCATGCCACTTTATATTTCTACTCTACTAGTACTTTTTTCTTGACTACTTTAATCTGACATCTTAAATTCAAGTCAATCAAGTATTGAAATATACCAACCAGGGTTTATAAGTCCTAGTATGAAAAACAAAATGGCTAGTGGCTAGAATAGGCGTGTCTGTGTGTGTGTGTGTGTGTGTGTGTGTGTGTTTGTGTTTGTATAAAGTTTGTATGGCTGCTGCTCTGTGGGATGGGTCAGCAAAGGGTTTTTGGAGAGAGAGTACAACATCCAATCTGGTTCAGGCTCAGCGGCTCCGGTATCTTCTCCCAGATGGCAGGAGACTGAAGAGGCTGTGTGAGGGAGAATTGGAACCAGCCACCATGACGTCAACCTTTAGTTTCTGGTGTGCCATTTCCAATCCTGGAGTTTGGCGCTTTGGCCGTCACCATCTTGGCTTTTGGCTCCAAGGTTGGGAGGGCCGTCTGTAGGAAATGTAAGCTAGCGCTAGCATTCACGTTGCTCATGGAAATATTGACTAGTATACCATGGCAACCTATGTTACTGCTTTTTGAGTGGGTGTTTCCGTTTGAAAAAGAAAAAGAACACAAATGGCAAGTATGATTTTTACCAGGACTATTTTTGGTCTGAAAAGTGAAGCCAAGGCTGAAGTGCCTTAAACCTGGCCATCAGGGGATGACTCCTCTGGTTGCAAAAGAAGTCTGATTGCATGGAAGTCAATGAGAAAATGGTAGTTTCAAGTCTTCTTTAATCCAGCATGATGTTCATTTCGTACATTATGGTCCATTTAGAGTCAAACAGACAGGGATGCTTTACGGTGGGGCTACTTTGTGATTGACAGGTTGCTGCCACAGCATTGTCCAGTCTGAGAGTCTCGTCTTACTAAAATTGTGGTCTTTGCCTAAAAATGTTTCATTCCTGGCTTTGTACTTGCGTATCACAAAAACCCGAAACCCAAGTTGCCGATGACCAAAACCCAAAGATGATGATATCGCACTCGAGGCTTCAAACGTCCACTTCTTCTATACAGACTATGGGCCCTAGTTCCGTAGACTAGGCGTAGTCAGCGCACAGCGCACGTGCGCCACGCTGACGGAGTGTGTCCGCCTGGACTTTGCAAGTTTCGTGCACCGCGCAGGCTAGCGCAGGCACTCCTCCCGTCAATCCTCCCGTCAATCCTCCCGTCACTCCCACCCGCGCAAGTGGGAAAGAGGGAGGAGAAGAAGGCGTGAGTGGGAGACGAGGAGGAGACGAGGCGTGGACTGGGATTAACACAGCCGATTCAGATCTTCACCAATCAAATGAGCTCCTCTCCTCTCCTTTAATGCGTTAGGGGAGGTTCAGTGCAAGTCGTCACTTGACAACCCGATGACAGAAGCAGCGCCGCCGCTCCCACCACGCGCATCACGCGCTGTGCGTGCGTATCATAATAATAACAATGCCGATATTATAAAAAAACAGGAGAGAGAGAGGGGGATGTTTTGGTCCGAGAGGCTGAGTTTCCGTTACGCGTGCCATCCGCCTTTGATCTGATGTCAGATGTGACGGGACAATCTATATAGATATAAATTCACGCGTTGATTCAATTAGTTGCATTAAATAGTGTTTGTTGTGATTATTTATTGCATTTAAATGTGCCTGGAACTGTGGAAACCTGCCTGTGAGGTCTCGGTGACGTGTGCGCACTGCGCGCCGTCAGCCAAACTTCCACTCCGCCAGCTGTAATTCGCCTTGAATGAATGGACTTTATTTGCGCCTTACGCCAAGGGTAGACTAGGTTGGAGCTGGCGGGCTTTCGGCGAAGTCTCGGCGAGGCTTTTTGCCACGAAACTTCCGCTACGCCAAGCTGAATCTGTGACGCCTCCCCCTGCTGCGCCGCCACACCCATCTTGGCACAGGCGATCCACCAAACTGCCAAACTGACCATGCACAAGGCTGCGCAGGTCGAAACTTGCATTATGCCGGCTCCGCCACCCTGCACCGCCCTGCGCTGCGCCACGAAACTAGGGCCCTATGACTTTACCTGGAGGATTTCTACACTGTAGTATTACCATTGTTGCTTCAGTAGAGGATCTCAGTTCCCCCGCACTGGAGTGAATTAGACTTTCTAAAAGGAATCGCAGCAAAATAACTGCACATTTAGAGAAATTCCATTCGTGGGATACAATTCAACCATCGAAATGTAAGTGTTTAAGACAGGACTCAGATGGCTCAATGCCTTTCCAGCAGATACCCTCACTTATGTTATCAGTGTGATGTTTCCCCTCTCATCTCGTGTCAGTCTCTCTAAACCAGGACCGTTTGTCCTCATCACAGCTTTAATGGGCCTTTTATTTGGGTTGCAGAGGCTGATTAGACTGTGCACTCCATTATTCCCTTCATTGAGTTCAGCGGCATTCACTTTAATTTCCTTCAGTGGCTCATTGAAGAAAGCTTAGTCAGATGTTTGTCTGGCTTCAGGAATAATTTATTTTATATTCAAATTCCATTCATTCCTCGCATTGTGATTTTTGGTTTGTATTTTAAGCTGTGATTGGCTTCCCTGTTAAATGTTTGCGTTACGTCTCAGTTGTTCTCATATTGTAATAAGCCCTCCTGGTATGTGTAGTTCTCCTCATTATCTGATCTGCAGGGATTCTGTCTCTCTGCTTTGATGATTTTTTACAGCCTGTGTCTTGTATTTAAGAATGTTCTGTCAAACTACTTGTCTTGGTTGTTTCCTTGTTGACACAAGGGAAGTAAAGTAAGAGGGTTGGGGTTTTTTTTAAATTAGCATTGGGCGTAAAAGCACTGAGAGTGTTTGCAGGCTTAAAGCAATAACAAGCACACAGATGTGTTTCATTCTCTTTTATTCTCTCAGACAGACATCAGTCATGGAAATGTCGGACAGGAAGAGTGACAGATGGATGACTCTGAGCAGTTTCATGTGACAGGTAAATGTGTCGTTCCCTCAAACACGCCGTCAAATCATCACACAGAGAGAGGAGAACCTGCAGGAATGATGTGTGAATGACACGACAATTTGTCGTTTAGTGTGCGATATCAACACCATTACAACTACTACATTCTGTAACATTCTTTTTCTTTTTCCTGCAGTATGAACACATTTTTGACAAAACAATATTGTCAATTTACAAACTGGTTAGGTTTATTCATGTTCAACACTTTGAAATTGACTATGAAATTGAAAGGAAACAAAAGTACTTGGTTGGAATGGGACACTGATATCCGCCTGGACGACTCTGTATCCTCTACAGTACCTTTCCCCTGCGGGGTGCCCCAGGGATCAATTCTTGGGCCAATATTCATGCTGTATTTGCTCCCCCTTATATCTATACTTAGAAAACATTGCGTCTCCTTCCGCTATTACGCAGAGGACACTCAAATTGACCTGCCTTTGAAACAAAAATAATCCTAACTCTAGCATGGCATTAAAAACAGTCTTTCCCACTCCACAGTGCACCCGAGGCAAATCAATTAAAACACTAGACTGTCGATGTACATATCTGTGTTGCTAGAATAATATTTGAAACAAAACTAACCTCGCATCACATGAATCATCCATTTTTTGAGGGACTAGTTTCTCAGCAGCAGCGGAATTTTACTTTGCTCCGTCGGACTCAAAACTCTAAGACGCGCCGCCCGAAATACTGCCCGTAAATAGGCAATCGAACCAGGCCGAATTGTCGGGCCTCATGCCCCTCAGACCTGGGTGAAAATGGCTTGGACCTCACGCAAACACCGGGCAGCCCACGGCCCAGCCAACCCACAATTACGCACCGCGAACCCGAACCTCTGCTCTGTCCGGAGAACCGTAAACCCTCGGACGCGTTGCGGGGGATTCCCTCCTGGCACCACCAGTCTCCGTTTGTTCGGTCCCGGTTCTCAGCTCCAGCGGGGGCTATCTCGGTCTCCACAGACACTCGTTCGTGTTCTGCCCTTTGAGCATCCCTCTCGCGCAATTCTTCCTCTGTATATTCAGGCTCGTGCAGGTACGGTTGGGTTTGGGTGGAAAAAAACTCCTCATCAGAGTCTTCAAAAGTTTCAGTATATTCTCCAAAAGTGGCCATTTCTGTGAGATTGAAGAAACTAGCACTGCAGGCTACTCTGCGTCTGTAGCAATGACAGCAGGTAAACAAACTATTATAGAACCGGTAACTTATAAGTGCTAGGTGATATCAGTCCGCCGCTGCCATAGCCTACTAGGAAGCATGACACGCTGCTGCTGCTGCTGCTGCTGCTGCTGCTGCTGCTGAGACATAAATCCTTAAAAATGCAAGGTTGGTTTTATTTCAACACAGATATGTACATCGATAGTCTGCCGTTACAATTGATTTGCCTCGGGTGCACTGTGGAGTCGGTATGAGTGTTTTTAATGCCATGCTAACTAGAACGATTGACTTGCGCTAGCTATAGCACAAGCAAACTCGTCTCCAGACGTCTCAAACACACCGGCTGAGTTGGAAAATAGGTCTTATGTCCAAAATTCCGAACTATCCCTTTAAGTGCCTGAATGGCTTGGCACTGTTCTACCTCTCGGACCTGCTGGAACCTTATGTTCCTTCAAGGTCCCTCAGGTCCTGTGATCCTCAGCCCTGGCTGAAGCTTCGGGGAGACTGGGCCCAGTGGCAGCCCCAACGCTCTGGAAGGAGCTGCCTCTGCATGTTAGGCAGGCCCCCACTCTGCAGGGGTTTAAATCATTAAATAATTTATTTTCTTTGGCTTTTGACATAGCTTAAGAGACTTGTCTTTTTATGTGACATACTGTGTATGTTTTATTGTGTGCTTTTGATCTCTGTGTGATTGTTGACTTGTACAGCGCTTTGGTCAACTTTGTTGTTTTTAAATGTGCTCTATAAATAAAGTGGTTTGGATTGGATTGGCTCTGTCACGGTTCTGCTGGGACAGTTCGGGGTTTTCTGTTCTGTGTGTGTTTTCCCCTGTATGTTTTCCCCCTCCTTCCTGTCCCTTACCGGCTCCTCCTCGGGGTGTGTCCGGTGGGTGTGTCGGTGGACGAGGTGCGCCACCTGTTCTCCATTCAACTCATCAGCTTCCAGCCTATTTAACCATGGTCTCTCCACCACTTCAACGCCAGATGATTCCGTTCCTACGGTGATGTTGACCCACTCCGTATCGTTCACCTTCTTTAGCCTAAACGTGCGTCTGTGTACCGTAGCTTTCTCCGCTAATGCCTGTCTTGTGGCTTCGCTCTCCAGGAAATCCCCAGCGCCTCTCCGTCTGGACTCCTGCCTGCCTGCCTGCCTGCCTGCCTGCCTGCCTGCCTGCCTGCCTGCATGTCTCCTTGGCTGTCCCATGCCAACCTGCCTGCACGGCCACATCATCCGCACCAGCTCGATGCACAATTACCTGTTGTAAATAAATACTTTACCTGCCGCTCAGCCTCTCAAACAAAACACAACAGGATCCAGGGCTGCGTTTCAATAACGGTTTGAGTCGCCCTCGCTCACTTGCCCTAAGCACTTGCCCTCGGGGGAATCCCCGCCGCCATCTTAAGGGCTGTTCCATTTCCCTGAACAGCTGAAGTGAACTCCGTGAGATCGACCCTTGAGGGCTGAGTGATCGAGTGAACAACGATGGTCCCTTCAGAGCTGTATATCACCCACAATGCATTGCAGTGGTGCACGAAAAATATGTCCATGCGGTGGCGATAATGAACCTCAAACACCAGTGTCTGCTGTCTATTCACCACCAAGGAAGAAGAAGAAAGAAGAAACTTAAATTGTGCAATTAGACTGTCTGTTGCAGAGTTATGGCAGAGCCCACCGTTTACAAGTGTAAGTATATAAGCCGACGTGTTGCCATCAAGCGTAGAATACGTCTTCCTCTCAATGAAATGAGTCTCTGCATATTTTGTGTAATTTGGAATAGGCAGTATAGCGCTACTCCAACAACGTGTGGTTGATCCATGATTGTCTGGGCTGTTAGTGAACGAGGGCAGGTGTGTTCCATTTACCTCTTTCACTCCCCCTCCGCCCACTTTCCCTCCGCCCTCCAAGTGGCCTCCGTGTGACGTCATAGCAAGGGCTGAGGGCAAGTGAGCAAGGGCGACTCAAACTGTTATTGAAACGCAGCTCTGGTGTTTTTGGACCCGTCCATCACCCAGACCTCCTCCCTATGTGGACTTCCACAAACTCCTTTGAAAACGAGTCTGAGATTGAGAGCGAACATAATCTGTGAAAAAACGGTTCCTCAAAAAATGTCATTCACGTGGTTTGTTTGCGTCGGAACATAATTTGTAGGAGAGCAGGCTCAACATGTTGAAGTGATGATAATCTCTTGAAACAGATTCTGCATTCCAGACATGGGACCAGATGAAAATGTCAAGTAACAATTATTTGTGGTTAAAATAACTGATTCACAATATCGTCCCGATAATTACGCTAAAAAACTTGGTCCGGAAATATAATCCCGACGGCTAACCGACGGGTTCAGAGATTGCGTTTGCGATGTTTCTGATGCATTTTCCAAATGTACGTTACGTTGTTTACGCTTTTTTATATTAAATCCAATCTCTTTTTGAAGAGTGCTAACATCAGCTGGTACCGACCAATAATATTGTGGCATCCGTCGTCAATCTGCAACTTTTCGCAGCACAGAGGAACAGACGGTCATGTTTTCAACCATCAAATCAAATTCCATAATTAAAGTGATGTCCCGCCTCCCGACCTGTTTTATTTAGAAATACGTCACCATGCAAAAGATAGATTCTCTGCAAGCGTTTTAGCTCTGTGATGCATTTAATCACACTAACTCATTTTCCTAACCTAAAAACAGTAATCATGTGGTGAAAATCACACAGAAAATCTAAATCATGACTGTTATAATTGTATGGCCTTCATATTTGTACACCTTTCTGTTCTCTGGTTGGTGTTTTCACAGGTTGAAGTGTGAGCAGCAGAGAAACACACACTGACACACACTCATGTGTGTCCCTTTAGTGCATTCCTGCACATACGAAAGTGTGTGTTTGATGGTGTTTCTGCTTGTTGCATCACTCCACAGGAAGGTCTGACGGACACTTTGAATCCATGAAAAGACCCCGTCTGTCTGCATCTGTCAGTCTGTCTGTCTGTCAGCCATCAGCTCAGGGTTCTCATCCTCACAAGAGCAGCCCCGATGCGCTCACGTCGTTTCCAATCCTGACCTTTCCTCGCCGACCACATTTCATGAGCTGAAACACATGAAAGAGCTGAAAGCGCTGCAGCCAAACATGGTTTCATTACTAATCGGAGAACACGTTTAAAAAGCATGTTTAGGTTGGAAAACATGCCTTTAAACCGATAAACATGTTGCAGCTGAATGTGAGACTCAAACTGATCCTGAATCTGCTCACTGTGCAAGTTCAAAGGAGCGTTTCAATCACGGCCGAGGAGAAACCAGACAGGACACATGAGGAGGTGGAGCTGAGAGAAGCTGCACGGACCCTTTTTACCCCCAGAAATGGATGATTTATACAAAACAAACTGTTCTCTCTGTAAATTAAAAAAATAAATAAAGATGAAGTGGGGAGTTATTTGGGTTGCTTGTTGTTTTTTACAAGTTCTTTGCACGGTTTGATCTCATACATGTTCCTGTCGTTGCCGTCTCATTGCTTGGTTTTGTTTAGTCGCTGTTATTTTCGTGCTTTCTGTGTTGGTTTTGTGAGAAACAAAGACGGAGAGTGAGAATGTGACTTACCTCCCGCTGGAGTGTCACATCACTGAGGCTGCTGGAGATCAGCTGGGAGTCTCCGTATGGAGGCGTTGAAGTCCCCTGGCTCCCCTGGTATTTCTCGCCTCTGTCGTCCACATTACATCTGATTACAGCATGAGCTCCAGTGTG
The DNA here is from genome assembly GCF_963514095.1 of Eutrigla gurnardus. Classification (NCBI taxonomy): domain Eukaryota; kingdom Metazoa; phylum Chordata; class Actinopteri; order Perciformes; family Triglidae; genus Eutrigla; species Eutrigla gurnardus. The sequence goes on from NC_139932.1 coordinate 4,003,782, forward strand.
ACAGGAGCCAATCAGCATCATCGCAGCACTTCCACCTACAACTGTTCATTACAGGTGTGTTGCTGGCAGGTTGCGCTTCAGACCTGGATCAGTGTCTAACAAGATTCTGAATGTGTCACATTTATTGGTGTTCTCCAAGCCATGCAAGACATCATCTAAGATGTGTTCATTTCAAGGTAGTCCACAGAATAATGATCGAAACTAAACCAACAACATAATGCCGCTATTAAGGTCTTTACACAGCAGGGGAGTGACTAATAAATACTAGAATGAAGAGATCTCTCTCTTCATTATGGCAGCGATACAAATGTGCAACATTTCCAGCATTTTTTCAATAAACAATCTAGCTGGATTCTTGCAGGCAGAGCACCAACTACCAGGATGCTGTGGACCCAGAGCAGTGTCTGTTAGTCTGGCTCAGGTAAATTATTATCTCGTTTGAGCTACTGTAAGATATTTATTCAGTTTCCTTTTAGTGAAATGAAATGAAATCACCAGGATTTTATTCTCCCTTGCATCTCATGGCTTCCGTAGGTTTCCTTTCTCTCCAAGACGATGTGGAAGGAAATGTGTTCATGCCCACATGTCAACTGGACTGGACTTCACGAAATCTTAGTTTTTCAGCCCCAATTATAGTTATAGTCTGATCACTGACCTATGGATATTATTGTTATTATTGTTTTAACTTTTTATCTGTTAGGTTTTTCAATTGCTCCAAGTCACCATTATCATTATTATTACAAATCTGTAAGAAAAGTAGAAATTAAAAAACTATGATCTAAACTATGGTTTTATCATTATATTTTTTTATTATATAAAAATATTCTGTAATAAAAATAGAAATAAATAAAACACTAACAATGATTTTTGTTATTATTGATTTGATTATTACAAGAAGAAAAATATTACAAGATCTATAGAAAAACATTATTATATGATAGATTACATTTTTATTTTTATGATTATAATAATAATTGTTATTATAAGAAAATCAATATATAAAATATAATTTATTGATGTTATATCATTATTCATATATTTGCTGATATTGTTGTTATTATTATTTTTGTTATTGTCATATCACCATATGGGAAAGGGGGGAGAGAGGGGGTGGGAGACAACAACACACGCACACACACACACACACACACACTCACATACATTGAACACACTTTCTCTCACAAACACACACACACACACCACAACTACACACAGAGCAATGCTGCTGCTTTTTGGGTTTTATTAATTGTGTTTAGAAATTAATTCTGACTTAACACATTGGCAACATCGTCTGTGTTGAACTCCAAGATTATTGAATGGAAAAGAACAGTTGGGGGGGGGGGGGGGGGGGTTGCATAAAATCACAGGCTAAAGACATAATTTGTCATGTGAATGACAGACTTGTCTGCCTCCTCTTTGTTCTTTCCTCCTCCTCGTCTTCATTTTATCTTCATTACGTGTGTGTGTGTGTGTGTGTGTGTGTGTGTGTGTGTGTGTGTGTGTGTGTGTGTGATGTCTGACAGATTGGTGTCAGTCCTGCTCTGTTGAGACACACAGACTCCATCTTGCTCCGTTCTCCATCGTTCTGTCATGTAAATTTCGACAATATGAATATGAACTCTTAAAGACACACTCACACTTGTGTTTGTAACCCAACAAATACTCCAAATTATTGTTTTCAAAACCTGGGAAGAAATGTATTGCACTTTCAAGTGCTCCATGAAGTCAGAGAGATGTTTTTTTTTTTTTTACAAAGAAACCGCCTCTGGGTTCTTTAAATTTCTCAGGAGGCATCAACCAGCTTGAAGCACAATGAACAAAAATGAAGCGAGAGCTGAGTTTTAAGATAGCGGAGACAGTGGAGGTTACAGCGTTCACGCTCATCCGAAAACTTTCTGGCAATTTCCATATTCAGCTGTGATTCTGTTCTAATGTGCTGAAGTTTCCTCAGGACATAAAATCATTAAAATATACAGCAAATGAATAAAAAATGTAATTAAAACTAAGTATCAATAAAAGATTATAACAGATCAACCCACAAAATAGAATGACTTCTACAATGTAGATAAAAGGTAAAGGTAACATAAAAAGAATAGTTCACCCAAGAACAATATAGACCCAGAAAAAGCTTTCTATTGAGTTAAAATAAAGGATGACTTCAACATACACAGAATGAAAGAAGGCAAAAACATACAGTAAACTCTGAAATCAGCATCATTTAAGTGTCTTGAATGCATTCATGGACTCACAGAAACAAAACAACTGTAATCGTTAAACTAACGCTCACAGAGCATTTTGAGGATTATCACATGTACGCACATATAGCAGTCCAGATGGAACCTCCAATCCAGCCTTATGGTAGTCACCACATGCAATCTACTGGTTTTGTGCACAGGGATACGAATTTCCCGCTTTCGTTGTGTTGCTCAACCCCGAACCATTTCCAACGGAAAGTCAGGATGCTTTTTTCGTGGTGAACATGAAATAAACACATCCACCGGACTACGTAACGGTAGCTTGCGTTCACTTGTTGCCTAAAGCTAACATTCATCTTGTTGCCTAAAGCTAACGTTCATTGTGTTGCCTAAAGCTAACGTTCATTGTGTTGCCTAAAGCTAACGTTCATTGTGTTGCCTAAAGCTAACGTTCATTGTGTTGCCTCAAGCTACTGTTCATTTTGTTGCCTAAAGCTTATGTTTATTTTCTTGGTTCACATCAGACTCGTGGTTGAACGTCCTGTGTTAATGGACTATCTTTCATGTGGAAGCCATGTGGTTGCTCTCTCCTTCGTCTTCCTGTCAAAGTGAAGAAACTATGGCTCTCCTGGAGCTCCTGGACAGCGACTTTTGCGGAGATTTTTCAACCGCCCGTGGTGCCTCCATCCCGGACACGGGTTTGCACAGGACCAGCTCTGCCACTGGAGTGTGTGGCCATTGGCCTTGCAGCCTCAATGGTTCCGGCGCCACTTGTTCTACTAGTGTCCTTGTCACTACTGTCGCAACCACACGCCACCCTGGACACTACGACTTGACGGTAGGGCTCTAACGAGTCTAGGCTACAGGGATGACGTAGGTGCGCATATTTCTAATGAATGAAAACCTGAGCGCAGTGGGAGTCGGCTGCCATACTGCACAAAGTCTGGACTTACCGGCTGCTTTCGCCAAGGCTCACCACCTGTGGCTTGGTCCAAGAGGCCTTCCAAGGATGTCGGTGTCCTGCTTCGGTGTCACAGTCTGCTCACACACCTCATCTCCCAGTACTTTTCCACTGCCTGCCACTCTCCCCTCATTAGTCCAACTCTCCTCACCTGTTGCACTCAGCTGCCTCTGATCACCAATCAACCCTGTATATAAACTCTGCTAACTGTTCACTCTCTGCCAGATTGTTCTCAGTTCACATGCCAGACTCTCCAGCATTTACCGGACTGCTTACACGGATTCGACCCTGCCTGCCCGCCCCTGACCAACCCATCTTGTCGTCTGTCTGGAGATCACCTCAGCCTTCTGTCCCCGACCACCGCCTTCGTCCTGCCCTTCCTGGTTTCCGTCTGCCTCACTCCTGAGCTGCTTGGTGAATCCCTGCATCGGCTCCTCGACTCCCTGCCTGGCTTTGACTCTCCTTTTGCCTGTCCCTCTTTGACAAATAAAAGTAATTACCAACTGAACCTGCCTGACTCTGTGCTGCAATTGGGGTCCAAACCTATACCCGTTACATTCGGAGGCAGCGGGCCGGCCACCTCCCCCGGCGTCCTGATTGCGTCGACCTCCGTCCGTCGTATCCCGGATCGCGGTTTATTTAGTTCATAGTTCAGACAAGACATTAACCAAAATCATAATTCCACTATGGAGGTTGAAAGGGTCCTTTCCGTATTTTCCTTCCTCTTCGTCGGGCCTCCCCCGTCTCCTTCCACGAGACTTGGCTTTTTCGCACACACTGCCCTGCTCCTTCCGCTCACATCACATTTCAGCAGCAGTGTAACCAGGCAACCAATCACAAACATTACACAGTATGGCAGCCCCTCGAATCTCAGAAAGTGACCACCACACTACTTGTAGCATGAGGTGGTAACTGCAGCCCAATCAGGTTCACAGGTAGTCCTGCTCCTCCAGAATCCACATCCATATGTGAGGTCTCAAGAAGGTTACAGTCTCAAGAGTCTAGAGGTGAAACCGGTAGACTGGCTGTTACACCAGGAGAGCTGGACAGGAGCGTGGAAGGGCACCAACCAACACCAGGACCGATATCTGAACAGGAGGAGAACTGCCAGGGTCCTACAATATGACTTCCAGGAGGTTACTGACAAAACTCCATGAGCAATTGGATTAAAGTAATTGATCATTTTAAATGACTTGTCTACATCCACCCATATTCATACACAGACGGAGGAGCTGGGAATCAAACCACTGATCTTCTGATTGGAGGATGACTTGTTCTAGCTCTGAGCCACAGCCGCCCTGTGGTTGAAAGCATTTAAAACCGATGGTAGGTTAAGGGTGTTTGTCGTCACAGAGATTAACAGGATTAAACTTTGTGATTAATTTGTAGCATCATTAGGAGATAAAACCGTGCACGTAACCAGCAGTAGGATTAAACATGACATGCAGTTTAACCAGATCAACTCGTACTCAATCCTGACCCAAATGAACCGTCCCAGCATGCAACACGTAAAGGGCATACTCATCGATCGATTTATAGCCAGTCAGGCGGATCAATCATCACACGGCTGCAATCGACACACTCGTATATCAAGCAGCATGATTTAAATAACCTTGCGGTGAGTCATGTGTCTTATCATCGGTTGATGATTAATCTGTCTCTGTCATCGATGAAATATTTGTTTCAGCTGATGCCTTTAATGTGCAGTTAATTCACACAAAACCTCCGAAGTATGTTTAAATGTGTCACATTAACAGGATTAATTCATATATTCACGCAATTAAAGTTGGCACCTGAATGCGTCACAGGGAAGGAGCGGGAAGAAGAAACATAAATGTATCAGAGAAAGACAGTAAATCAAACTCTAATGTATCTTCTCTCCCTACAGCTCCATTGTTGTCCACAAACTATTAAAAACACATCAATGAGTCACGATGTTGCACTGGCTGACACTTTCTTTCACCACCGTGAACACACGCCGTACACTTAAGCTGCTTATTTGTCTGTTTATACAACGTTCTGCTGCTCCAAATACTCACCAGAGCACCACGCATGGATTCATCCGCCACTGAAAATAACCCCCAGTAAATGCACAATTTTCTGCTGATTGTTTGTTTATTTGATAAAAAAAACTACAATGACCAACAGTTTTAGGAAATTAATGAAAGTTTCCATTGAACTCTGGTGCAGTTCGATTGCATTGACAACAAAATCAGACCACATAGACTGTATATAAGAAATAGACGTAGTCACCATGATGTAATTTCTTTGTGGACTGCCGCTTTGAAGTCTAGAGTTGGTCGCCATCTTGGGTTCTGGCGATCGTCATTTTTGTTTTGCATTTGGTCATCTTGTTTTTTGTCTTTCGTCATCTTTGTTTTTGGCTTCTGTCATCTTTGTTTTGGACTTTCCTCATCTTGGTTTTTCGACTTCGTCATCTTATTTTTTGGCTTTCGTTATCTTGGTTTTTGGGCTTTTGCCATCTTGTTTTTTTGGGCTTTCGTCATCTTGGTTTTTGGGCTTTTGTCATCTTGGTTTTTTGGCCTTCGTTATCTTGGTCTTTTGGCTTTCCTGATCTTGGTTTTTCGACTTCGTCATCTTATTTTTTGGCTTTCCTCATCTTGGTTATTGGCTTTCCCTATCTTGTTTTTTTGGCTTTCCTCATCTTGGTTTTTGGGCTTTCATCATCTTTATTTTTGGCTTTCCTCATCCTCCCTTTTGGCCGTCTCTTTCTTTATTTGTTTTGGGCCGTGACAATCTTGGGGATTCCCCTTCATACATGCCCCTCTGTAATATTTTTAAAATTTAGTTCTGCTTTAATTTAACTGATGTGAAACTAAAGTGCCCATGTAACTTTGATTCAGACTGGCCACATTAACTATAAAGCTCCCTTTATGTATCATTTCAGCCAAGCAGAAAAAAAATGTAATCTCTTTTTATACTTTAATTCCCTAAAATGTACTGTATTATTTTTCTTTGTTGATGACACACTGATTAAATGATTAAATGACTTTTGGTTCGTGATGGAGAGACTTTTTAGTCCAGTGATTTCTACATAAATATAGCTTACCTTCATCACTGTATCGTTTCTACAGTCACTTCCATTTTGTTAAGAATTTCATACTTGAATTAAAATCCAACACACAAGTGACAGAGAAATACAATACAAAAATGGAGGTGAGATTGGGTGATCAAATGAGAGAAAGAGGAGGGAGAGAGAGGAGCCCCAGCTGCCGACTAATCCGCTCCTCCCTCCTCTTGCTCAGCTCCACCCGGCTCCCAGTGCCCTGAAGGTAGCAGCAGAAGGACGAACCCAACGCACCATCTGAGCCTGGAGCAGCCAGGGGGCACTTCATTTACGCTACAGAGCCTCCCTGTTTAACCCAGCACAACACCCTACAGCGCGCACACACACACACACACACACACACACACAGTAGCTTACCATGCTTGTGATGGGAATAAAAACTGCGCATTCCAGTTTAAGATACCAAAAACTAAAAAGTATGTGAATTGTTTTCCTGTAATAGTCTTTCTTTGGGGATATCACTTAACTTCCTGTGCATTCTCTTTTTTTTATTTTGTGACTTGTGATTGCTCATAGAAAACAAAGAAAACATCATATTCACCTCTTTTCAGCTAATCCAGCTATACAAGCACAGCTGCTCACCTGTTCCCATTTCTCTCATTTCTCTCATTTCTCTCATTATTCCTGAAGTAACAGACCCACTTGCAATCATTCTATCCCAGATAGCCTCTAGAGACCAGAACCTGAATCCTGTATGGTCTAAACCTGGACCAATCCTTATCTATACCTGCCTGCCAGGGCTCTCTGCCCTGTTCCTGCTACCCTGGTGACCCATTGCTGCCTGTTTCGATCTGCTTCTGTATCATACCTTCAGTAAATCCCTGAAATGTTCCCCTCTGCTCGAATGTCTGCATTTGAGTCCGATTACTCATCGCCTCACACCCATTTCTGCAAACGAGTCATCATCATCATCATCATCATCATCATCATCAACATCATCATTTCATGTTAGCAGCACTGATAATGAGTGCTTTTGATTTAACATTCAACACCAACCAAAATGCTTCTGTTACACCAAATATTAAAAAGAAGAAGAGAAAGTGTTTGTCGCCTCTCAGTCAAAGGGGCTGGAATTTGAGTCCAGGGGTGCAGTCGAATAGTCTTTTTTGCTTAGGAAGGTTCCTAACTGAAGAAGTGACGTGGAAGTAAACAAGTGGCCGCCATGATAAGAGCTGTTCGAATTCTCTAAATGCAAAGGAAAGGAGCTCCAATGCTTCCTTTCAGAGCTCCTTTAGCATAGGATGCACCGGACCTTCCTATGCGATAGGAAAGGAGATTACGCCGACCCACAATTCTTTGCGAGAGCAACATTTAAAGTGCCGCACACGTCGGCCGTTCATGAAAACAAACGATATGTGCATTTACATATTTAACAATGACTTTCATGCAGACATATAGTAATTGGAATAGTGATGATAAATGTGTGGACAGTGATAATAATTTAATGATACTTTTATTTATTTCAATCATGTTACAAACTTGACAAAAACGAAACTAAAACCACAAATGAAAAGTAAATAAAACAACGGTCAAACAGAAAGGAGGAGCTGCTGGACCTGAAGCCGGTCAGTGAACCAGCTGTTTATAAAACCAACATGTGGAGAAGTGGACGACGCGTTTTTTGTAGTCCATTATTGTAGTTTCTCCAGCACAGACGCACGTCAATCGCCGGTGCCGATCATCAGCTGTCAATCATCAGCGGCCGCGATATAATGACGTAGTTTAGTGAAAGTCCGGTCGGATTCTCTGAACCCCGCGGTCGACTTTTCCTAAATCCTTTTGAGTTCTCCTATCGCCTTTCCTTAACCCCGTGACGTTTTCCCCAGAGGTCAAGGAATAGGAGATAGGAATAGGAGTTAGGACCTTATTTTTTGACTATTCGACTGCACCCCAGGTTCTCCCTGTGTTAGCGTGGGTTCTCTCTGGGTTCTCTGGCTTCCACCCACAGACCAAAGACATGCAGGATGGGGACCTGTCTGTCTCTACATTTCTCCCTGTGATAGACTGGTTACCTGTCTGTCTCTACATGTCTCCCTGTGATAGACTGGTTACCTGTCTGTCTCTACATGTCTCCCTGTGATAGACTGGTTACCTGTCTGTCTCTACATGTCAGCCCTGTGATAGACTGGTTACCTGTCTGTCTCTACATGTCTCCCTGTGATAGACTGGTTACCTGTCTGTCTCTACATGTCAGCCCTGTGATAGGCTGGTTACCTGTCTGTCTCTACATGTCAGCCCTGTGATAGACTGGTTACCTGTCTGTCTCTACATGTCAGCCCTGTGATAGACTGGTTACCTGTCTGTCTCTACATGTCAGCCCTGTGATAGGCTGGTTACCTGTCTGTCTCTACATGTCAGCCCTGTGATAGGCTGGTTACCTGTCCAAGTGTACCCTGCCTTCACTCAATATCAGCTGGGATCGGCTCCAAAATCCATTTTCATTGTGTAACGTAATGTCATAACATGAACATACTTTCAAATGCAATACATATTTCTTTTATAAATGCATATCCATGCATATAAATGAAACATCAATTCAGTGACTATCTAACAAACACTGCTGTGAGATTTTGTCATCTATTTAGTGATGTCTAAATGAAGCTTCGTGAAGCATTTTCTTTATTTTCTGAGCCCAATAGATGGCGCTCTCTGTTCAACAAAGGGTTGAAAGCAATGGAAATATATCGGCCTTCAACCCTTTGTTGAACAGAGAGCGCCATCTATTGGGCTCAGAAAATAAAGAAAATGCTTCACGAAGCTTCATTTGGACATCACTACATCTTATCGAGTATTTATATGAGAGCAGGTTGTTCAAGCTTAGGGCCACTGACGACCTGTTGACCTAACTGGAATGAGCTCACTGCTGTCACCCTGTGGCCAGTGGTGGAACAACACCTAATACTCCTACCATCGCCATCACTTTCGAGAAATGGTCAAAAAATAATAATGATTTAGGATTTGATGGACGCCCAGTGAATGAATGTGGCTTCTATTTCAAAGCTATCAAATCCATCTGTGTTAAAGTGTGTTTATGTGTGTGTCCATATTAACGCTGTCACTTTCCCCTGAACTGAACAACAAACAGCTATGGAAAAGTAATTAAAGGGACTGAAGGAGTTTGCAGCTCCGAGACAAATGCCTGTCTGAGGAAGAAAAAACACTCTTCATCACTGTCGGTAGAGGAGGAGGAGGAGGAGGAGGAGGAGGAGGAGGAAGAAGTGAAGGAGTAATCCTGCTGTTATCACTGCTGGGAGAGGGGGAGGGGAAGAAAAGGTTCAGGAGGTGAAAAAACTAAAGTTTATTTTCTGAAAAGAAAGTGATGCATGGATTTGAGGAGAAGGGATTAAAAGCAGGGGAGGTTTTATTACTGTGTAAAGACGGGGAGTTTTATCACCGCTGAGGGAGGGCGAGGAGGAGCTGGAGCAGAATTACAGGTTTTTATCACACCGAGAAGGGGATGTGAAGGAGAGAGGTGAGAAACAGGTTTTTTAAAAAAACGTGATGAGAAAAAGACTACATGTTGAGAGGTAAACCAGGAGGAAGAGGAGAAGGGGATTCAAAGATGAGACGGAAAGGGAGTGTAGAGGAAGATGTGAATAAAAGAAAAACAAGAAGAGGGGAGGAGAAAAAGAAAAGTAACACATGAGAAGAAGAAAAAGACAGAAGAGGAAGATGAGGATGAAGAAGAAGAGAAAGCCCCTCAGCAGATGGATCTCTCTCAGCATATGATCCATCGAGATCAGAGCTCAGGACAACAGCGAGCCTGCGCATTGGCTAACTGTCTGGCCACATGACATCATCGGTCTGCCGATTGATCGGCTCCATCGGGGGGGGCCTGTCTGTCGATCAGCTGACGGCTGGATCGAAGATTGATTCGTGGACATGAAGCAGAACCAAAGATCAGAGTCGGCGACATATGTTTCAGGTTACGGAACAACCAACACAGTCTAGTGGATTAACGACGTACAGCGAACACAACATTGCACATTTACTAAAGCTGGACTTGAGATGCGTGGTGGCTGGTTAAACAAACAGGAGAGTTTTTTGGAGCCAGGCGCTGTTCACCTCCACTGACTGCAATGAGGGCATGATGGGAAATGCCTGGCTGTGGCTCTCAATTCAATTCAATTAAATCCAATTTTATTTCTACTGTCTCACAACAGAAGTTATCTCAGGAAACCTAACACATTGAGCAGGACTAGAACCACGGGCGTAGCCATCATTTCAGAAGTGAGGGGGACAAATTGTTCTGAGGTCTATTGAGTGATTTATCATCCTCTCGCATTCAATTGCACCTCTCCTTAGTGGCTAAAGAACCACATAACTACAAACAGCACAGCACCAGGGGACCGACTTTAGTTCTTTAGAATTATATACTATCAAAATATAAAGTCAAAATCAAGCACTTATACATACGTCATCACTTCATAATACAACACAATCATGCTTTACGTAGTTTCCAAGAAGCGCCGTCATAACAACACAGAGAACATGACTGCAGTCAGTCGAGACTGCACATATTTCTAGCAAACACTCGACCTCTGCATCGGAGCATGTGAGCGGAGCAGATTTAGGACGGAGCATTGCCTTGTGTCCCCCTCCAGTTTCCCTCCGGTACTGCTCACACGGCAAGTCTGAAGCCCGCCCAAACCCGACCCAGAATCCATCTGTGTCTTGCACATTGACAGTAGTTTCAGTCATAAATCATCTCATTAGCGCGGGCCGATCTGAGTTGAACAATGAGTGATAATGAGAGGAAGGCCTATCGATTATACGTCATGTCCACGTTGCGTACCCGTGCATGTGCTCATGCACAAGCAGCTGTACGGTGCCGAAGCACACCGCTTCCCAACAAACTGGAAATCTGGGCTCAATCATGCTTGGGCACGGTGCGGATGGCATAATAATAATATTACTAGTAATAATAACAATCCATCCATCCATCCATTGTCTACCGCTTATCCTGTATTCAGGATAGAGACAGACAGGTAACCAGTCTATCACAGGGCTGACATGTAGAGACAGACAGGTAACCAGTCTATCACAGGGCTGACATGTAGAGACAGACAGGTAACCAGTCTATCACAGGGCTGACATGTAGAGACAGACAGGTAACCAGTCTATCACAGGGCTGACATGTAGAGACAGACAGGTAACCAGTCTATCACAGGGCTGACATGTAGAGACAGACAGGTCCATCCTGCATGTCTTTGGACTGTGGGAGAACCCACGCTTACACGGGGAGAACATGCAAACAAGGCGACAGTGCTACCCACTACACCACCATGCAGCCATAATTATAATAATAATAATTACTTTATTCATATAACACCTTTAAAAACAACAGTTTACAAAGTGCTTTTGACAGTAGAATATAAATAAGGTCAGGTACACAAATACAGCAAATAAATTAGCATAACGATAAGGTAAAAAGTCAATAAGATATAAATAAATAAATAAAATAAAAATAAGTAAATAGTTCAAACGGAATGTGCCCTTAGTTTTAACAACAAACACCACATTTAGTGGGGCTGCACAGTGGTGCAGTGTTTAGCACTGTATGTTTGCATGTTCTCCCTGTGTGACCGTGGGTTCTCTCCGGGTTCTCCAAGTCCTGAACCTTGCCTTCGACCGATGTCAGCTGGGATCGGCTCCAGCCCCTGAATAGTGGATAAGCAGTAGACGATGGATGGACCACATTTAGTAGAAAACACACATTATCTGTGTAATTGGAATAGTTAATACTAGAGTTTAGGTTGTTAGTCTCTGTTGTGCAATAGAGCTTTAATCTGTGAAGTAACGTGTCTTGTGTGGTAGATCATAATGGTCATAATAATATTAATAAAGTTAATTATATAGCACTTAGTGAAATGAGTAATTACAACATGCTTTACGAGGCAGACATAAAAAGAACAACGGATGGAATACAATGCCAGATACACATTTCCACATATTTTTACAAACATATAAATACATCTGAACATGGTTCAGAGCTTCAGGTGGTCTACAGATCACCTCCAACAGGATGTAACTGTGACTTCCTGTCAATGATTTGAAGGCTGCCGGAAAACTGACTTCTTGTCTCTGCCTCCCACTGCTGACGCCTGATGTCGTCTACTTCCCATCATGTCCAACAAGTCTGAAGTCTTCTCTCTCTGCATCCATGTTGGCATGTCTTCCCTTCCCTTGTTTCTGTTGGTGCTGAAGCTCAGACTGATTGTTAGTGTCCAAGTATTCTCATGTGTGTTTGGTGCCAGGTATCTTTTGCATTTTGAATAGAATTGTTTTCCCTGTGATTTGCATTTAAATATGGAACCTTTGTGTCGAATGTATGAAACAGTGTGTGGTGTTTTGTAAGAAGTGCAGTGAATCATTTTTTGTTTTACTTTCGGTGCCTTCATTTATGGGATCATTATTAAATTAAGGGCTGCACGGTAGTGTAGTGGGTAGCACTGTCACCTCACAGCGAGAGGGTCCTGGGTTCGATTCCCGGGTCGGGCCCGGGTTCCTTCTGTGTGGAGTTTGCATGTTCTCCCTGTGTAAGCGTGGGTTCTCTCCGGGTTCTCCGGCTTCCTCCCACAGTCCAAAGACATGCAGGATGGGGATAGGTTAATTGGTGACTCTAAATTGCCCGTAGGTGTGAATGTGAGCGTGAATGGTTGTTTGTCTCTACATGTCGGCCCTGTGATAGACTGGCGTCCTGTCCAGGGTGTACCCTGCCTTCACCCAATGACAGCTGGGATCGGCTCCAGCCCCCCGTAACCCTGAATACAGGATAAGCGGTAGACAATGGATGGATTGTTAAATTAAAATTTAGATCTAACATTGACTGTCAGTCAAAAAACCAACAGACTCAGGACCTGCTGCTAGTGTGCTAAAATGTGCAATGCAATGTGTGTGTGTGTGTGTTGTTGTGTACATTGTGTGTGCGAATGTATCTTATCAAGAGCTCATGAATTATTCAATTCCACTTAGAACCCTTATCACTGTCCCCATGGCAACCAGTCCCATGAGGCAGATACATGCAAACAAACACACACACACACACACACACACACACACACACATCACTGTATTACAATAATACAGCATGCACTACAAACAAAACAAGAACATAGTATGTACACATACTGTGTGTGTGTGTGTTTGTGTGTGTGTGTGTGTGCGTGCGTGTGTGTTGTTGTCGTACTGAAGCTCCCAGTGGCCTCTGCTTGCCCTCAGTCCGAGCTGGACATAATGTTGTACTCATGTTTTATTTATGTTTTCTAACTCCTTGTGTGTGTGTGTGTGTGTGTGTGTGTGTGTGTGTGTGTGTGTGTGTGTGTGTGTGTGTGTGTGTGTGTGTGTGTGTGTGTGTGTGTGTGTGTGTATGTATTCGCTTGCTGCTGCTCTGTGCCAATGATCTAATGAGGTTACAAGATACCTGAGATGGGGCCGACACGTAGCTTCCTGGTGAAGGATGGGCGGAGCAGCGCATTCTATCAGATAAAGATGTAACGCTCAGGTGCAGCAGGCTTATTTTAACTCGATGTCACTGCCGAGGCAGCAGATAATGCAGAACCTCATTAACCGTGATCGTTTGTATGTGCCACAGATATTTGCTGGATTATGAGTAGAGCAACAGACTAGTATAAACATAGATATGGTCATAAACAGGAGGCAACCTCAGGGGAGGAAAAGTGAAGCCAAATCTGAAGTGCCTTTAACCTGCATTCTCTTTGCTGGCCATCAGGGGGCGACTCCTCTCTGATTGTATAGCAGTCTATGAGAAAATGGTTCTACTTCTCTCTTGATTTATTATCTCAGTCAACATTATAAACATGAGTTTATGGTCTCAATCTCTAGTTTCAAGTCTTCTTCAATCCAGCATGATGTTCATTTAGTACATTATGGTCCATTTAGAGTCCAACAGACCAGAAAGCAGGGGATGCTTTAGGGGGTGGGGCTACTGCTAGCATGCCATCACTACGGCCACTCCCACGCTACCATGCAAGGTCCAGATTAATGAGCTCTAAAGATTATCTTGAGTTATGGAAGATAAATTTGCTAACAGCTTCGCACCAGAAACCATATCGAGCCCGATGTATTAACACTGGGTTCACACTGGAAGCAAGAGCACCACGATTTTTGTTAAATTAAATAATTTTGTTGTTCTGAAGAAAAGATATTGGACGTTTTGTAAATCTCTTGAAATATATTGTTAAATATGTTCACAATACGACTGGGGATACGATCTAAACTTGGGACTGCCTACTTCAGGTAGCCTTCCTGAACAGCTACTACTTTACTTAGATGAGGTCCTACACTTGTTTCTACTTTTTTCACTCTTACTTTATTGGCAATGATATGTTGTGGTTTCTTTCTTTTGACAAATGTACTTTTTGTAAGTTACTTTGGACAAAAGTCCTAAAGGCCCTAAATGTAGATGTTTATTCCAGTCATGCGACAGTCACAAACAAAAATACAGCAGCTTTAAATACATCCAGTGCAGTAAAAAGTACAATATTTCCCTCTGAAATGTACCAGTATGGAAATACTCAAATGTGTTGCGGTACAAGTACATCCCCCACAACAGAGCAAGTGTTAATATGTTAACATGATGTTGCCAGTTAAGTGATGTGATTCATAAACACAAATTGATCAGCTGATGCATCTTCAACTTCACATATGTGTGTGCCTGAATGTTTTAATGCATTTTTTTTATATTTACATTACACACCCTGTCTTCATTCTGTCATCCCATACCTTCCTTAAATCTTCCATCTGATCCGTCTCGGTCTCTTTGCTGAGCTCAACAGCTAGCAGCACACACAGCTTAAGAGATTTAAACGTGTTGTTTTATTACATAAATTACATCACTAAAATATGTCTAGAACACTATCACTCAAATTCAAAACACCATCACTAACGCCGGTTGATTTTTACACGAGATAATACACCCAATAAAAAGTACTTGTCATCAAAATATATCAAAACATGACAATACAAATTTGAGTAGTGTTCTTTGATTTTAAACTGTGTCATGTCTAACAAAATGAAAGAAAAGCATTATGAGGGGACCATATAAAAATGCTCCAAAATTTGGGAACAAAAAATTCCTAAAAAAAATAAATAATGAAGATGGAAACTTGGTTTTTGGTATACCCATTTTTGAATGGGTAAAAAAGACCAGCAGACTAAAATCACTTTATCATAATATGAATTCTCTTGGAAATCACCACTTTGTGATAGTTATTCATAACCACTGCACTAAAGACAACATGCAATTCCAAGACCACTCTTATATACCTTATTCCTTACATGCTTTACCTTCTATCTATGTGCCTGTAGGAAAAAGTGTGTTTTGGATTAGGAAAACACCCATGCCATCAAAAATGTCAAAGACAATGCTGAAGCTACCCAGAGACCCATGACACTCAGATAAACGCAGCATAATGAAAATCACATAAATGTATTTGCTCGCACGTATTCAGGTAGACACTCCGTGATTGGCTTACACTTCAGCCAACTTAAATGGACGAATGCGTGCACGTGATTGGAGGAGAGCATGACCGTTAGGGTCCAGTCCCCGCTGTGCTCTCAGAACTAGGGTTACAATATTAAAACCTTCGATGTCCAAATTATTTTTATTTTATCTTGACCTCTACTGTCAATTCCTTCCTCCTGTATTGACCTTCTACTTCCAGGTTTGATCTGTCTTTGTTATGTTTTGGCATGTGGACTATTTGCTTCTTGTCGTGGGTTTTCGATCCCAGCCGCGCCTTTCATGGCGGTGCTCTCTGTTTTAGGATGATCCCCGTCTATGAACACCTGCTTTAAGTAAAGACCCTGTTTGTGTTTTTCTTGTATCCCTAGTTTCTCTTCATCTGAGTCTGTTTCTTACAGTATTGTTAGACTTTTCAATAATGTCTTCACTGTGAAGGTCTAAAGCTGCTTTCCACAAAGGACACACACACACTCACACACACACACAGTGTAATGTTAATAAGAGATACAGTCGGGTAGTTTTATAACTCGTCTTAAAAGAGATTTACTGAGGCAGAGAGAGAATTAGAGATAGAATAACAGAGTAATCTCTTTTATTTCCCTCTCCTCAAGCGTCCGGGTCTCCGACAGGAAATGCAGTTAAATCAATCAGTCATGTTTATTCAGCATCATTTGTCAAATTGGAGCTCATTAACTAGTGCGTAAAAACAGTAAAACTCAATTAGGAGTTAAAAGTAAAAACCGAGGACCAGACAAAAACAAACATGAAAGCATTAAAATGAATAATAAAGGGAACACCGTGTGAAGAATAAATAGAAGAAGAAAAAAACAACAAGGCATTAATAAACAAAGCAGCAGATCCCTGGAGGAAGTTAAAGTTAAACAGAAGTGTTGAGCTAGCATTTAAAATAGTTCTGGTTTCAGCAGATTTGCAAAGAGGATCCTGACAGCAGCCTCCTTGTCATCATCTTTTCAGGGAGAAAAAAAACCAAACTGTGCTAATGTCCTGCCAGCGCCCTCCACAGTCTGCAATCATCATCACACCTCAAAATATCAAGACGTTTCTTAATGTGTTGTTGAATGATTTGGGAGGTCTAAAAGAAAAGTGTCGAATGCATGTGATCAGTAGACTATTTTCCTCTGGACCAATGTGTTGCAGTCATTCTAGCAGCTCTGGATGTATTACACACACAGTGGCGCTTAGACCTAAATTACATTAGACTGAATGTACTGACAAAAAAAAGGCAGTTTAATATCCAACCAGAAATACAAAGGGCAGTAAAGTCCTGCGTATATACAGAATAAAATATAGAATAAACAGAAAGTATAATACACACTAAAGGATACATACAATATGGACAGTATGAACTTAGTATGCACAATGCAATAGCAAGTAGGCTAATACTACCTGTATAGTCATACAGAGCAATCAGCTATGATAAGTATGATAGGAATGCAGTGTATACGCTATAGATCAGATAACGCTAACAACAGCATTCCAACCTTCCTACAATGACAATGCTACCATGTTGAAATTGACCAGACAACGTGATGTCATCCCTACTTCCCATATTTTGCTATTTGGGTTTCACTTGTGCCGGTTGTATCTTGAAGCAGAAGGTGCATGCTTGATTAAAGAGTATCTAAACCTAAAGAGGTTTAGCTGCAGCGCCTCTACCCTGGAAATAAAAAAAATGCATCTAAGTGGGAATATCCCAAGTATTGGACACATTCAAATGTTGAGATGGTGATGCCGCTAGATTCATCCTGAGGGGAACATGAATGATGAAACACATACATCACCATACATCCAATAATTGTCGATTATGAATTTCCAAACTATTAATAACGTCTGTATATTGTATGTTTGGAGCTTCACTCAATTTCAGCTGCTTACAACATGACTACTGACAGGTTTGTGTCTGTGCTCATTAATTCATGATGTTTAACTGACCTTTAATATCAGACATGTAAAACAAACACACACACACACACACACACACACGCACGCACACACACACACAGACAGAGGTGAGCTTGACCCTGTTTGGTCAAATTAAAGTCGTAAATTGTGTTTCCATTAACAACCTATTGACTGCTTTTAGTTTATTCCAGCAGATGGGAGGTTTAATCTTACAGCTCTCCACCTGTGGGATGGAAGGAGGTGAAGAAGAGGGAGAAAGAGAACAATAGAGGAAGGAGAAGCAGAGAGGAGCAGAGAGAAAGAAAGGGTTTTTTTAATATTCATCCTTCAGTGAAATGACGATAAACTTCACCTCCATAAATCACCACAGTCTAATTTAGAGTGTTTTATCAGGGCAGCAGACAAGCTGTTGATCCAGCGACCTTTGGCAACGAGAAAAAACTGTCTTACTCTCTCTTTAGGTTTGTCTCACACACACACACGGTTACGTCCTGTCTCTCTGTAAAAACACTTTGCTGAGTTGTGATAATGACGGCTTCTAACCCTCCAACTGTCTTCCCTCCTTATTCTCCTCTTTGCGTTCCCTCGGCTCTGTTCCACATCCATTAAAATACTTCTTCTCTCATTTCTTCCATCGTCTCCTCTCTTTATCGGTCTCCTCCTTCTTTCTTTCTATACCTCATCCTTTCCTTTTGTACTGCATTTTTTTTTACCTTCTCTACTTACTTAAAGGGATAGTTCAGGTATTTTAAAGGCAGAGCAGGTCAGTTGGAAAAAACAGAGAAAGCCGCTCCCCCCAGTAGGCCTAAGCATTGACAGACAGGCAGGGCGTCCAATTGTTTTCTCCGGTCTGGTGTTTTTGATTGGACAGGGTTTTAAAGTCCTGCCACGGCCACAGATCACATGTTTTAAAGTCCCAGTCGGCAACATTTGTTTGATCATATTCACTGAAACCGACACTATGCTCCGATAGAACAACATAAATAATCCGCAATTAGAAAAAAACGTGTCTCTACGTGCACGTAGAGCCTGTTTATTTTGCAAAAATCCACCGCCCCCGTATCATCTTGTCCACTCAGTACAGTTCACAGATCGTGCACACGCCACAGATCCCCCATCCCCCCTTCACGCATATTACAATATCACAAGCACACGCCTCAAGCTAGGCATACGCTAAATGACGTTCGCAGTTGCTATCTATGAGTAAGTTTATCGATGAGAGAAGATACGGGCGCGTTCACAGAATCTGGTGCACGCCCACTGACGAGCACTCTATGGGAGGGAGGAGCTCAGTGTTAGAGGAGGAGGGGCCTGAGTGTTGGAAACATTCCAAATTTGACTGAGTCAACTCGATCTGCCAGACTTGCCGACTACGACTTTAATATTTTCTGTCAGAGCATTTAATGTATTGATCGCTATCGGCATGTTACGAGGATTTCAAGTCATATAACAGAAAGTGTTTCTGAATAGAATCACCTAGTATAAAGCTGTGAAAAGGTTCTAAATGCAGCGATTTAAACTGATATTGATTTTTTTAGCTGTCTAAATTACTGTCGGTCCATAGAAGTACAGCAGCTTTGCTCCCCGCTGCTACTCCTGCCTCTCCTGTTCCTTACCCTCATCTTTTCACGGACAGGATAAAGAATAAGGTCTGCAAAGGAAGAAAAAAACTATCTTCTTTTGTCTTGTTGATTTCCTCTTTTATTTTGCAGTTTCTGTCTGTTTCTGTCCTGTTTCAGCTTTACTTCCTGTTGTTTTAGTTTCCCCTCCCTTTTTCTGTGTATCACCCGTCTTCTTGTGTGTCCATCCAATCGTGTTTTCCATGTTTTCCATGACTGTTTGCCTGCTTTTGTTTTTAGGACTGTTCTCTGTAAGTTTATTTTGTATTAAACCTTTGTTTAGTTACTCTATCCCTGCATCTGCTATTGGGTCCTAATCTGTGTTCCATACCCCTGACGGAACAAACTGACCATAACGGACCCAGCAGACTCTTTTAACAAGAGTGTTAAAATGTATCTTATAGCCTCTTGTGCATTTATGGCGAGTATAACAAGGAAGCAGCTCTGAGGCTGGCACGGAAGGAGGTATCCTTCATGGCTGCAGAGCTCTTTACCTGATTGGGCCAAGGACTTCCTCGCTACCCCTATGTTTCATGTGTCCTGCCAGGGATCCCGTCTGAAGCCAACCCAGTTCCGGTGTCGGGGGTCCTGTGTGACGCCAAGCCAATCCTTCTCCATTCCCCGAGTCGGGGGTCCCATCCAACACTTCTCCAGTTCCTGAGTCCATGGGAGGGGGTGATGTCTATGATGGGAATATAGTCCAAGAAGCATCTAATCTCCCTCAACAAGTCTGACCACATACAGGGCATGGCTCCGAAGCTTTTGTGGGTAAGGAAGGAGAGGAAAAGTCCTGGGTCCTCATTTATCAACAGTGTGTACAAAAGGTTCTAAGCGAAGCGGCCCCTACCCAGAAGGCACTCACAAACGGTTGATAAATGAGGGCCCTGGCCCTGATGACATTGGTGGTCACATTCTTCAGAATTGTGCCAAACAGCTGGTTGACATATTCCGGTGGTCACTCCAACTCCACAGGATGCCTTACTACTGGAAAGACTCAATTATTTTTTCTGTGTCAAAAAGCAAGGCTCCTAAGCTGCTAAAGCAATTTACACAAAAATGTCCTTAAGTCCAGGACTACTGAGGCCGAACTGAAGTACAAAAAATACAAAAATAAATTAACAAGTATTCTTAGAGGATGCAAAAAAGATTACTATGCAAAGTTACTTCATAGTAAGAAAAATAATATCCAGGGTATTTGGAAGGTACTGAATAATATAATTGGGAGCAGTGCAAGTGGCCCATGTTATCCAGAGTATTGTATAGAGAATGACAAGGAAATCAATGATAAAAAAGACATTGCAGAAAAATTGAATCATTTTTTTGTGAATATTGGACCTGAGCTAGCGGCAAAAATTCCAGCTGACAGGGAAACCGTGTACCCTTTGTTTGAGAAGAATCCAAATTCTATGTTTCTTACTTCCACCGATGAGAATGAAGTATTGTCAACCATAAAAAAATGTAACAACAAAACTTCACAGGATGTTCATGATATGGACATGAAAACAATTAGAAATATTTCTGAAGCAATTGTCAAACCACTAACCCATATCTGCAACCTGTCATTTAAATATGGACAATTTCCCACTAAAATGAAAATAGCCAAAGTAATTCCTCTATTCAAATCAGGCGATAAACATTCCTTCACAAACTACCGTCCTGTCTCCCTTTTACCCCAGCTTTCAAAAATACTGGAAAAATTATTCAACTCAAGACTGGTGGATTTTATCGAAAAAAACAATTTGTTGTCAAACAGCCAATATGGCTTTAGACAAGGGCGGTCAACATCACTAGCTCTAATTGAACTTGTTGAAGAAATCACAAACTGTATAGAAAAAAAGAAATTTACTATTGGCATTTTTATTGATTTACAAAAGGCGTTCGACACAATTGATCATCATATTTTATTACATAAATTGGACAACTATGGTATTAGAGGAATAACACAAAACTGGTTGGAGAGCTACTTGGGAGATAGGCAGCAGTTTGTACAGTTTGACCAATACAAATCTTCATGCAGTAAGATCATGTGTGGGGTACCTCAAGGCTCAATCCTTGGGCCAACATTGTTTTTACTCTATATTAATGAAATTTGTAAAGTATCCAAATTAATGAAATTTATTGTATTTGCGGATGACACTACTATCCTTTGCTCGGGTGGGGATTTGGAGAATCTTCTCAATCAAATAAGTCAAGAAATGTATAAATTAAAAAAATGGTTTGATATGAATAAATTATCACTTAACTTAAAAAAGACTAAACTTATGCTGTTTGGAAAGCGGAATACAGACATGACAGTACAAATAACAATTAATGATACAATTATTGGAAGAGTACAGCAAAATGTGTTTTTAGGAGTAATTATTGAGGAAAAGCTGTCTTGGCAACCCCATATAAATTATTTGAGATCCAAAATAGCAAAGTGTGTTGATGTGATGAAAAGATGTAGTCCAATGCTAAATCAAAATGCCTTATTTATCTTGTATCACTCTTTTATAATGTCTTACCTGAATTACTGTATTGAAGTTTGGGGGAACTGCTATAAAACAAATCTGTTACCTTTAGTTACTCTCCAAAAAAGAGCTATCAGAATTGTTCATTAAGTAAAATATAATGATCACACCCATCCACTGTTTTATATCACATTTAACTTAAAATGACATGACTTAGTAAACTATAAAACAGCTCAGCTTATGTACAAAGCATCAAAAAACTCTCTTCCTGATCACATCCAGAATCTTTTTCAAGATCGAGATGCTCATCACACACATAATCTCAGAGGAATCAACAAACTATATCAACCAAAAGTAAGGACAACCCTTAAATCTATGTGCATTTCAGTTAAAGGAGTCATATTGTGGAACAGCCTAAGTGAGGAAATAAAAACATGTACAAATCTTAGTCAATTTAAAAAAATGTTTAAAAAATACATAATGAGTAAGTATCAGGAAGAGATTTGAGAGTGTGATGCCCTCATAAACAGGCACATGCACACTGCATGTGTATGGGTCTGGGTATGTGTGATAGACCAATTTGATAACTGTATTCATTATGTAGAAATATTGTATTTATTACTTTGTATTTGTGTGTAGTGGATTTCATATGTACATTTAACTGTACAGGTACAAATGAATGAATATTGTAAATATAAATATATGCGCAATTGTGAACAGTGAGCCAGTGGAGCTACACACTTGAGTTCTGTTTACTGTTTATCATGTTTTCATGGGGCAGAGGGGTGTATGGTCAGAGTGTTTGGGGCCTGTCTTTGTCTTGTGTTTCTGTTTATTGTATGTTTTGTATAGTGTGGTGTGAGTGGGGGTTTGGAATCGAATAAGTGCAAGCTTCTTCCATCTCCCTTTCAAGTGACATGAGTGTAATTGACTGTGAATGTTATTCCTTTTTTTTCCTTGAAATAAAACAAACAAACAAAAGTACTAACTTCCTCTCTCATCATGAAATTGTTTGAGAGGATCGTGAAGGAATGCACTTCTGAACAGTCATTCAAACTCATTTTTATTCATAATTCATAGGGCTCTAAAACTTTAGTGCGCCTTATTTTGTATAGATTTTTTCTCTACTTTTCATTGTATCCAGCCGCACATTATAGCTGAAAGGTTAAAGAGGATCAACAAGATTGATCCTAGACTGATATGCTGAATGGCCTTTTTTTTAAGGTCTCAACATGTGAAGGTTATTGGTATTTTCTCTGATGCTCTTCTCTCCTTCACTGGTTCACCACAGGGGTGAGCCCTCTCTCCTTTTTTATTTGTTTTATACACCAATGCATGTCAAAGCCAGCATGTAGGACGGCACATTGCATGATACTGCCATTGCATGGCACTGATGACCCTGACCACGGCCCTGCAGTGAGAGAATCTACTGACTGGAGTAAGGCTTCTTAATGTCGCCAAAACCAGGAGATGATTATTGATTCTATGAAAAGTCCTAACGCCTTCTTTCCCATGGAGATAAATGTTCAGGCGGTTTAAGTCGTACAGCAGCACATATAACTGAGCACAGTCATTGATGAAAAACTGACCTTAGAGTGTCACATGGAGGAAATCTCAGAAGCACGTTTTTTTTTGTTGACGAAAGCTCCGTAGTTTTAACGTTTTTGTTTTTGTAATTCATCAGTTCATATTTTTTCTTCGATCTATTGGTATGGGTTCCTGACCCTGAAAAGCAAAAAAATAGACTATTGTGAGAGTGTGCAGCAAAATAGCAGACAATGCCTTGAATTATCTCCCGAATCTGCACAAGGTGAGATCCTTGAAAAAGGCCAAGGGATCTCTGCCCGATCCCATTCCCCCCCCTTTAAGTTTGAGTTCACGTTGCCTCCATTAAGCTGCAGATATATCTTACCCAGCCCTGCTCACACTGGCCTTTTAACCTCTTAAGCCCTGGCCATATTTTCAGAAAAAATGCCGAAAAATACATACCCAAAGTAAATGAAGAATTACTCCACTTTAAAAACGTTCATATGCATGTTCTTGGTGTCCTTTGACATCGAGGGACTTCAGAGAATGTATTCCCAGTGTAAAAAATGTTGTCTGCCACTATGCCTGAGTAAATTGGAATAAACCAGTGGAGAAATGTGAAATGTCTATCCTCGCCTGATTTCCCCCCCCTATTTGACAGAGGATAAAACTATGCCAACAATGATTCCATGCAGACAGATGCCATTGATTACCTTCAGCAAATCCTTGACTACATATTTACCAAATTTGATAGAATTTGAGCAAAGGGCTAAGCCTCCACAAAGGTTTAAGTAAGGATACAACCAGGCGGACACTCATTTTGGCACAGTTTGGCACACCTTGTGCCAAACTGTGCCAAATGGATTACTTTCCACTTCCCATGGAAACTAGCTGGAAAATACAACTTATGTCCATTAGACTAGTGTAATGCCATCTACTGGAGCTTTTGGATATAACATTTACCTTGTGCTTCATCAATTTTTACCATTGTGCATAATATGTATAATTAAAATCAATGAAAACAACAACAAAATGTATCATTTTGTCTCCACATGGGAGTTGTTTTATGAAAACAGTAGCTATTAGCAGCAATAATCTAATAAAACAACTGTAGCAACAATTGGAACAAGAACAGAGTAAAAAGAGAGTGCAGCAAATGCAACTATTTACATGGCCAAGACTGTCAATGTGCAAGAACGTTGATGTGGAAGTAAACAAAACAATAAACAACAATCACAATTAGAGCAAATAATGTACTCTTGAAAACAACAACTGTGACAACAATTGTATCATTTTGTCTCCACATGGGAGTTGTTTTATGAAAACAGTAGCTATTAGCAGCAATAATCTAATAAAACAACTGTAGCAACAATTGGAACAAGTGCAGATTAAAAAGAAAGTGCAACAAATTCAACTACAGTAGTTACATGGCCAATAATGTCAATATGCAAGAACGTTGATGTGCAAGTGCAAGTAAAAAATCACAATTTGAGCAAATAATGTACTCTTCAAAACAACAACTGTAACAGCACTTATAACAAACAGCAAGCAACAAACAAGTAAAAAAGTGCAACAAATGCAACTTTACAATGGGCTATAAGGGGGTGGGAGGGATGGCTTGCCAGCAGCAGGATCATTTTTGAAGTCCCATGCCATGGTACTCAAGGAAGCAGTTTCTGTCAGGAACAAGGCAAAGTGACACATTGCACCTTGAGCAATACACGGCTGTCTTCATGTCCCTGATTTTGTAGCCTGGCATCTGCTTGGCCTTCACCTTCTCCTTGGCTGCACAGACCACACACTTCCTGCGGTCCTGAGTGCCAGTGCTCCCTCTGTACACAGGCATGCAGGTGTTGGTGAGGCTCGGGCGGGGGGTGGCTTCAGCAACCAAAGCTTTAGCCTGCTCAACCATCTCCCTCATCAGAACTTCTCTGAATTTTTAGTGGGACATGGGGGTCTGGTTGTGACTGCTGGCCACAGCTTTGTGCAGGATGTAGCTGTTGACCACAGCAATGTCGATGAAGTGATAAAAAAATGTCTTGTACCACCGCATTGTCTTGCCATGCACCGAGTAGTAGTGGATGAGGGCGTCTGAGAGGTCCACCCCACCCATGTTGATGTTGTAGTCCCTGCACGCATCAGGCACATCCACAGGAGCCCTATGCCAGTGTCCATCTGGCCTCTTCACCCTCCTCAATACAGTGGCTCCGCTGTACGCCTTGTGAAAGGTGCTGCAGAGATTGACCACTTTAGTGTCCATCCACTGTGCAAAGAGGAGGTTGCCCTCACGGATCCACCTCATGTCTCCCCTCTCAGGCTTCTTTGGGAGGTCGTTGTTTGTCGTCCTTGGAAATCCCTCTCTATTTGTCCTAATGGTGCCACAAGCTGCCGTGTGCCGAAGTTGGTTGAAAAGGAGTGGACTGGTGTAAAAGTCATCAACATAAAGATGATATCCTTTTCCAAGGAGGTCAAACCTCATCAGGTCCATTACGGATGTGACACTGAGGCCATCATCCTTCTGTCCCCTCAGTTTGACCTCACTCTTATCTTTACCCTGATAAACAAAAAAATTGGAGGTGGAGCCAGTTTTAGAGTCTGCCAATACAAACAATTTGTAGCCGAATTTTGTTGGCTTATCTTTCATGTACTGCCTGAATCCAATGCAGGCTTTGCTTGCTACCATCCTTTCATCGATTGTGATGTTCTGGTACGGCTGGAAAAGGGCGTTACACAATCTCGCCATAGAGTGGATTGATTTTGAATAGCCTGTCGAACTGAGGTGTCCCTCTCTTTCTTTCATTCTCTTCATCTTCTGTGACATCAGACAAATGAAGAGACCAAAAGATGGCCTCAAACCGGTCCCTAGACATGCTGCTCTTGGGGAAAACAAATTGGTACGGCCACTCCCTCCTCCAGAAGTCCAGAGTGCGGAGTGGGGAAACCACTTGTATTTGGAACCTTGTGCCAGTCATTGCACAGCATTAGCATTTGTATTGTTTATAATGCTGTGCAGACTGCTGCTGCTGAAGAACAGCTTGAAGAGGCTGAGGGGAGACCAGTCGACAGTGGCTCAATCCTGGGGCCAGGTGGGTGTTTTGGCTCAAACTGTGGTGTTGGGGGTACAACATCTGGCTCTTCCTTTGTCCTCCATCTCCCCTGCTGAGGCTCAAAGTCTCCAGCAGCCAGTTTTGGCCGTTTGCTGGCTTGCCCTCTACGACCAGGACCACGGCCACGACCACGACTGGAGGATGCAGATCGGCGCTTGGAGGAACTGCGTGGTGGGGGGGCATAATCCACATCCTCATCTCCTTCATGATCACTGTTGCATAAAAACAGAGCAATAGATGTTGAAAGAAATATATTCAGAGGACTGACGAATCACATGCATTTCTAACAGCAGAAAAGCATGTAAATGTATCATTGAAGCAGTAAGAGACAAAACCTACTCAAATAATCAGTACACAAACCTTGATAGGAGAGATGACGCCTCAGATGGAGACACGGGTGGCTGAGTGTCTGGAGGTGGGAGGGGGGCTGATGAGATGATGGGCCTGAAGCCTCACTGTCATCTTCTTGTTGACTATGAAAATGATGATAATAATTAGTATTTTGGACAAAATATGTAATGATGTATGTACATTCGACCAAAGGAGACAAAGGTAGTGGAAATGTGTAAAAATATTCAATATAATTGAGTAGCCCTGACCTATACTATATTGTGTTTGCACTTGTATACTCTCTCTCTCTCTCTCTCTCTCTCTATATATATATATATATATATATATATATATATATATATATATCTATATATATATATTGTATACAGTATTTGGGACGACAGACATAATCCAATGTGTGCAAACCAAGACCAAAAGAGACAAACGCAGTGAAATATCTACAAAAAAATAAATTATTGAATTGAATTGCCCTGCTTTATACTATACTGTATTTACATATAAATCCTCTTCAGCGTATTCTGTACAGTACAGAGCACAGCCTGTCCAAAAAGGCTGCTAGTTTGGTAACCTGTAAGTATCTGTTAGCATGACATGGTGAATGTCGTTTGTTTGGTTAGCATCTGTTAGCAGGACGCTGTGAAATGAGAAGTGGCAGAAAAGTGGACGTGCGCCATTTTCGCGTTTTTGTTACATGTCAACATAACGTTACTTGCTTGGGGTTTGAGGTGTGTTTTGTTAGGATGGGCTTTTAGCACAAAAATGAGCCATTAGAAAGAAATACAAATACTTACGCGTGAATGGGATCCACGCGCAGCGTAACTGCTTCTTCCTCCGAGCCGTCAGACGAGTCCGACGAGTCCGACGAGTCCGAAAAATCAACGTCCGACCCTCTCTGTATCTCGGCCAAAATTTCAGCGATGCTTTTTTGCCATTGTCACAAATACAAAAAACAACAACAACAAAAACACTTACTACCTACTAAACCTACCGAGTTTACACTACAACAACAGGTGGTGACGCTGGTGACAGAGAGTTGGCGCCACCCTTTGTGCGCTGTTCGTAATGGCGCATTGCAAGGCATATGAGCTATTACTTTTACGCAGGGTTTCAATCTCTGCTGGGTATTGTAGTCCATAGAAGGCTTGGTCTCATTCAATGCAGGTGCCCCTCCCCTTTCAAAGGACTACAAACATGGTTGCACCACATTGTGTTCTACGATGATGCAAGGCATTTATTTCCTCGGATCACACTTTTTAAATGTCACGGATTTCACACCAACAAGGTTTAAAATCATCTCTAAATACTAACGTTTTCACTAAAATGCACGTCCGACCTTGTTTTGTGTACATTAGAGTATAAACTTTGATCAACAATTTAAAGAAAACATCATTGTCCTGTCTAACTACTTTTTTTTACTGTTTATTACTGTCGGGCTTGACAGGTTAAATCACTAATCATGTAGGCTATACTATACTATGTATTCTTTATGTTGTTTATAATATATTGATTGTTGTGTCTTTTCTGCTGGCTGCACGACAAATTGCCCCGAGGGGATAATAGAGATACCTGGAACCTTGAGTCTTCACAGTCCGTCGGCCGCCTCCTTGAAGACCGCAAATGTATCCAGATATGTTGCTTTATTTTGATTGTATATAATGATGGAGGATGTGCTTCATGGTATATTTCAGGCCGAGATAGTGTATTCTGCTGCATCGCCTGTTGCTCATCTGCTTGCTGCTTGCCTTGTTGATTGAAATCCAATCGTCCCTGGCGTGCAATGAATCTCGGGATAAGACGGGCCTCAGGAAGAGAAGGCCACGTCTCTGGGCTGCATTTGAAAGTCTTTGAAATGGGACAGGCTTGTTGTAGCCACAGTGATGGGTTAGTATGAGGGGCCGTTAGGGACATTATTCCGAATTCACTTGCATCTACACGTACTTTTCCTCTCACATACACATGAAATCAGTCATTCACATACTTCATCGAAAACCACCACACATGCAATTGAAATGCTTTCACACACACTAGTAAAATATTTTCATATACACAGCTGAAATGCTCTCATATAGTATTGTGAAACCTTTTATATGAACTAGTTTAAATAATTTGGTGTGAAAGCATTTCCGTATCATGTATGAGAGGATTTCACTTCAACCGGAGGGTGGTTGAGGGAAGAACATGCATTTCATAATAAAGGCGATCGACTTTTGTTCATCTGCTCACCACACTGATGTCTGCTCAACAGCCAGCAAGTAGCCTTACTGAAGCAGAATACATATGTATACTAGTAGTAGTAGTAGTAGTAGTAGTAGTAGTAGTATATATTAGTGATGTCCAAATGAAGCTTCGTGAAGCATTTTCTTTATTTTCTGAGCCCAATAGATGGCGCTCTCTGTTCAAAAAAGGTTTGAAGGCCGATATGTTTCCATTGCTTTCAACCCTTTGTTGAACAGAGAGCGCCATCTATTGGGCTCAGAAAATAAAGAAAATGCTTCACGAAGCTTCATTTGGACATCACTAGTATATATATTACTTAACGACATGGTGGACTCAGCGGAGACCATCAGAACCCGGGCAAATGCGACAATCAGGCAGCATTATATTACTTGTTTCATCATTAGCATGTTTTTATTATTTTGTGAGGCTCTTAAATAAAGAAAATATTCTAGTCTAGTCTCTATGACAATGAACTTGAAGTACAAGTACCTCGGTACAATATTTGTTAACACTGCACTGCAGTTGTTTCTTTCAGTTTAATGAAAAATTAAGAATGATTAAATGTAAATTTTCTCTCCACTTCGAACGACTAGAGCATTAAACAGTGATCCCACCTCCATCTCATCAGACCCGTTTGGTTTCCAGGAACCTTCCTGATCCTCATTTCAGGAGGCTGATCGGAAGACAAATGGAAGTTATTTAAATTAAGATAAATTTGATAATACCACCTTTTGCGATATTTAATGAGTGATATCATTTTAAGGAAGCAGCTCGTGCCTGGATCCTCTTTTTTTTTTTTAATGATCCGCCTCCCTATAGATCCTGAACCAACAGCCAGTAGCCTCATTGATCACACAGCTACAAGCCAGCAGCCCAATGAATTAGCATATTCATTTCAGCTGGCATTTACTGCAGAGAGACAGATGGAGGGAGGACGGCCATGAGGGAGAGTGATGGAGAACGTGCAGGCGGAGGAGAGAGAGCATGAAGAAGGAGAAGGAGACAAAAAGTGAAATTACATTTAATACGGCGGTAGAATTACGTTTAAAGAGGAACGACATGTTAAAACATGTTCATCTATCTCTCTGCATGGCTGAGAGCAGCCTGCGATAATTCTACCGTAATACTGGTAATACTACGAGCACTCAGCCATATACAGTGAAAACTGCTGCACCATAGTGAGACAGTGTTTCGTGATTGTTTTCACCTTTTGCATCATCAAGATGTCCAGGAGACACCAACAGTAGAATGGTTAGAATTACAGGTCTGACCCCGCTACTTAAGACTTGGTGTCCCCCAAAAGAGGGTCAAAACTATAGGATAGAGGGTCAACACATTTTGATGAAATTGTATTGTTCATAGCCATTATATAATGCCCCAATACCACAGCTATGATGTCTAACTCCTTTACACCTTCCGTATACAGAGGCTTAGTTTTCTGAAATAAGGTCCTAGTGTTTCCTCATGGGACTATATTTCAGAAAGAAATATGTACAGCAGTCAACTTCTTTTTTCATGTCCAGATAGTTTCTCTTTGTGGCGAGTTTCTCCAACAGTTCAAAGTGTTGGGGATGTAGCAGGAGCAGATTTGGTTATCAACACTTAATTATTAATGTCAATATGATTATCGATATTAATAATTATATTTAATATATTATCATAATATAATCATGAATAAACGGGGCACCACCCTGGGATCAGTGAAAAGATAACCTAAAACTGTATTCAGTCTCAATATAAAAGATTTTGTACTCACATGCCAATCATCGTAATCATTGGCATAGAAGTATAAGAACAGTCTAAAAATTAAAAGGGCGTGAAATTCGAGCACTGGCCTTCACAACCTGCTGTTATCCAGTGACATATACACAACAAGCACAAGAGACCGCTAGTTATAATATAATAAGATTTATTAAAATCAGTAATAATGATCACAATCAATAACACTGCAATTAACAAAGCCTTATTACCTAACTACCTAACACACACAACTAAGCTAAACAGAAGGAGAGACACACGTGGAGTGTGTGTGTGTGTGTGCGTGTGTGTAGAGAGAGAGAGCGAGAGAGAGAGGGAGAGATGGCTGGGTGCTAGGGGTGGGTTCAATTAATCGATATGGCAATAAATCGATAGATACTCCCGACAATACGTGAATCGATACAGAGGCTGCTATATCGATACAAAATGAATGATGTGGGTGACGCAGTTTTGACAAATAAACACACAGTGCAGGTGCAGTGCACAATAAAGCCACGGGGTGGCCTCAATGACTAGTCCAGACATGTGTCAACAACGCATGCGTCAGTCAGATGAAGTTACAACGCAACACAACACAGTGGCAGCATGGAAGAGTCGGAGAAAATCTATCCACCGCCAGCGAAATTAAAAGCGAAAATATGGAAGCATTTTGGATTCGTGCAAAAGCCAGGAAGTCGGGAGTTGGACATGAGCCAAACTGTATGCAAGCTGTGCAAAAAGAAAAGTAATTATTGCAGCAACACGACTAACCTCCGTTACCACATTAGCGAACACCACCCGGAGATTTCTGAAGAACCGCAGGCAGGTACGAGCAGTGCAACACCGGGCCCACGTGTGTCTGACTCTCAATTAACTCTGAATGAATCTTTCAAGTCAAAATTCCCCGCAACATCCCAAAGGTCTCAGAAGATCACACAAGCACTGTTAAGTTTTATCTGTAAAGACTTGCGCCCGCTCAGTGTTGTTGAAAACGCCGGCTTCAGGCAGCTACTTAATGAGTGTGAGCCACGTTACCAAATACCAACTCGTAAATGGATTTCAGAAAAAGCCGTTCCAAACTTATATGCAGATGTGAAACAAAAAGTCACAGACGCAATCTCCTCTGCAAACAGAGTTGGCATTACATGTGATGCATGGACATCGCGAGCAACCGAATCATATGTTACTGTCACATGCCACTATATTTCTCCCGAATGGGAAATGATTTCACATGTCCTGCAGACTAGAGCCTTTTTTGAAAGCCACACCGGTGAAAACGTGTCGGATTTGATACAGGACGTGATGGCTGAATGGGGGCTTGTTGATAAGGATCCTGTGTTAGTGACAGACAACGCGTCCAACATGACAAAAGCAGCAGATCTGGCCAAGTTGGTGCACGTGAGATGTTTTGCACACAGTTTGAATTTAGCTGCTCAGCGTGCACTCAAGCTGCCCACTGTGTCCCGTTTACTGGGTAGAGTTCGCACCATTGTTGCTTTCTTCAGAAAAAGTCCAGGCGCACTTCAAGTCCTAAAAGAAAAGCAGAAGCAACTCGACATAGCAGACCACAAGCTTATGACAGATGTAGCTACAAGATGGAACAGCGCCTGTGATATGTTGGAACGCTTTTTAGAGCAGCAGCCCGCCATTTTCGCAGCATTGCTCGCCAAAGAGGTGCGCAAGGATGCGAAGGACTTGTGGACCTTAACTGATGCCGACATAACTAATGCTGAGCATTTGGTGAAAGCCCTAAAGCCCCTAAAAGTTGCAACGCACGTCATGTCAGAAGAAAAGACCCCTACTCTGTCTGTTGTTGCACCGATGCAAGCCCAGTTGTGCCACAGTGCTCATGTCCAACCGACTGATCCACCTATTGTGAGGGACGTTAAAAATGCCGTTTCCACGGATCTTGAGAAGAGATACGGGAAAGAGAAAGACAAGCCCTTTCTGCTCATGGCCTCAGCATTAGATGCACGCTTCAAGGCATTGCCCTTCTTGGAAGAAGAGGAGCGAGAGGAGACCTTCACCAGCTTAGCAGCAGAAGCAGCGCGGATTTCTGCGGTGAGAAAAAAAAACCTCTCGCCCTTCTCTCTTTTTTTTGTCTATTTTTATAGTCTGTTCACTCTGTTGTAACAATAATATTTCTATTTTCACTTAAGAGTGCACTTATTTTCTGTAAGATCGCCCCCTGATATTTGTACTTTACACAGAGTAAAGTAAAGTAATTATATAATTGAATAAGCCTAAATCAATTATAATTTACATTTCCTTTACTGCATGCGTTTTTCACTCTCAAAACTACAGATGAAATTTTGCCTTTGGCTAACTCTGGCTCATTTACGTGGATGTGAAAACTGACATGTTGATTAATGTGCACTCACTGTCAGTGATAAATAAATAAATAAAATAAATAAAACAAATTTCACCTGGCCACAGTGGCCAGTTGGCCTCCTTGGCACAGCAGTCTATGCAGTGTGCACTATAATGATGTAACTAATTAACTGTGACATCTTGTGAATTTATGAAATGTTATGTGGGCTTCTGATTTCAGAAGGACCAGAATGACACACCAGAAGACAGGGCTGTCACTGTCCGGGTTGAACCGAATTCTTCCTCATCCGAACAAGACGAGGATGAAAGTGCTTCTTCCCCACCCTCCAAGAGAAGAATGGAATCCACCTGTGCTCTAGCAGATCTGTTTGGAGAGACCTTTGCCCAGCCCAATAGACAGGCCTCCTCTGTGTCACTACATGATCAGGCAGTGGATGAAATAAAAAAATACAGAGATGAAGATTCACTGGCCCTTAATGGGGATCCACTCATTTGGTGGAAAGAGCACCAACATGCTTACCCTTTACTTGCTAACTTAGCTCGAAACACTCTCTGCATCCCAGGTACAAGTGTAGCTTCAGAAAGGGTGTTCTCCACAGCTGGAGACATAGTTACAGCTCAGAGAAGTAGTCTGACACCTGAGCATGTTGATCAGCTGTTGTTCCTGAACAAAAATATGTAAACCACTTGGACAGGTCAAGTATTACTGTTGATGCCAGCACAAGGCCACTTTTAAGTTTGTAAAGCCACAAACAGTGTTATGTTGTTTTCTCTCTGCACAGTTGCACAGTTAAACTGCACAGTTAAAGTAAAGTGAAACCAGAATTGTAATATTGCAACAAAAAGACTAAAAGTTCAAGAGTCAAGAGAAAAGGCCATTTTATGTTTAAAAAAGAGAATGTTTTATTTGCATTTATTAATAAGAAAGAATAACAAAGAAAGAATAATTAATTTTATTTAAAGATCTCTGTGGGCCTGAAAGTGTGTTATTGTTGGATTTGTGCAATACTTAAAGGCTTTGCTACAGAATAATAAAAAAGAGCTCTTGTAGTAAATTCAGTAG
Organism: Eutrigla gurnardus; assembly: GCF_963514095.1. Lineage (NCBI taxonomy): Eukaryota > Metazoa > Chordata > Actinopteri > Perciformes > Triglidae > Eutrigla > Eutrigla gurnardus. Next base: position 4,037,838 of record NC_139932.1, read on the forward strand.
GACATGGTCATTATTTGAAATCAAGGTGTGTATCGCAATATATATCGTATCGTGGCCTCTCTGTATCGTGATAATTCTATCGTGAGATTTCAGGCAATACGCAATATATATCGTATCGTGGCCTCTGTATCGTGATACATATCTATCGTGAGATTGCAGGCAATACCCAGCCCTACTGGGTGCGGCCACCAGATGGAGCTATTCCTCACAGCGTTCAGGGGCGGAGCCACTGACGTCAGATGGCGTAGCGAGAGAGGGAGAGAGAGGGGGAGAGATGGCCGAGTGCAGCCACCGGATGTAGCTATGTCCTTAGTGTCCGCCGGGAACAGCTGGCGTAGGACATGTGTGGGGCGGCGTATGTGTATGTGTGTGTGTTAGCGGGACACAAACAAAGAGAGAGAGAGAATGCGCGCGCAATATTCTGAGGCTCAGGGGGCGTGTAGCTATCACACGGGCGCTCGTGAATGAACTGGCGTTAATTCAGCGAGACCGGTCTTTTAACTGAGCTCGCGAATATGGCTGAGGTTAGTCAAAAACACTGTTACAGAAATCAACCCAGCGGCGTGGGTACACAATCAGCATTCAAATACAACACGGAAAGCAATGGACTCGGTGGTCCGTGGTCAAAACTTAAAACACGTTAACAAGAATTACAAGCATATCCTACACTATCGAATCTCTGCTTCTGCCCAGACAAATAGCCTCTTACTTTTGTCGATGTGAGATGCGTCGATGTGAGGTTTCCGTCCCGTGCGGTGATGTCGTTTCTTGACGCCGGCAACGGACGGTAGTTCGCGGGCGCTCATTCAGCGCCGGATCCAATTAGTTGAAGAAAACAGTTAGTATTTCTTCCTTCTGCAGGCAAAGATAAACAATCGCGGGGCTCGGCGATTTAGTCAGCTGATTTCAGACAAAGACGGGTCGAGTTATCCGTTCTGCTGGCAGCTGGGACGAAGAAAGTGTTTTTCATCCTTCCGCGGGTGAACAGGAGGGTCGCGCTGTTGCGGCGGTCTCCTCAGGATCCAAAATGATAAACAAAAGAAAAATAAAATGAGTAGAGGAAAAGAGGGGTAAAACAGTCTGTTGCTCGTCCAGCGAGTTTGGGGGAAAGACTGCGGCCTAGGACAAAGGAAACGCTGCAGGCGTAATGTTCACCTCCCGTTGTAACGTGAGTCACGGTGGAGAGAGGAAGTTCCTCAGGCGGCGCCGGAATATATAGCTTACGGCTGCTTCAGGGGACCCCCTGGGGTTACCTGAGGTTGTCAGCCAATAGGGCACCAGTTCTCATCATCATCGTGATCATTGGCATAGAAGTATAAAAACAATCTAACAATTAAAAAGGCGTGAAATTCGAGCACTAGCCTTCACAACCTGCTGTTATCCAGTGACATATACACAACAAGCACAAGAGACCGCTAGTTATAATATAATAAGATTAATTAAAATCAGTAATAATGATCACAATCAATAACACTGCAATTAACAAAGCCTTATTACCTAACTACCTAACACACAAAGCTAGGCTAAACAAAGGGAGAGACACACGTGGAGTGTGTGTGTGTGTGGAGAGAGAGAGAGAGAGAGAGAGAGAGAGAGAGAGAGAGAGAGAGAGAGAGAGATGGCCGGGCGCGACCACCAGATGGAGCTATTCCTCACAGCGTTCAGGGGTGGAGCCACTGACGTCGGATAGAATCGCGGGAGAGGGAGAGAGAGCGAGAGATGGCCGGGTACAGCCACCAGATGGAGCTATGTCCTTAGCGTCCGGATACAGAAACAGCTGGCGTAGGATACGTGTGGGGGCGGTGTATGTGTGTGCACATGTGTGTTAGCCATAACAAGGAGAGAGAGAATGCGCGCGTAATACACAAAGGATCAGTAAGCTATTACCATCACACGGGAGCCCGTGAATGAACTGGCGTTCGTTCGGCGGGACCCCGGTCTTTTAACTGATGGTAGATCAATTACTGAGCTCGTGAATGTGTCCGAGGTTGGACACGCACTGTTACCGAGATGAAACCCACACAGGCAGGTTTCCACAGTTCCAGGCACATTTAAATGCAATAAATAATCACAACAAACACTATTTAATGCAACTAATTGAATCAACACGTGAATTTATATCTATATAGATTGTCCCGTCACATCTGACGTAAGATCAAAGGCGGATGGCACGCGTAACGGAAACTCAGCCTGACTGAATTAACACAGCTGAAACTTGGACCTCTCGGACCAAAACATCAGTTTCATCCTGGGAAAAGTTTGGCCATCTGGCGCTGCTGCTGCTGTCATCTGTCATTGGGTTGTCAAGTGACGAAACTTGCACTGCACCTCGCCTCGGCGCATTAAAGGTGAGGAGAGGAGCTCATTTGATTGGTGAAGATCTGAATCGGCTGTGTTAATCCCACTCCATGCCTTCTCTCCTCCCTCTTTCCCACTAGGGTGGGAGTGACGGGAGGAGTGCCTGCGCTAGACTGCGGCGTGCACGAAACTTGCAAAGTCCAGGCAGACACACCCCGTCGGCGTGGCGCAAGTGCGCTGAGCCCCGACTGCGCCTGGTCTACGAAACTAGGGCCCTATGTGTTTTGACAGCCCCTCTCCCCCATCCAATTTCTTATGTAACTTTACACACATGTTGTTCATTAGACCATTACAAGTAGGAATTATAAATATTGGAGAATCTGAAATAAGAAAAATTCAGACAAATAAAAAAAATGAATGGTTTTATTTATTAAATGGCATGAAGACCCTCAGTCAGCAGCTGCAACGGCACAGACTCACTTTGACGTGCTTGTATAGTGAAGTGTGTGATTGTTGAAAACATGGTGATTGTACCATCAGCTGACGATGACGATCTGTGTGAGTGTGTGTGTGTGTGTGCCATTTACAATCAGTGTTCGTGTTGTATGTGTTAGGGGGCTCTGACTCGAAACCCAGGCTGAAGGCCGGCCATCTCAACGCTCATGATTGATGACAAGGTTCCATCAAGTGACAAAAGCTGTTGTCCAGCCCCCCCACAGAGGACATCCTTTCAGCGTCAGCATTAGAACGTGGCATTCCTCCAGAATTGGATCATTCCAGTCACGCTTGAAAATGTACATAGGAGGCCTGATTCCTCTCTGAAGTATTCTATAATGTATTTTCATATGTTGACAAAGTCAACACCCCAAAAGCTCTCGACATCAAATGTCCCTGGGTGCGTGGGAAGATCCATTAATCCATGTATAGTCCAGGAACTCCTCAGTCGGGCCACATTTACACATAGCCAGGTATTTACAGAAACAAATAGTCCCCCCTCCGTTTTCAATAATAACAATGTACACACCTGGGGCCCGTTCCAGAAAGTAGGTTTTCCTGAAAGTCTGAGTTTGTTAACCCTGAGAAGAGGGCTACTCTGAGTTTTCCGTTCCAGAAAGAGAGGTAACTCAACCTTTAGGTCAGTGACCATAGTAACTGACTCTGTGAACCTAACCTGCTCGCTGGCAGGTTTGCTTCAACATACCCTGAGTTTCTCCCTACATTAGGGGTGGGACGATACGGGTAACTCACGATTCAATACTGTGACGATATTTGGCCCACGATAACGATAATATCACGATACACGATATCTGCGATATTCGATATATTGCAGGAAATTTCATCAACGATATATCACGATATGTGACTGAAAAAGAAAAAATATGCATAAAAAATAAATTCCAAAACTTCGTACAATGTACAAATGAATAAACACTGTCCAGCTGGACACATTAAAGTGCATGAACATTAATAACATGTCTTATGTAAACCAGGACAGTGCTTTCTGATACTGAAAAGTCAGTAGCAACTTGTTTTATGTAAACTTGGGCCCGTTTTAGTTTAACAATAGCTAAACAAGATAAGAATAACATCAGAATTAAATGAAATATTGGGCACATTTCAGTATGCAACCAATTATGTGCAGAGTTATGTTCACCCATCCAGTACCTGGGAAGTCGGGCCTCATGCCCTCAGAGCTGGGTGAAAACCGCTTGGAGCTCACAGCAACACTGGGCAGCACACGGCTCTGCGGATCCACACATGCGGACCCTCCGGCGGACGCTAAACACCCGCCGCCCGGAATCCTGCCCGTAAATAGGCAATCGAGCCCGGCCGAAAAGTGGGTCTTCATGCCCTCAATGCTGTGTGAAAAGCGCTTGAAGCTCACAACAGCACCGGCCAGCACACGGCCACGCTTATGCGGCGTTCACACCGGACGCGATAGACGCGAATACAATCGCGTGAGACGCGTGTATCGCGCCGCTTGATCATTTTGGACTATTCGCTTCATTCGCGTCATTCGCGCATGATGCTCATTTTTGAACCGGTGCTGCTCTAGCGGGGGAAACGAGGGCAGCGCCGGCGGGGAGCCGGCGGGTCACGTCGGTGGACCCTCCTCCTCCGCCTCGGGGTACCCGATGCCAGAGTCTGTGAGTCCGTGAGTCCGTGAGCCTCTAAACTCTAGCGCGCCGCTCGGAATCCTGCCCGTAAATAGGCAATCAAACCCGGCCGAAAAGTCTAAAAAAACCCGTAGACCCAAAATATCGATATTTGCCGTCAGTGTATCGATTTAGTTATTGCGACAGAGAGCACAACAATATATTGCAATATTGGTCCACGTTGTGCTGCCACTGTATCAATCGAAGGTGTGCAATGTGAGTCCATTTTTGACACAGGGTCGCAGGTTACAACCATCTCTGAAACATTTCATGCTTCACATCTGTCCTCCTTACCTGTACGACCCATCCATTGCTTGCTTGAAATTGAAGGTGCCGGAGGGCAGACTGTACCCTATCTTGGATATGTTGAAGCCAATCTGACTTTTCCCCACACTGTCACTGGTACAGAAGTTGAGCTGACAGTCTTGGCCCTTATCGTTCCTGAGTGCTACTTTAACAGTAAAACACCATTGTTAGTTGGCACTAATGTTCTCTTGCGGCTATACCAGCATGCTATAGAGCATGAGGGCACCAAGTTTTTTGGGAGGTCAGACAGCTATGCCCTACTTCTCCAACAAGTAGCTTCTAGCAACAGCACTGAAAGTAAAAAATGCCCTGTTAAACTACATGGTAAGAGCCCCATCTCAATTCCTCCTGTAGAAGAAAACTCTTCAGGTCCAATTCTGTGGCTGGTTCAAATGAGGTTTAATCACTGACAGTGGAGAAAAGACAATGTCGCGTTGCCACACAGTCCATTCTAAATTATGTGAGGTGAGGGATAACTTTATACAGAACCAAAGGGGCAGGTCTAAACAGTGGATTTACATAGATTCAATACGCGTCTCTCCCAAGAGGAAGAGACGTCATGAGACAACATAAAGGTGTGACTTCCCTCGGAACAGCTGGGTTCTTTCTACATAGTGTCACAACAGGGGCCATTCATGAAGGCCTTGATCAAGTATGTGAGATGAAGGTGTTTCGGAGATGGTCCAGGAAGGGGGACAGATCAAAGGGTCTTTTCATCAAGACGGCAAGGGTTAACACAATGGAAAACAGCTCAGCAGGACATTTGATGTTTAGAGAGAAAGGAACATTATACCAAAACCAAATAAGAATTGTAAGGTAACACAATTTCTTCTACAATTCCCCATTTTGTCCTATAGGACAACACTAAATACACAAGAAAATGTAATCAAGTGAAGTAAGAAAATTACAATACATCAATTCTACACAAATTGTCGAAAACATCATGAAATAATTATTTAGGTACGTCGTGAGTAGTTCATTGAGTAGTCACCTTAGCTGTAATAATTTTACACATTGCTCTGATACAAGAAAAAATAATAAGGGGTAATAAAAAAACAGATTATTCCAACATAACAACAAAAACATCTATTCTATATTCGTTTCCAATCATTCAAAAGTTTTGCTAATATTGCTGGTGTGCACCTGATCAGTATTGTGTTGAATGCGTGCAATGATAATCTGTCACATAAGTACAACATTCAACACAAATCACTGCACAAGTGTCACCCTGAGATGCTAAAAAGATTGTCTAAAGCTGTAGGCAGGAGGCGTAGACGAGGTTGAAGTCCAAACAAAGTCCTTGTTGGTCATGGAGGAAAGCACGAAGTGACAATTTGAAATTCATGTCATGTCCACTTCCGGTGCCTTTAATACACAATTCTAATGGTCCTGGAACTACACTAAGAGGGATGGTAGCAGGGGCATCCATGCACGCCTGACACTTGTTTATGGATATTTTGCAGGATAAAGTTCTAATTTCAGGTGAAAACTGGAGAAAGTTCATGGGTGTGAGATGTGAAGTATATGGCTCATATTCGGAAATGGGCAGAGTCATCAGTGGGAAGAGTTCATCATGTGTAACCATTATGGTTAGAATTCAAGCTTTTGTCAGCTATCATTCTAGGCAGGTTGATATAAGTGTTTGTAGAAATAATTTGGTCATGTGTGAGAAATGTATCGGGTCCAGTTTCCCGTCTCTGTTGAAGGATGGAGCATTCAAGCAGGGATGAGATGTTGCTAATATGCTTCTTTTTTGGTGGCTCCGTGGTTTCAGTATTAAGAGGGGGATCTTCCAAAGCAACCTTCTGTCCCCATTGCTTAATACTGGTACTGCAAGGGAGCCACAGAAGTGATAATCCGGTCACAAGCAGCAGCCATGTTGGTGTCCTCCATCAGCATCTGGTCAGAACAGCACCGCTCCGGGTTGTCCTCCTGCTGGGCTGTTGATCTTCACTGGTCCATGTTGGCATCCCGCTGAGCTGTTGATCTTCTGCAGCGTGACGAGTGGATCCATGTGGGGTATCCTTCACACTTCATGACAGTGTTGTTGGTCAGCAGTATTTGAGATGGACCGGTCCACCTGGGCTGGAGAGCGTTCCTTCGCTTGAACTGCTTCAGGGTTGAAATCACCAGGCTGGAGGTTGTGATAGTCCCCGTCAGTGGGAGGTGTCTGGGCTGCGATCACCTGTTAGTGCAGAGCTTAGACAGAAGAACACAGTTCCTTGCAGAGTTCTCGTGTGATAGAGGAGTTGAAATGGGTGCCGTCGTCGCTGTTAATCCAGTGTGGGATCCCAAACAGGCAGACAATGTCTCTGAGGAGCAGAGTAGTCACTGTTGTGGTGTCTGCTTTTCTGTTTGCAAAAACTTCAGTCTATGTTGAAAACATATGATTAAAAAAAAAACAATAACAATAACATGTGAACATATGACTTTGTACAAAGTCAATCAGCATATTTACAAAAGAGTCCTCACGGGGGGAATGCTCTTCTTGGTTTGTGTCGACAAAATTGTTTGAATTTAGGGACGTAACAGGAGCAACGTAAATCTGCTTATTGCAGCAACCATTCCCCATTTGCTCCTGTGAGTCACACCATGTGTCACACAAACAAGTTGAGGAAGCAAGAAATGTGTGGCTAATGCGCGGCCGTCGCAGGAGCTCCACAATTCATAAAAAAACACAACCAGGCAGAGCGCTCAGAGGTGTTGGGGGCAGCTTGTAACGTAGCCACGTTAAAGCAAAGAGCTCAGCTGGCGGGGCTGAGCATGGGGGTGGGAGGGGGGGATTCTGACAAGAATACCTGTAAAACGTGGAATTTTGTGGAATTTGTCAAAATCTGAAAATCAATGTTTTCTCGAACATTATAAGAGTTTGTTACCATACCTAAGCCTATTTTTATCTATCACCTACATGATTAGACAGTATTTGATGAAAAAATGCTAGAAAATACTGAATTTCTATAAATGAAAACGGAAAACAGAATTTTGAAAAATGAGAACGGAAAACAAAATTTAGAAACATTTAAACGGAAAACACAGAAGTCCGAAAAATGGAAAACAGAAAGCATGGAATTTAGGAAAAAAAACAATAAAATGGAAAATAAAAATTTTGAAAAATTAAACTGGAAAAAATAATTTAGAAAAATTAAACAGAAACCGGGATTTAGAAAAATTAAAATGGGAAGTACGGAATTTGGGAAAAATTAAATGGGAAAACATGGAATTTAGAAAATTAAAACGGAGAGCACGAAATTCTGGAAAAATAAAAGGAATCTTGAAAAATGAAAACAGATTTCATAGGGTTCTAGTCAAGTGCTCCAGTGGGAGAGCGGTATGAGCTACCATCTACAAACAAATTAACTCAGGTTTTGCAAGTGGTGTGTCTAGTGGTTCGGGACGGGGTGAGCATAATGATCAACTAAGATCAACTTTCACAACTATATGGCTTGCCATCAATTAGGGAAGGAAGGAGGGAAACAGAGTTAAGAGGTGATCAGCGCTCAATAGTAAGGTTAGGTTTGGAAAGAAGGGTGAACTCATAACAAGTCTGTCTAGAGGAGGAAAAATGTTGCGTTTCAGAGCGGAAGACAACATGGGAGACAGAGTGGGGGCAAATAGTGTTTTGTGGAGATCTCAGTAGCATGGAGGAAGTAGTTTCCACAGCGTGACTGAAATAAAAAAAATAGAGTGATCTGGGATGAACAGAACAGGAGGAGAGGATAGTGGTTGGATCTGGAACTACAGGAAAAATAGGGTTAACACATCATTAACTGCACTGAGATCTTATAACTTGTCTTATTTGTTTGTTTGTTTGTTTTTTTTTGGTATGGGCAAAATGGGAGTGTTACAGAGGCTGGAGGTAGCTATTATTATTCCTTGTTCTAACAAGGACTCTACCACAGGTGCAATTCCAAGTTCTGTGTCGGGTTTAAGGGGATACTGGCGTTTCTTTGGGAGTGGTTTATCTGGGTTGACATTCATTTTTATACTAGAAGCAGAAAGAATCAGTCCCACATCATTAGGGTGGGAGGAACACAAAGCAGGAGGGATCTGGGATGAAGATGGAAGGAGGTTGTAGATGGAGAAATAGGCTGGCGGGGCTAGGTGTGGTTCTGTCTGTGACAGAGTTGAAAAGATAACAGGTTGTGGGTCAAAAGAGACGCACAGGATGTACCCCAAAGAGCCAACCTTGTACAGTGGGTAACTGGCTACAGTATCACAAAATGTTTTGTCATTACAACATTGAAATAACTTTACCATCTTGCCCAGCTCCAAGGTGTCGTATTTGTTAGCAGTAGCTACTGCGATATGGGGAACACCGTCATCCTTCTGAAACATAGGTTGTTGAGTGAGAGATAGTTTTACATCAAGTGCAATCCCTGCATGACCAAAATATATATCATTAACATGCAAGAGGGAGGTTGCTCCTTCATCTTGCTCAGCTTTTTGAATATACTCAGAATTTGGAACTGCATCGTGATGAGCTAGACAATGGAGTGAGGGAAACCAGAGCAAAGAGTCAGATATTTCAGAAATCAACCAAGAAAGGAAAGGAGAAGTGGGTTGTTTGGTTATATGGTCATAGATGTTTGAAGTTTTAAAGAAAGTTGAGGAGAGGGCAACTGCCAAGCATAGGTCACTGATCGGGAAACCTGTTGTAGCCTAGAAAACACAGTATTAACATTAGCATCAGGTACATCATTAATGGTGCAGCCAAATTAATCACGACCCAGTAACTTCAGAGGGGTATCAGTATTTGAAAGGCATGTTCTCTAGATAGGGGGCCTAATTCCACTGTCATTGGAGCACTTACTGGGTTGTTTAGTGATGCCGGAGACGACTACTGTGTTTACAACCTCAGAGGACAATTCAACGTTTCAAGTTACAATTCAGGTCTTTAGGATTGATGGCAAGTCATATAATTCAGTTAATTTATCCCTCTTTTTTTTTTTTTTTTAGAAGAGAGAAAAAATAAAATAAAAATGTACAAGCAAAAATAATAATGAAACACTAATAAAAAATAAGATGAAATAAAAATTTAAAATTAGAAATTTAAAAATGAAAATAATACATTTAAAAAAATTAAAAAAATAATATTAACAAAAGGTAAAAATTAATTCATATAGACAAAAAAAACAGCAAACTAGTTAAGATAAACAATAACACTTAAAGGACAAGGTACTAACAGTATGTGAAACCTGAAGTAATAAAATAGGGTCATTCCGTGCCAACTCAGCCACCCATGTACATGACACCTCTCAGATTTTGCTGAAAAGCGGTGAAAAGATGCCTTATGTTACCAAACAAAGGAATCTGAAGTTTCAGGTCAATATCTCAAACGGTTTGCCCGTGGTGTCCATTTGAATTTCAAGTGCCACACCCCTTTTTGACACATTGGAATTTCGCATTTCATTTGTTGGCATTTTTGGAGGCCCATAACTTCTGTTCTAATAGTGATAGAAGGCTGAAAATTGTTCTCTGTTAGTTCATTGTAATGTGTACTACACAATTCTACAGGCAGAATCAACATTCCTTACTGTTTGGGTGAGAGGTGGGTCACCAAAGTCCAATTTTTTTTTGACGGCCACAATTATTTTTCACTTTTTGGGTGCTCCTAGCACCACGATGAATGATCACATTTATTCCAAACAGAATTATTTGTTATATGTGGGACCTTTGCTCTTGCCAAAATGAATTTGAAGGGTATGGTACCACTGGTGGGGGTTTTATGGGGGTCTAAAAACCCTCCCGGGAAGAGGTGACTCTTTTGGAACCCCATATTTGGACCCCCAAATGACCACGTGGGCACTTGATGATCCTAATGGGATTTATACCAGATAAAGATACATATTTGTTCTTTCTTTTAATGAAATAAAACCTTTGACTATGAAGCTCCTTAATGTGAATTTTATTCGTCAAAATGCACCATTTTGGACTTTTTTTCCAGAAGTCTGGAATGTAGATCAGGGAGAATTTATTGATGATAAAGCATGAAAATAGTGGAAATAACTTAGTATTATGCTCAGTGATGGCAAACAATTAAATATTTAGACTGCTCGCCATTCATTTCCTGAAAATCACAAATTAACCCCTTATCCCCGATGAAAGAGACCCGCCTGTGACAAGCGACTTGCAGCAAGTGCAAGTCTGCAGGCCACTGATGCAAACCACATTCTGACACCAATGGAGATGTTTCAATGGGCAAAAGAAAACATTAAGAACATTACATTCTTCTTTGTTAGTGCAGAAAATATTAAAAAACACGAGGAAACATACAAATTAGAGAAGTTATGCCTCAGCCAAAACGATCAGTGGAACCCGATCGCTTCATTGCTTTATACCAATTTCCAAAGATAAGATACGGATGAAAAGAATATCACAGGATACAATATTCACAGATGTCGATGCAGGACAACAATCGGATTCAGAACACTTGGATACAGAACCCGGAGGGAGAACACTCGCAGTCAGATCAGCCACAAAACTACATTTTCCAGCCAGGAAAATACATTGCCTGTATCTATGATGATAACTGGTTCATTGGAAAATGTGTTGAACGTTCAGATGAACATGGTAACGTTTTTGTGAAATTCATCTATGGATAACTATTATCCAAGAACTTGTGGAAGCAGTAACATCATTTTGTCATGGTCCTTTTGGTCACGTTTGAATTGGCGAGCACTGCGTCCATAGATGAATTTTACAAAAACATCACCATGTTTATCTGAACCTTCAACAATGTTTCCAATGAACCAGTCATCATCATAGATACAGGCAATGTATTTTCCTGGCTGGAAAATGTAGTTTTGTGGCTGATCTGACTGCAAGGTTTCTGCCCCCAGGTGTTCTGTATCCAAGTGTTCTGAATCTGATTGTTGTCCTGCATCGACATCTGTGAATATTGTATCCTGTGATATTCTTTTCATCCGTATCTTATTTTTGGAAATTGGTATAAAGCAATGAAGCGATCGGGTTCCACTGATCGTTTTGGCTGAGGCGTAACTTCTCTAATTTGTATGTTTCCTCGTGTTTTTTAATATTTTCTGCACTAACAAAGAAGAATGTAATGTTCTTAATGTTTTCTTTTGCCCATTGAAACATCTCCATTGGTGTCAGAATGTGGTTTGCATCAGTGGCCTGCAGACTTGCTCATGCTGCAAGTCGCTTGTCACAGGCGGGTCTCTTTCATCGGGGATAAGGGGTTAATTTGTGATTTTCGGGTAATTAATGGCCAGCAGTCTAAATATTTAATTGTTTGCCATCACTGAGCATAATACTTAGTTATTTCCCATATTTTCATGCTTTATCATCACTAAATTCTCCCTGATCTACATTCCAGACTTCTGGAAAAAAAAGTCCAAAATGGTGCATTTTGATGAATAAAATTCATATCAAGGAGCTTCATAGTCAAAGGTTTTATTTCATTAAAAGAAAGAACAAATATGTATCTTTATCTGGTATAAATCCCATTAGGATCATCAAGTGCCCACGTGGTCATTTGGGGGTCCAAATATGGGGTTCCAAAAGAGTCACCTCTGCCCGGGAGGGTTTTTGGACCCCCATAAAATCCCCACCAGGTGTACCATACCCTTCAAATTCATTTTGGCAAGAGCAAAGGTCCCAAATATAACAAATAATCCTGTTTAGAATAAATGTGATCATTCATCGTGGTGCTAGGAGCACCCAAAAAGTGAAAAATAATTGTGGCCGTCAAAAAAAAATTGGACTTTGGTGACCCACCTCTCACCCAAACAGTAAGGAATGTTGATTCTGCCTGTAGAATTGTGAAGTACACATTACACTGAACTAACAGAGCAATTTTCAGCCTTCTATCACTATTAGAACAGAAGTTATGGGCCTCCAAAAATGCCAACAAATGAAATGCGAAATTCCAATGTATCAAAAAGGGGTGTGGCACTTGAAATTCAAATGGACGCCACGGGCAAACCGTTTGAGATATTGACCTGAAACTTCAGATTCCCTCGTTTGGTAACATAAGGCATATTTTATCTGAGAGGTGTCATGTACATGATACCCCGATTTTGGCTGTTTTCACATGGAATGACCCAATAGAAAAATAATGTATTTACAAAAAGACTAAAATAGCAACAGGTAGGTTGCTGAAAATGCATTAAAACAGACAGACAACCAACTAGTTACAGAAGCAATACTGCTAAACAGTGTCGTACCTGAACCTGTTCATTGAACGATAGTTCTTGAACTCGTTCATATTTTGGGCGAACGTGAACTGAACGTACTGTATTTCTGCCTGATGAACGCTACTGTGAATGTGTTCATCCTGGTGTCTGTGAACGCTCTCTCAGTTTAACTCCGTTCAATAGGGTGGCAGATTTGTATAGAGCATTCCAGGCAAAAACCAGGCGAAAATAAAAAAATTATAATAAAGATAAAAATGAAATACAGTAAAAATAAAAATACAATTGAAACAAAAAAATATTATAAAATGATTAACGAGAAATTAATAATAGTACTAAATATTGAGAACAATATTTTGACAGAAAAAATAAAAGGGGGCAAACATATACAGAAATGTTTACAGAAACGATACAGAAACAACCGGCTCAAACGAAACGATAATACTAGAAGGATAAGGTACAGTATTAGTTATGAGAAACAAGAAATCATAAAATTGAAAAAATGAAATGTTTACAAAAAATACTAAAATAAAGAAAAGGTAGATGAACTGGACAAATGTTTTTCTGTCTTTAATACTCTGTTAACATGGAAAGCTTGTAGGAAAAAATATGGTATCACTTATTGTACTTCTGTGGACTCACCTATTTACCAAAATCCAGATCTGAACATTCAAACAAAGATTAACATAAGAGAATGGACAAACTCCGGTTTAATACAATTTAAAGACCTATTTAATCTGAATAGGCAATTAAAATCATTTGCTGATTTAAGAAAGGAATACAACATTTCTAATAAAGATTTTTTTAAATATTTACAAATCCGGAGTCTTGTTCATTCACTTATTAAAGCAGACAAACTGCGGTTTGTACTATTCGAGATAGAAGATATATTAATGTCCTCTGAAACAATAAAAGGGAAAATAAGTGAATTTTACAACATTCTCTCAAGAGGAGGTAAATCATCTTTCCAGATTATAAAGAAGTCATGGGAAAAGGACTTAGAGATAGTCTTTGAAGAAAATACCTGGTTAAATATCTGTGAAAGAATACACTTTCCATTCACTAGCAACAAAATTAAGGAATCTAATTTTAAATTCATTCATAAACTATACCTAACACCAACAAAAATGCATAAAATCTCCAAGACTATCTCAGCAAAATGTCCCAGATGTAAAAGAACGGATGGGACATTTATACATATGTTTTGGGAGTGTGACCTTCTACAAAATTTTTGGAAATCAATTCACTCCTTTACACAATCTGTTTTGAAAATAAAATTTGATTTAAGTCCCAGTTTGTATTTGTTAAATGATCCATTGCATCTTCAGTTAGATACGAAAAAATGCAGGATATTAATTATGATAACATATTTTGCGAAAGATGCATTCTCTTATTTTGGAAAGATGATTTCCCTCCAACTCTTAAGATTTTTACAAATCAGATTTCAGCTTTTTTACCCTTAGAAAAATTTACTTTGGAAAAACATAAATGTGGTCATATTTTTCAAGAATTTTGGTTTCCATTACTTTTAGGTTTGGAGGAATTCTCTAAAGGGGACATATGATTGGTTGAGCCCTGAATTGGTGCCCTATAGAGCAGGGCAGACCTTAATATTAAATATATGTATCTCTGTAAAATATATGCATATGTTTGACTATGTGGATGTACATATGTGTTGCGAGCACGCTTATGTGTATGTTGGTGCAGGTAAGCACATATAGGTGCAAATACCCACTAATGTCAGTGAAGACAGATTGCTGCTTTTTCACTTTTTTTTTTTTTTTTTTCTTTTTTTTTTTTATTGATTTAGATATTTGTTTATTTTTTGGTTTGTTTTTGTTGTTTGTTCTGTTTGTATTTTGTTTTCTTGTCTGTCCTATATAGCTATATATACATGGGTTAAACAAAAAAAAGAAGAAAGAAAGAAAGAAACTGTACGAGTCACCCCATCATCGATATTGTTTCAGGATGGATATTTTTGTTGTTGTATCCTTTTTGTTAATTTATTGGAAATAAAAATATATATAAAAAAAAAAAAAAAAAAAAAAATACTAAAATAATAGAATGTAGGTAGGGTGAAGTGAATTAAAAAAATAAACAAATCAACAGGCTAAAGAGAAACCAGAATACTAAAAGAACCAACAATTTAACTATAGTAAAGAACAAAAGAGTAAATAACAAAGGGCAGGGTGGGGGAAACTTAATTAAAACAGACAGACAAACCAACTAGTTAGAGAAGGGATAAAGGGCAAGTTACTAACAGTCTTGAGTAACAAGAAACAAAAAAATAGAATATAACGTATTTGAAATGAAAACTAAAGTAGGTTGGGGAAAATTAATTAAAACAGACAAACAACCCAACTAGCTAAAGAAGTGATACTACACAGTGAAGAAAAATGTGTATTTACATGAAAATAAAGTGCTCTTAGCCACGTGGTTTATCGCAAAACAGCAGTCGTGAATCACAGTGATCAAAAGGCTATTAACTAACGGATAAGGAACTAGAGCTGGAATGTTGTGTTCAATTGTAACCTCCTGAACAACTACTCAATTATAGCAGTCATTTCTCACAGCAAGAAAACACATTTTTTATGGCCACAGCGGGCCTTAAATCACAGCAAAACACAAATACACAACATTGACAAATAAGACGTTACAATGAGCTCATACAACTGTCAAACCCGTTATACACACCTCATTCATTCAATATAACAATCTTTTACAAAGAGAACCACTGAAATCCATCATACTACAATAGGAATTATGATACTCTGTACGGTAGACTGGTTACTCCATACACTAATATCCACCTCATATAAGAATCCGTTACACAGAGAAACTCTCAGACTCACAAGGTCACGGAGAATTCCATCATGCAAAGTGTTCTCATACTACAATAGGAATTATGATACTCTGTATGGCAGACTGGTTACTCCATACACTAATATCCACCTCATATAAGAATCCGTTACACAGAGAAACTCTCAGACTCACAAGGTCACGGAGAATTCCACCATGCAAAGTGTTCTCATACTACAATAGGAATTATGACAATATAGTGTCAGACTGATTCACTCCACTAAAATTGTCTACCTCACATAACAATCCTTCACATAGAGAAACACTCAGACCCATAAGGTCACGGAGAATTCCACCATGCAAACCGTCATTATGCTACCAATAGGATTTACGATGACATGAGCGGCGGTCTGGCTACCCCTACTTCAATGTCATCGACCTCACATAACAATCCCTCACATAGAGAAACACTCAGACCCATAAGGTCACGGAGAATTCCACCATGCAAACTGTCATTATGCTACCAAAGGCCTTTTTTTTTGCTTAAAACTCACCAGAACAGCCTGCAGTCAACCGCTGCTATTTGAAAATTTAAATTGCGTTACCTGGGTCTATGGAAGATCCGGACCTGAGACAGGGCATTGTGAATATCAGCAAAAGTTAGGAATTTTACAAGAGGCTTCCTTTACCCTTTGAATTTGGCGCCGATTGCTAATATTCAAAATCACTCCCTCCAGTCCGGACGTCCTCTAGCCCAGGGTTAGCGAGTTGCCGACAACGCCATATTGTAGAAGAAAACTCTTCAGGTCCAATTCCAAATCGCTAAATTTCATGGTGATAATTAAGTTGCCATATTTGTTTTGGTATTGATAATTTAACTTCAAATTGGGCCAGATGTGTGTTTAAATTTTGTCATGCCCAATTGTGTACCAGGTTAAAGGTCCTCGTTACAAATGTAAAAAAGTGTATTGAAGTGAAAAAAATCCATTTAAAGCTATTGTTTAACTTAAAGGTGAATACCGTAAAAAAATTGAAACGGAAACCGATACAGTGAATTTAAACGGTTTAGTTGTTGGTGTGAGTTATTGTGGGAAGAAATAAAAGTGTTTCATTTACTACTTCGCTGCTCTATTTTACTTTCAGTCTCCTCTTAGAACCTAGACATTAGACATACCTGCAGGGTTGGTGGAACACACGCCAGGTGGGTTACATTTACATGAATCCGCATAAATAACAGCGTGCCAAACCTATGATAAAGGAAGGATAAAGCCATGCAGGCCAATCAGAATCCTCAGAAGCAACAACAACGAATGACACAAGCGACTTCCTGAGGGGTATTCCACCAAACTCGCTAATTAAAGCGGCGCTTACCTGGTTAAGCCTGGTTAGAACTAACGCCAACTTCCACTTGCGGCTAAACCCATTCCATTAACGAATTTCAGCCGCGCCTTGTTGAGGCTAATTCAAGCCAGGTTAACGTTGTCGTGTGTGATGCCGTTCACAGGTTATGAAGCCAGACCAGAACCGTGAATGTCGAATCATCGAGAAAATGGCAGAAAAGACCAGAGCAAAAATGATTGATGGAACTGTACGAGGAGTACAAACCCATCATAACCAAAAAAAGGAATACTGTAGTGATAAATAAAAATTGCGAGGTTGCTTGGGCAAGAATTGCCGAGCGATTAAATATGGAAGTACCGTTAAGAGTAACATGTTCTAATATAACACTGACTACTACTTCTCAAATGTAAGGATAGTGTAGAGGTAATGCGCCGGCTTTGCATGCGGCCGGCCACGGCTCAATTCCCGACTATGGAAGTTTTTGAAAGTTCTTTCTTTGGCCGGAACACTCACACTCTCTCTCTCTTTCTCTCTTTTTTTAGATAGGCCTAGTAAATGCATCTACATTGACCAACTCATTTATCTCAACAATTCAATGAACACATTCAATGAACCTATTAATGAACTCACCTGAAAGGAATTTATGTGGCTGAAAATTGCAAGCAGCAATGCCTTTGTCATTGGGATCTATAACATGTTATTAATAATAACATCTTTATGCCTATCATGTTTTTGCAAGTTATATTTGGGTTCTGGGGAAATTGTATGACATATTTATCATAGTTAAAGTAAAATGTTGGTCTAATTCTCTGATCTAACGACAATTATACAAGCAAAAAAACAAACAATAAAACAACAACAACAACACATGAGATGTCCTCGCCGGGATGTGAACCTGGGATGCCCACATTCGAGGGCAGGTGCATCACCACTCACCCAACTGGGGGCTTTAGATAATGATATGGCCAGTCGGTCTTAAACAAAATAAACAATTTATTCATATTTTTTTAATTGCAAGCATGTATTTTTAGACGCTTGATGAAAATATAGTCTGTTTGTACTTCATATATGTAATTTTGGTAATTTTTGGTCTTTCACGTGACAAAATCACGAGGACTAGGCTTGGCGGAACCTTCTGCTGGTACAGTTGTTTCCGACAGACGGACTTCTCTGAAACCCCCGCTAAAGTAAGCCTGATGGTTAGCCTGCCCCGGGGCAGGCTAGTTTGGTCGGATAAATTCCCATGGTTACTTAGCGGAGAGTGCCTCAAGTCACGTTGATGGAACGATACTCTCGCTAAAGGTAGCGAGGCTTATCGTACCTGGCTTTGCGCTTAGCGAGTTTGATGGAATACCCCTCTGTTCCTTTCCAAGTATTTTCTGTTGCATACTGTAATGTTTGGGAACCTAAAACTCCGTTTTACCTGGTAGACACGCAAACACGGAAACAGCGTTTTCACAAACCTCCTTTTTCATGTAAATGAAAGGATTCAGCAAACCTAAAAAGATGGAGTTAGAGTTGGTGAAACAACAGGGTTTGTTTTCCAGACGTGCGCGTTGAACTTTACTATTGATTCTGAATGTTGAGAAAATGTGAAAAAAGTGAAGTGTAAGGTGTCTCCTACTCCACACTCTCCTCTGGTGGACAGCAACAAACATGGCGTCTTGTAGCAGGGGGCCTCTCTCAGGGGTCTTTCTTCTTGGTATACCCCACAGCCCTCACCAGAATGGCCAGTGCTGCCTGCTGGAACTTCTCTACTTGCTGTGGAGTAACGTCTCCTGCTTAAGGAGCCTGTTGATCAATTAGTAAAGCCAAAATCAGGTTTTCTCCGATAGTCGAACCTCTGATGGAAGAGGAACAGTGCAGGTTCTGTCCTGGCCGTGGAACAACGGACCAGCTCTTTACTCTCACGAGGATCCTGGGAATATGCCCATCCAGTCTACATGTGTTTTGTGGACTTGGAGAAGGCGTATGACCAGGTTCCCCTGGATATTTTTTGGGAGATGCTGCAGGAGTATGGGGTGAGGTGGTCACTTCTTAGGGCCATCCAATCTCTGTACTCCCAAAGTGAGAGCTGTGTTCGGGTACTCGGCAGTAAGTCAAACTTTTTTCCAGTGGGGGTTGGCCTCCACCAGGGCTGCAAAGATTCAAATAGGATCATAATATACATTATATATTATATAGGGATATACACTCACCGGCCACTTTATTAGGTACACCTTGCTAGTACCGGGTTGGAGCCCCTTTTGCCTTCAGAACTGCCTTAATCCTTCGAGGTATAGATTTAACAAGGTACTGGAAACATTCCTCAGAGAGTTCGGTCCATATTGACATGATAGCATCACGCAGTTGCTGCAGATTTGTCGGCTGCACATCCATGATGCGAATCTCCCGTTCCACCACATCCCAAAGGTGCTCTATTGGATTGAGATCTGGTGACTGTGGAGGCCATTTGAGTACAGTGAACTTATTGTCATGTTCAAGAAACCAGTCTGAGATGATTCGCGCTTTACATGGCGCGTTATCCTGCTGGAAGTAGCCATCAGAAGATGGTAGGGTACACTGTGGTCATAAAGGGATGGACATGGTCAGCAACAATACTCAGGTAGGCTGTGGCGTTGACACGATGCTCAATTGGTACTAATGGGCCCAAAGTGTGCCAAGAAAATATCCCCCACACCATTACACCACCAGCCTGAACCGTTAATACAAGGCAGGATGGATCCATGCTTTCATGTTGTTGACGCCAAATTCTGACCCTACCATCCGAATGTTGCAGCAGAAATCGAGACTCATCAGACCAGGCAACGTTTTTCCAATCTTCTATTGTCCAATTTTGGTGAGCCTGTGCGAATTGTAGCCTCAGTTTCCTGTTCTTAGCTGACAGGAGTGGCACCCGGTGTGGTCTTCTGCTGCTGTAGCCCATCCGCCTCAAGGTTCGACGTGTTGTGCATTCAGAGATGCTCTTCTGCATACCTCGGTTGTAACGAGTGGTTATTTGAGTTAGTGTTGCCTGTCTATCAGCTCGAACCAGTCTGGCCATTCTCCACTGACCTCTGGCATCAACAAGGCATTTGCGCTCACAGAACTGCCGCTCACTGGATATTTTCTCTTTTTCGGACCATTCTCTGTAAACCCTAGAGATGGTTGAGCGTGAAAATCCCAATAGATCAGCAGTTTCTGAAATACTCAGACCAGCCCGTCTGGCACCAACAACCATGCCACGTTCAAAGTCACTTAAATCACCTTTCTTCCCCATTCTGATGCTCGGTTTGAACTGCAGCAGATCGTCTTGACCATGTCTACATGCCTAAATGCATTGAGTTGCTGCCATGTGATTGGCTAATTAGAAATTTGCGTTAACGAGCAGTTGGACAGGTGTACCTAATAAAGTGGCCGGTGAGTGTATATCTCTCCACCAGAAAGGATGGGGCTTAGCCTCTATATTTCTGCATCTGGAAAAACATTTTTTATAGTGGGTTACTTCCATCGACATTGAACAAGTTCCAGATACAAAGAAAGAAACAATTAAGGTTCTCGTCTATGGAGGACACAAGATATTCAGCCATTGTTTGGTGCATTCCAGTCGTGAATTTTTCCTTGGCAAGGGTTTTCTGTATGAAACGAAAGAAAACATTGGTACACTACTAGTGATGAATGACACCTATTTCATCCTTAATGAACCCTTGCCAAGTAAAACGAGCTGAAGAAATGTGAATGGGTTTAATTAGAATGAATTTCACTTAGAAGTTACATAATACAATGAGTGTATAAATGACGTGGAATCATTTCAGGTTCTGTGACAAGCTGATGCTACACTGCATTGTTGGTTTGAGTAGGAGAAGGTGATGTCGTGATAATATTAGAAAAGGTGGAAATGTTGAATGAACATCCTTGAAAAGTTGAATTAAACCAAAAATGTGTAAAAGATGTGGATTTTTTTAAAGTTTGTTTTGTTGGCTTAAATATGTATGAGGAAGATGAAGTAGGAATAATTGGGAAATTGGGATGATGATGATGATGGTGATGATGATGATGATTTTAATTTTATTTTACTTTGTATGAATATCCTTGCGAGTTTTAATAATACCAGTAGCATTATTATTGCACTTCTTTCTGGAGTGTTTTGATTTTAAGAAAAAGAGGGATCATCATGCTTTCAAACTATACCATAAACAGTTCACTTATTAATGGAAATCTCTCTGCAGATGGAAGTGAATTCTTACAATTCTACATTATTTTGGTTGCGTAATGTGATGTCTGCAGATTAAATCAAATAATAATAATAATAATAATAAATACATACAAACAAATTAATAATAATAAATGATGATAAATATGTTTTATTAAAAATAATTTGTTTAATACAATGTGTGCAGTCTGTAGATTATACAAAAATGAATGTCATGTAATTAAAACAAATAGGACAGTATTTCTACACAGTAGAATTACTACTTTTACTTTAGTACAGGATCTGGGTTCTTCCTCTACTACTACTAGTAGTAGTAGTAGTAGCATATCACTACTACTTGTAGTATAAGATTGAATTGAGAAAGAAAGTTTGAGAAAACAAGTGAACTCTGTAAAAGAGCTGCAGCAGGCTGTCACAGCTCTGCACAAGCAGGAAACAGATGGACGCTTTAAATGAACGGATGGGCTTTTCGTTAAGGAGACACAGTTAATGAATCAGTATTGATAAGATCTGATGGCTTTCTGATTGGATGCATTTTATCCTCAGGGATCAATGACAAATTTAGTTTAGTAACATTAATCAACAAGGCTTTGACAAAGGTGCTCTGACTTTCACCCGAGAGCTAATTAATAAAATCACACATACACACACACACACACACACACTCACACACACACACACGTTGAACCTTAAAATACCGTGAATATAGTTTCCCTTTCTCACTATAAACAAAGAAAACAAAATGTTCTGCATTTGTCATCTACTTAAAGATCCTGTTTTTCTCATGTTTATGCCCCATGAAGTGAATACACAGTTGGAAAATCCAGTAATATACACTGTTGATAAAAAAAAAAAAAGGTTTGGGCAGCTGAGAAGCCTTCACAGATTGTTGTATTTCTTTACTTTTTGCTGTTGGCATTCAAATTTGATTTCCTTGTTTCATGGCAACAAGTGGGCCTTTTACGTTGGAGATGTTCGGGGAGTTTCTTCATGTAAATGAGGCCAGTCATGCACGAGCAGAGCTCCAGGGATTCATCACTGCTGATGGTGAACAACTCTGTGTAAGTGATAAATATGAATTCCTGTTTTTCACATTTCCTCAAGTACTGTACTTAAATCTAAGGTACTTGTACTTAACCTGATTATTTCTTTCTTCTACAGGATTACAAAAATCAGTACGCTCACTCGTTCTACCTCTGAGCCTTATTCTCTACACCAGGCATGTGCACACATAGATACAATCAGGGCTTGAGCCACCGCTCTTTGCCCTTGTAGAGACAAAGTCCCTTTTTTCTGCATGACGTTCTTTTTTTTTTTTTAATAAACAGATCAATTCCTGTTCATGTACAGCCTGCCCTCTCCCCAGATATATTGATTAAATCAAAATATCAGGTGCTGGTGATGCCCATAACCTCCCTACCTCGGGCCGTTCCAGAAAGTAGGTTTTCCTGAAACTCTGAGTTTGTTAACCCTGAGAGGAGGGCTACTCTGAGTTTTCCGTTCCAGAAAGAGAGGTAACTCAACCTTTAGGTCAGTTACCATAGTAACTGACTCTGTGAACCTAACGTGCTCGCTGGCAGGTTTGCTTCAACAAACCCTGAGTTTCTCCCTACATGTCTCCGCCTTTTTCTGGAATCTGAACCAACTCTGAACAAAATTGCCGTAATTTCATCGTCACCCTTATCGATATGGAAATAAAAGTGATTCTAACAACTTTACGTCGGGAGAGGATTTTAATTACTTAGAAGGAAATTACCGTTTTTCCTACCAATCACATATCTAAACAAACAAATGTCGCTCAGCAAAGTCCAGACTCTTCTCTGTTCTGGTGCCTCAGTGGTGGAACGAACTCCCGACCAATGTCAGGACAGCAGAGTCATTTGTCATCTTCCGAAAAAGGCTCAAGACTCACCTGTTCAGACTTCACCTCGACTCTACATAGCCCCCCCCCCCCCCCCAAAAAAAAACCTTACCTATAGCACTCTGATCGTAGCACTGTTGCTCTTGAAGTACTACTTTACTCAGATGAGGACCTAACACTTGTTATATTTTTAGCTCTTACTTTATCGGCAATGATACGTTGTGGTTTCTTTGTTTCCTTCTTTTGACAAATGTACTTATTGTAAGTCGCTTTGGACAAAAGCATCTGCTAAATGACCTAAATGTAAATGTAAATGTAAACAATATTCTCAGACATTTTCGACATTTAATATCGCGGACATAATGCAGAGTTTTTGCAGAGCTCTTAGGCTTTTTTTGCGAACGGGAGTTTTCTGAAAAAGGACATTTCTTTATTGAAATAGCCGCTTATATTTACTGTTTAATATGTGAAATATGATTAAAATCATATGCCTTAGTCCACGTATTTGTGCAATATTTTAATGCTTAATTTTCAGCTGAAGCCAGTTTCTTTTTGTGCCTGGGGGATTACACCTACATGAAAATTATTAATTTTTCATTGATCTACTTTGTGATCTATGGGAGCCGAACCCGTCGCCTGCACCGTAGGCAGCGTTGCTAACCATTACACCACAGTCTCGCTCTCCAAGGCCCAAAATAAAGACTTATACCTTTAGATCAATCGACTGTTTCATTCAGTTATCCACATTAAGTCGGGCCGTAAATGTCTGCCACGACAACTGTCTCTACTTTGCTGCAGTTACGTTGCTCCGCTTTCTAAGGATAAGCTCGTTTTCTACATAAAGGGCCCTAGTTTCGTAGACCAGGCGTAGTCGGCACGCAGCGCACGTGCGACACGCCGACACGCCAACAGGGTGTGTCCGCCTGTACTTTGAAAGTTTCGTGCACCGCGCAGGCTAGCGCAGGCACGCCTCCCGTCACTCCCACCCGCGCAAGTGGGAAAGAGGGAGGAGAAGAAGGCGTGAGTGGGAGACGAGGAGGAGACGAGGCGTGGACTGGGATTAACACAGCCGATTCAGATCTTCACCAATCAAATGAGCTCCTCTCCTCACCTTTAATGCGTTAGGGGAGGTTCAGTGCAAGTTTCGTCACTTGACAAAAACTCCACCATGCGCATCACGTGCTGTGCGTGCGTATAGTCATAATTATAATGCCGATATTATATCACTATAGAAATTGTAGGCACATTTTAGGCATGTCTATCACAAAGCAGGGTCAGGGCGCACAGCAGTAGACATAATAGTGGCGAGAACCCGGTGCCTGCACGAGCCGGCCGGGCTATTCATCATCATCATCATCATCACCGTCTTCATCATCTGCGCTCCACAGCTGCACCGGATTCCCCGTCCAACACCAGAACGGCGGGACACCGGGACCTTGCAGGCCGCTCAGACCAGCTGCAGCCCCAACTCCAGTTCCAGCTCGCGGCAAAGTTGCGCGTTTCTCCGGACACGGACAACAGGCTGCCGAGGCACGAGCTGCTGTATTTGTTTTTAAAGATTTTTTCAGGCATAGGGGCATTTTATTAGCAGTGGATAGATATGAAAAACAGGAGAGAGAGAGGGAGGTGTTTTGGTCCGAGAGGTCCAAGTTTCAGCTGTGTTAATTCAGTCAGGCTGTCCATTATGCGTGCCATCCGCCTTTGATCTGAAGTCAGATGTGACGGGACAATCTATATAGATATAAATTCACGTGTTGATTCAATTAGTTGCATTAAATAGTGCTTGTTGTTATTATTTATTGCATTTAAATGTGCCTGGAACTGTGGAAACCTGCCTGTGAGGTCTTGGTGACGTGTGCGCACTGCGCGCCGGTGAGCTGGCGAGTTTCGGCGCAGTCTTGGCGAGGCTTTTTGCCACGAAACTTCCGCTGCACCAAGCTGAATCTGTGACGCCTCCCACTGCTGCGCCGCCACACCCATCTTGGCACAGGCGATCCACCAAACTGCCAAACTGACCGTGCGCAAGGCTGTGCTGGTCGAAACTTGAATAACGCTGGCTCCACCAGCCTGTGCCACCCTGCGCTGCGCCACTGTAATGGGAATTTTGGATGTTTGTAATTTATAATCAGAATATTTGTCAGGCCAGACGTCGATCCGCATCTCCTCATCTGACTGTTATGCTATGACGAAAATGAATGCCTGTTTGTAGATGATATGAACATGAGTGCCACATTGACATAAGATAATTTCAGGACTATGACGCCTGTGTTCTGTAAATCTTGACCTTGCCTGTACATCTTGTCTTTGTAAGATAGGACATGATCCGTCCTTTGTCCATGGTTCCTCCTCCTTAAAAGGGAGATTGTTGTTAGACTCAGGGTCGTTCCTGCTGATTCTGAACCTTTGCATCAGAAGGCAGGGGTGAACAGTACTTTCTTCTGCAGATGAGAATACTTAGTGGAATAAACCTCGGAGAAAAAGCTGATCCTGGTTGTTGATCTTTATTGGGCAGATTCATTTTTCCACAACACCACGAAACTAGGGCCCAAACACTTGCCGCAGGTGAATTCACCGTTGCCGTCTGCTGGTCATGATAATACGTGTATGAGGTGGAAAAAAAGGTGGGGGGGCGGCGGCGTCGGGCCACGGGCTGGGTTTGGGCAGAGAATCCATGTTGATGTGTCGGGTTACATCGGGTTAGGGCTTTAAAAGCCACGGGCCGGGTGGGGTCGGGTTGTAATTTTCAGGCCCGTTGAGAACTCTAACGGGCCCCTCCTGGAGCACTGCATGTGTGTGTGTGTGTGTGTGTGTGGGCAGCACGAGCCTTTGAAAGGACACACGGCCGCACACATGCAAAATTTCAGGTCAAGGTAGCCCTGTGATAGACTGGTTACCTGTCTGTCTCTACATGTCTTCCTGTGATAGATTGGTTACCTGTCTGTCTCTACATGTCAGCCCTGTGATAGACTGGTTACCTGTCTGTCTCTACATGTCTCCCTGTGATAGACTGGTTACCTGTCTGTCTCTACATGTCAGCCCTGTGATAGACTGGTTACCTGTCTGTCTCTACATGTCAGCCCTGTGATTAGACTGGTTACCTGTCTGTCTCTACATGTCAGCCCTGTGATAGACTGGTTACCTGTCTGTCTCTACATGTCAGCCCTGTGATAGACTGGTTACCTGTCTGTCTCTACATGTCTTCCTGTGATAGATTGGTTACCTGTCTGTCTCTACATGTCAGCCCTGTGATAGACTGGTTACCTGTCTGTCTCTACATGTCTCCCTGTGATAGACTGGTTACCTGTCTGTCTCTACATGTCTCCCTGTGATAGACTGGTTACCTGTCTGTCTCTACATGTCAGCCCTGGGATAGACTGGTTACCTGTCTGTGTCTACATGTCAGCCCTGTGATAGACTGGTTACCTGTCTGTCTCTACATGTCAGCCCTGTGATTGACTGGTTACCTGTCTGTCTCTACATGTCTCCCTGTGATAGACTCGTTACCTGTCTGTCTCTACATGTCAGCCCTGTGATAGACTGGTTACCTGTCTGTGTCTACATGTCAGCCCTGTGATAGACTGGTTACCTGTCTGTCTCTACATGTCTCCCTGTGATAGACTGGTTACCTGTCTGTCTCTACATGTCAGCCCTGTGATAGACTGGTTACCTGTCTGTCTCTACATGTCAGCCCTGTGATTAGACTGGTTACCTGTCTGTCTCTACATGTCAGCCCTGTGATAGACTGGTTACCTGTCTGTCTCTACATGTCAGCCCTGTGATAGACTGGTTACCTGTCTGTGTCTACATGTCAGCCCTGTGATAGACTGGTTACCTGTCTGTCTCTACATGTCTCCCTGTGATAGACTGGTTACCTGTCTGTCTCTACATGTCAGCCCTGTGATAGACTGGTTACCTGTCTGTCTCTACATGTCAGCCCTGTGATAGACTGGTTACCTGTCTGTCTCTACATGTCAGCCCTGTGATAGACTGGTTACCTGTCTGCAGGGGCGCCGCTAGGGATTTTTGGCCCCATGAAAAGAATCTTTACAGGGCCCCCCAACACGGCGGCAACATTTTTTTATGCTATTTTACAGAGACACAGCTCTGCTGGTGCACTTGACTCTGTTCAGAATGAGGCATCATTTTGACAGAGGGGAGATCAACTATTATTGAATAAGAACAGCTTGATAAATGTTTGACTGGATTCATTATTTAAAGGCGCCATATGTAAGAATGTGGCCAAAAACGGTACGACACTCAAATTCAAAACACTGCGGCGAGTCGTATCCGCCTCCTCCTCCACCCCCTCCCCTCCAGACTCGAGGTTGCCAGAGCTGTTGGTGTATCCTCCGTCAGCAAGCTGGACGGCGGTCGGGGGAACGGTCCGTGTACGTTGCGGCCATCCGACTTTCGTTTTGAAGTCAACAATCGTAAAACGTTTAACGAGTC
This sequence comes from Eutrigla gurnardus, assembly GCF_963514095.1. NCBI lineage: Eukaryota > Metazoa > Chordata > Actinopteri > Perciformes > Triglidae > Eutrigla > Eutrigla gurnardus. The sequence continues at coordinate 4,065,393 of NC_139932.1, forward strand.
GTTTCCCGTTTTTAGCTTCAAAATAAAAGAACGAAAAACGGGAAAATGACTCGTATCCCGTTATTCGTTTTAAAAACGGAAAACAACTCGTTACCTGATATTAGACATTGTGTTTATGAAAAAACGGTCAATGACTGTCAGCTACGGCTGCCAACCAAAAACCGTAAAATTAAAGTAAAATACCCTAATTCAAATAAAGTGCAAAAACATTATTATTACAGAAAATTTCATTAAATGTTCTGCAGAAAAATACCGTTATTTTACAGATTTTTCTTCAATTTTTTATGATCAAACACCTCTAATAAAGTGAAAATGCTATAAGTTCTGCAGGAAAATACTTTAATTTTACAGATTTTTCTTCAATTTTTATGATCAAACACCTTGAATAAAGTGAAAATGCTAAAAGTTCTGCAGAAAAATACTGTTATTTTACAGAATTTTCCTAAATTACTACAATCAAACACCTTTAATAAAGTGACAATGCTAAAAGATCTGCAGAAAATACTGTTATTTTACAGATTTTTGCTATTTTTTTTAATGATCAAACACCATTAATAAAGTGACAATGCTAAAAGTTCTGCTGAAAAATACAGTTATACTACAAATATTTCTTAATCTTTTTACAATCAAACACCTTTAATAAAGTGACAGTGCTAAAGGTTCTGTAGAAAAATACCATTATTCTACAGATTTTTCCTAAATTATTACAATCAAACACCTTTAATAACAGTTAAAAAACACCTTAAAAAACAGTCAAATGACTGGCAGCTACGGCTGCCAAACAAAAACCCTAAAATTAAAGTAAAATATCTATAATATTACATCTAATTCAGATTAAGTAACATTTTCATCCTGCTGCTCAAAGATTATTGTGAAATATCCTCAACTCAAAACATACTTAGGAAATTCAAAATCGATACATCTAAAGGTTTTCACTGTTTCAATTAAAGTAGGTCGCGAAACTTAATTATAAATAAAATACACACCAATATTGATTCTAAAACCCCTTTATTTAATGTATTGAGTTGTAAATTTACAATATCAACCAATTATTCACAAACAGTTCTTCAGAGACCCCCAAGGCAGAATTGAAATACTAAAAATGTAATTTCTCCATGTGTCTATCTTGTCTGTAGCTGTACTATCATGACGAGGTGATGGCGTTTCACTTTTGAAACAGGTGGAGAGCTGCTGGGCTGAGGGGGTGGTGTCAGTTGTTTTTTAGCTTGTATTTTCCAATTCAGTTTTATATTGTTTTCCACAATGTTCTCCTGTCCCTGGGGGCTCTGTAGTTCCAATAATATGTGTAGTATTTGTGCACATGCATTACATTCTTAATTTAGCCTATTCAGCCCTCTTAATTTAACCTTAAATGTACAGTGTATTATCAAATAAAATCAAAACATACCACAAAAGGTCAATTAATCTGTACCAGAGGTGACAGTGCAATGTAGCAGATCAAGAAGAATCCTCCTCCAAATTGCCAGTAATCAACTGGATCTTTGGTGCACCTGGGGGAGGGGGAAGAGAAAGGGGACAAAGTAAGATCCACTGAAAAGTCCTTACTATAAAAAGGATTTTATTTATTTTTCTATTATTATTAGTTGGTCTAGTTAGGCTGTGGTGTTCTCCCAAAAAATACGCGGACAAGTGACGACGCGAACGGGAGCGAGCAGGAAGCAGCGATATTCACTTCTACTGGAAACGTCAGCACTGAATTCAACAGTAACACTGGAGTAAACATTCATGCTAGGAGAGCTAGCTGCTGTAGCTAGCGCTCCCAGTATGAATGTTTACTTCAGTGTTCAGGTTGACATCAGTGCTTCTATTTCCAGTAGAAGTGAAGCTGTATGGTGCTATCTGAATGCCACAAACCTTATTGCTGTTCTTGAATTAATGCTTGAGTTGAATAAATGGACACAGCACTACACTATTGTTTGTTTGCTGTGCAATGGCTTCGCGTCGCGGCGAGTTTTGAGAGATGGGGCTCCGCCTCCCGCAAGCTGTCGAAAATCTTTTAAAATGAACGTTGTCGATCTAAAATAAAGACGGATTCAGCAACTGCATAGCTTATTTCACGCATAAAATGTTTTCAGAAACACATTTCGGTGCTGACCATGTGCTAAAATAACGTTAATCACCTACGACTATACGATAACGTTAGTTAACGGTTAGCTAACAGTTTGACAAGACCATCACTGTAAATTAAGGGAATGAACACAACCACTGCGTTAGGTTATGATTTTACAAAGGGAAGGGAAATGAATTCTTACCTGATACAGCAGAACAGTTATGTAGTGAAGTCCAAGTAATAGCTGACCAAACAGATCCGCCTGACTCTTCAACTGTGTCCATACTCCACGTTTCTGTTCTCCGTTGAAATCCCACAACTCAGATTCGCTCCAAATGAAAACATGGCGAGCAGATGTAAAATAGTCCAGGTAATAATCCAGGTAATACGTTAGTGATCAGGTAGTCCACTAGTGCACGACTGCCAGCGCGTACCCATTCAAACTGACGTATTTTCAAAAAGAAGGCGCGCACAGTGGTCATTGGCCAGTTTTCGTGATGACAGCCACATCAACCAATCACATTCAAAGCAACATGGCAAGACAGCCAATAGCAATTGTATCAGCGTGGTATCTTTTTCTTTATCAAGAAAAGATGATAAAGAAAATAAATGTTATTTTTATTTGTAGGCGGGTATATATTTAATTACATAAGTATCTCTCTCTCTCTCTCTCTCTCTCTCTCTCTCTCTCTCTGTCTGCACAGACAGCCTGACCTGTACGTATTTTTGTTAGAATCACTGCCATTATATCCAGAATTACAGTTTGAATATTAAAGTACTCACTAGTCTAATACTATCTAGTCTAATCCAAAGTCTATACAAGTACTTTCATACATACCACATAGTACTATAGTGAACTAATAAGATTTACCTTAACCTTACAGAGAAAAACGTTAGTATGGACATAAATCTTAATATAATGAGCTACATATTTAATTACAGAGTTTGAATGTAAAAGTACACATAAATCTAAAACTAATAAGATTTACCTTAAAATTACAGAGAAAAACATTAAATTGTTAGTATGAAAATAAACCTTCATATAACAAGCTACATATTTAATTGCAGGTTGAATGTATAATTACATGCAAATGTGAAAATAATAAGATTTACTGTAAAATTACAGAGAAAAGTGTTAAGATTGTTTTTATGGACATAAACCTTTTTATTACAAGTTACATATTGAATTATAGAGAATTACTGTCATTTTACAATAATTTGTATTTAATTTAAGAAAACGGAAAGATCATGTATAATTAATATAGTATTTTTCTGTAAAAAAAATGAGAAATAAATGTAATTTGTCATTACTGTCATAATACTTAAAATAACAGACAGATTGTTCATTTACTGATAAAGTCTGTAATTTTACAGATTTGTACACTATTTTCAAAGAACAGAAAAACTACTGTAAAAAATTAGAGTCATATACCGTAAAATTAGGATTTTTTTTTACAGTGTAGTGTAGAGTCACACGGACCGGCCTTCACACTTTTCCAAAAGTGGAGCGTATGCCCATCTCGCAATCACGAATGTAGAGTCAATTGATTTCGGTTTAAAATGCATTGTAACGCGCGTTACTGAGATTTGTACCGAGTAAAATATTACCAGTTTTCTTTTTGTAATGCCTTACATTACAGTAATGCATTACTTTTGTAACGCGTTACTCCCAACACTGGTGGTTATATGTTAGTTAATAACTTAGTGTCATTATTTTTTCTGTACTATAATTTCATCATCATTAGGGGCCTCTCTGGGCCCCCCTCATTCATGGGCCCCTAGAATCCGTCTCCTTTACCCCCCCTTTTCGGCACCCCTGCCTGTCTGTCTCTACATGTCAGCCCTGTTATAGACTGGTTACCTGTCTGTCCCTACATGTCAGCCCTGTTATAGACTGGTTACCTGTCCAGGTGTACCCACTGCATGAAAAGTGGGATTTTCGTCAGTTAGCGGCCCTGTAAATTGCCGTGGAAGTTCAGGTTTACGACTGCAAACGGCAATTTGCAGGAAACACCGAAAACTGACGTAAATTGCCGGGAATTGACGTGGGCCTTGCTTGGCAGTTGTCCCCCCATGACCCCCCTCCCCATAATCCTAGGGGAGGCTTTAACATGTAAATGAAAATGCTGTGAGCTATACAAATGCAAATCAGGGTAGCAGGGGGAGTTTTCCCCGAGGTGACATTTTTCTGAAAGGTGTTAACTTCATTTCATCTTCATTCAAAGATATAACTTAATTTCATCTTCATTCAAAGATACACAAAACAATTTGCTTCAACAATTACTTTTAATCAGGCTTTGTCACAAAGGTAAAATGTACATTCATGCAAACAACATCACAGTCTCCTAGAGCTCAACCACTGTGCATAGTGGTATGACTACAGTGACCCTTTCTTTGGTCTTGCTTAAATGCACAGTGGATGTGTTAACCACACATCTCCCAGCAATGCGCTCAACAGGCAGAAATGATGCTGGGTATGACGTGTCTGTTCCCTGCAAGCTCCAAACTTCTATTGGCTTTCCATAAAAATGTCTGTCCGGATGGGGATGAAGCCAGGAAACTTGCGCAATAACATGTTTAAATGCAGTACCTTTTGACACAACATTAACAACTATAAACTGCTTTATAATGGCTGGTCGTAGTTCTGCTAGAGGGTCAAGGATGGGTTCATAGATCATAGATCTCGGCTGTGTTCGAAATGCCATACTAACGTCCTACTCGTACTTAATTGTGACATAAATTTGAGTACGTAGTGCGTTCACATACAATAGTATGTGAATTTGTGTACGCGAGAAATGCCCGGATGTATACTGCATTGGCAAGAATTTCTGAGTATACAGCGGACCTTGCTAAATCTACTCAACTTCCCAAAATGCATTGCGGCTCGTCTGACTTCACAAGTTTTGGATAATGGCGGACGACTGCGGTGATTCTGGCGAGGAGCCCGACACAAACCGCATACACATGTAAGTATACTGTAACATGACTTTTATGTTTCCAACTGACTTTTAAATCGTATTGATAATGAACGTTACTTTATTGTTGTTGGCATTGTACGTTAACGTTACGAATCGAAGGTCCTGCTAGCCGGCTAGCCTACTGACGGTAATTTACCATAGGGGTTAGCGAGCGCAAGCGAAGCGGAAAATGTGCCGTTTTTACCGACGTTAACTAATAATATAGGGCTTCCGGCTTTGCTACAGTGCAGACGCTTTTCCTCTTTGCTCTCACCCCTGCCTGCGATTTTCTGCTATTTTTTGCTATCTGCTTCTCCTCAATAAGAAACAAAGAGCAGCAGCTCCTGGATATTTACAAAACCAGTGGGATTATATTTTCTTTGAGATAAAACGGGCATTTTTCAATATTTTTACGACTTCCTCAATGCTACGCGAGGAGGCCTACCAAACAAGATAAGCCTGAGCCTGCTAAAGGTAATTAGCAGAAGATGCCTCCCTTCTCTACGGAAGATTACCATAAACTCCTACAGAAGATTTTACTGCTGGAAACAAAAATTAATCGGTTAGAAGTAAATGTAGAAGTGAATGGACTTTGTGGGAACAACACCACTCTAGCACTGACTCAAAACAGTGGACAGGAGCATGCTAGAACCCAGCTAAGTAGCGATAATGAAGCTATGAAGAAACGGGAGGATCCTGTACACGGTAATAAATCTACCAGCGATAATCCTCCCTGGAACACACTTGGTGCGAAGCCAAAGAGAAGACCATTTCCCTGTGACATGGGAGAACGGATATCTGGCAGGATCCAGCGCCCCGATATCTGTGATCTGACCGGCTGGCCTGCGTTACCATCTCCATCCAGGCACAGCGCCTCCTCAACCCCACTGCCTCGTAGGACACAGCAGTGGACAGCTGGGAAGAGGAGAGCTACCAAGAAACCTCCCCAGCAAACAACTGTTCAACTAAAGAACAGGTTTGCTCCACTGCTGCAGGACCATGGATCCCCCTCTGACTGCCTGGATAACCCCCCACCACCACGCAGCAGGGTAAGACCTGCTAACTTAAAGCCACAGAGAAAGCTAACGACAGGGCCTGAAAATCTGATTGTGGGTGACTTTTCTGTAAAAGATATGAAAAGCAGTAATAACATCAAAGTACTCTGCTTTCCGAAGGATACGGTGTCTGATTTGGAAAAAAGAATCCTGGAAATTGTGGCTGCACACCCAACTGTGAAAAATATCATTCTGCACATTGGATTTAATGACATTGAAAAACAACAATCAACAGAGTTGAGAGAGGACTTCAACAAACTCTTTGAAACAGTCAGCTCTGTGAATGCTGAGGTTTTCATCAGTGGCCCTCTGCCCCCGACCGGGAGAGGAGCTGAGACATTCAGTAGACTGTTCTGGCTCAACAAATGGCTCTCAACTGCATCTCTTGCTCGCCCAATGCATTTTATTGACAATTTCCGCTTTTTCTGGGACCGCAGGCATCTTTTTAAGACAAACGGACTTTGCCTAAATAAGCTAGGGGCAAAGCTATTCATCACCAACATGTCTTACTGCCTGCGTCATCCATCTGTCGCCAAGGACAAGAGACGAGAGGAACCAACAAAGAGGGAAGACGAAACACAGATTATCAGAAACGTCGAAGGAGGACTGAATGTGGATCCCTCCCCCACCCCCCCCAAATCTCCATCCAGGTCTTCATCATTCTCCCTCCCTCCAATAAACCTTTCTCTCCCCTCCTCCCCCTTGGAGTTCCAAGAGCTACCCCCACCTACCCCCCGCCCTTCTCAGATTATCAACAACGTCGAAGGAGGACTGAATGTGGATCCCTCCCCCACCCCTCCCAAATCCCAATCCAGGTCTTCGTCATTCTCCCTCCCTCCAATAAACCTTTCTCTCCCCTCCTCCCCCTTGGAATTCCAGGAGCTACCCCCACCTACCCCCCGCCCTACTCAGACCCCCTCTCCCAAGGCTGCAACTAAGTCACCAAAACTCAAGACCCCCTCTTCCAAAGCTGCAACGAAGTCACCAAAATCCAAGATCCCCTCTTCCAAAGCTGCAACTAAGTCACCAAAACTCAAGACCCCCTCTTCCAAAGCTGCAACGAAGTCACCAAAATCCAAGACCCCCTCTCTCAAAGCTGCAACTAAGTCACTAAAATCCAAGACCTCCAAGACTCTTCCCTTATGGCCACCTCTTCCCTTTTGGCCACCCCCTCCCCACCCTGACAGCAGCCCTGAATATTACTGAGACAGAAAAGGGTTCAGCAGTAGACCGCATTATCAGCTGGACCCAAGGTCGCCTACATCAAAACATGGCACCTTCTGCATTCCTGTTGTGACTACTAAGAGAGTAAACATTGGGAAACTTGAACACACTGCTAACCTAAACAATCTCATTCCTGTTCTCTCAAAATCAAAGTCAACCTCAAAGCCTGTCAATAACACCATCAGGATGGGTCTGCTAAATGTAAGGTCTCTTAATAACAAATCATTTTTAGTCAATGATTTTATTACCACTTCTAAACTTGATTTTATGTTTTTAACTGAAACATGGCTAGAACAAAATAACAGTGCAAGCATTCTGATCGAGACAGCACCCCCCAACTATAATTTTATTGATGTTTGTAGATCTGGGAAAAGAGGTGGAGGGGTTGCTGCTATTTTTAAAAATACATTTCAGGGGAAACAGATGTCCCTTGGTGTTTTTCCATCATTCGAATATCTTTGTGCTGTGTTGAAATGCTCTCCCAGAGTTCTCCTGTTAATTATTTACAGGCCACCTAAATATTCGTCAAATTTTTTCGATGATTTTACTGAATTATTGTCTAGCATCTCCACTGATTTTGACTGCCTAGTTATAACTGGCGACTTTAATTTTCATATTGATGATTTGAATGACAAGGGTGCAAAAGAACTTTTTAATATTCTAGACACATTTGACCTTTCTCAACATGTGAAAGAGGCTACTCATTGTAAGGGACACACCCTGGACCTGATTATCACAAAAGGTCTCAATGTTTCTGATGTTTTTGTGACTGATCCTTCATTGTCTGATCACTTCTGTGTTTTCTTTAATATTTCTTTCATTCCTGACACACAAACAGAATCAAATAAGGTCAAAAAGCGGTACATCAATGAACATGCCAATGTACTCTTTAAAAATGCCATTTCCTCGTTACCACCTCTAAACCCATGTCATGCTGATGATCTTGTAAACATCTTAAATTCCAAAATTCTGAATGTCATAGATGTCATTGCACCTGCTACGGTTAAAACAATTTCTGGTAAGCAAAAGGCACCCTGGAGAAAAGCTGCTGTTGTGACAGCCCAGAGAAGAGAGTGCAGGAAGGCTGAACGAATCTGGCGGAGTACTAAACTTCATATTCACCATGACATCTATAAAGAGAGCCTCCAGGCCTACAATTTAGTCTTAAAAAGTGCGAGAGAAACATACTTCTCCAATATCATAAACAACAACACTAATAAGGCGAAAACCCTATTTGCAACTGTTGACAGACTGACCAACCCCCCAACACAAATACCAGCTAAACTCCATTCCACGCAGAAATGCAATGAGTTTGCATTCTTTTATACTAATAAAATTGAAGGCATCAGACGCGCCATCAATATCTCAAACAAAAAAGTTGGATCACCACCCTGTTCAGGCAAAAGTAACACAGCAATGATGGCAAGCTTTAATGCCAGAGACTCTAAAACTCTAGTGGAAACGGTGACAAATATAAAATCATCCACCTGCTGCCTTGATGCTTTACCTACCAACTTTTTTAAGAATGTTTTTGACTGCCTATCAATAGACGTATTGCAAATAGTTAATAACTCCATTCAATCAGGCAATTTCCCAAAGGCCTTCAAAACTGCAGTCATTAAACCTCTTCTAAAAAAGCGGAGCCTAGATGCCTCTATTATCAACAACTACAGACCAATTTCAAATCTACCCTTCATAAGTAAAATAATTGAGAAAGTTGTCCTCCAACAACTAAATCACTTCCTGGCTTCAACTGGCTGCCACAACAACTTCCAGTCAGGATTTCGACCTTTTCATAGCACCGAGACGGCCCTTATTAAAGTTGTAAATGACATCCGTCTTAACACAGACTCTGGCAAAACTTCAATATTAATGCTATTAGACCTCAGTGCTGCATTTGACACTGTCGACCACTCAATACTCTTGGACAGGTTGGAAAACTGGGTGGGGCTCTCAGGCACAGTCTTAAACTGGTTCAAGTCATATCTACAAGATAGGAACTATTTTGTTTCCATTGGCGACTTTGTATCAGAACCTACCAATGTAACGTGTGGAGTCCCCCAAGGTTCAATCTTGGGGCCAACTTTATTCAACATCTACATGCTCCCACTAGGACAAATCATGCAAAATAATAACATTGACCACCATTGCTATGCCGATGACACCCAAATCTATGTAGCACTATCACCAAACGACTATCGCCCCATAGATCTTCTGTGCCAGTGCATTGAGCAAGTCAAAGACTGGATGTGCCAAAACTTCCTACAACTAAATGAGGACAAAACTGAGATAATTGTTTTTGGTGCTAAAAAAGAAAGGTTTAAAGTAATTCAACACCTTCACTCTCTGTCCCTGAAAACCTCAAACAAAGCCAGAAATCTTGGGGTTATTATGGATTCTGATTTACATTTTCGGCAGTCACGTTAAATCAGTAACAAAATCAGCCTACTATCACCTAAAAAATGTAGCAAGACTTAGAGGGCTCATGTCAGCTCAAGACTTAGAAAAACTTGTACATGCCTTTATTACTAGTAGGCTAGACTACTGTAATGGTCTCCTTGCAGGTCTTCCGAAAAAAACTGTCAGGCAGCTACAGCTTGTTCAGAACGCTGCTGCTAGAGTTCTTACAAAGACCAAAAAATGTGAGCACATTACACCAATTCTTAAATCCTTACATTGGCTCCCTGTATGTCAGAGGATTGATTTCAAAATCCTCCTGCTCACATATAAATCACTACATGGTCTAGGACCGAAGTATATCACTGATATGCTCCCACTACATAAGCCTTCTAGACCACTAAGATCTTCTGAGACCAATCTGTTAGTGATTCCCAGAGTAAACAACAATCGTGGGAGAGCATCATTTAGTCACTATGCAACAAATGGCTGGAATAAACTTCCTGAAGATGTAAGACTTGCCCCAACTCTGACCACTTTTAAAACTAGACTGAAAACTTTTATGTTCACCATAGCTTTCTGCTAAATCTTTTAATGTCTGCACTGTTTTTAATTATTGCAAATATGTTTTTATTCTATTTTCTTTCTGTAATGCATTTTTAAATTTTTTATTATTTTCTTTTAATTCTTCTATTTTTCTTTTCTTTTTTCTTCTCACTTTGTTTTATGATGTGAAGCACTTTGAGTCTGCCTTGTGTATGAAATGTGCTATACAAATAAAGTTGCCTTGCCTTGCCTTGCCTTGCCTTATGTTAAACCGTGGTTATATATTTACTAACGGTGATTAATAACGCCGTGCACCGTTGTCCGTTAAAGGGACGGATGCAGACACCGGGCGCCTCATTCAGTGGAGGGAACGATGAGGAGACGTTCACCGGCAGGAGGGATGCTGCTCTGAGAGGCTTCACTTAAGAAAATGTGGTTTAAATGTTATAATTCTTATATCCAGGACTGCTGGAGACTCTCAGGATGATTGCGGTAAGAATATGTTCGGTGACTGCTAGCCAAGCTAAAATTAGCAAAGCAAGCCCAAGCTAAAAGTAGCTTAAAAGCTAATAGTCCAAGCTAAAAGTAGCATAGTAGCCTTGTAAAAGAACAAGAGAGAGGAACCAGTGTAACGTTAAGTTGCTTTGTTAAGTGTACGTTGTTGGTCTTTTATAGGAAGCAGTACGCCGTCTTCACAACTCGGAGACGAATTGTAGGCGCTACGAACCGGAGCAAGGGTACGATTTAAAGAATATGCTTTCATTCTGCTGTATAAGGAAATAGATGCGTTAACAGTAGATACCGATCTTAACTGTTCATTTTGTTTTCACAGACGAACCTCGCCTCATAACGAAGCTGTGACCTCTTACTTGCTCGGAGCTTTGTCCGCAAGTCCGGATTTCTATGACGCTGATAGTGACGCCATTGTGTGTAAGTAACTTTGACTATTTTCTTCTTCCTTGTTTTAATTTTACTGTGACTTAAGTTTTCTTATTCATACCACTCATTTAATTGTTTTCCAGCTGCCTGTAAGACATACTATGAAACGGTAGGCAGGAGCTTCAGACACACACAGCCTGATCTCGCATCGCAAGCGGAAGCTGTGAAGACGTCAGCTCGGAGTCGTTCCAGGAGAAAGAGGGTAAGACTTATTAGATTTATTAGATCCGTTTTTGGTCAATGTGACCAAACCTATCTAAACCTATTTTTCAGGTGCATTAATAGATGTGTTGTGTCCATGCGCAGTGCATCGCACAGTACTGATTGTCTTTATTGATTGTTTTACAGCTGCTGGAAGCGAGACGGAGTGTGCTTGCTGGCGATGAGGTGGACCGTTGGAAGTGCGCCACCACAGACATGATGTCTGATGAGAGTCGCGATTAGAGAAGACTCCCAAGTACAGGGCCACGCACCGCAGGCGGCTGTAAAATTTACCAAATTCGGACAGAATGTCGCCAGTTCATTTGTTTGTTGTGTGGGCAAATTTGTACAGTTGTGTGTTGTGTTGTCAATAAAGCTCTTTCTTTGAATACTTCCTCCTGGCAATTTTTCCTTTCCTCAATAAATTCATTCATATTTATATTTATAAATATATAAATAAATAAAAATAAATATATGTGTGTATATATATGTATAAATATACATATATATATAAACATATATATATATATATATATATATATATATATATATATATATATATATATATGTGTATATATATATATATATATATATATATATATATATATATATATATATATATATATATATATATATATATAGTGATAGATCTGCTAACCAATCACTAGTGATTATTCTTGTTTAAAAGACCCAGTGTGACCAATAGTAACACATCTGCCAACGGGGGTGGGGTTTACATTTATAATGACTCATCAGGTTGACCAATAGTGACAGATCTGCCAACGTGGGTTGGCTTTACATTTATAATGACCAGATCTGCCAACCAATCACGAGCGATTATACTTGTTTAAAACTAGTGGTTTCATCCAATCCTTAGTGAGGATATTCAAGCCATCTCTGGCCAGGCGCGGTTTCGCTGCTATTCATATGCTAATTAGAGCCTTCGCTGTGGTTCGTTTTCGTCAATTTTCGGCACAGACGAATGCGGCGTTCGCATCCTGTAAATTGTCGTTAACTCCCGAAAATTAGGGAGATTTCAGGGCGTTTACAGGGACGAAAATCTGACTTTTCATGCAGTGACCCTGCCTTCGCCCAATGACACGGGATCGGCTTTTATGTCGGGTTTTGTATAGCTGAATTAAGTCAAATAATCTTCACATGTTTTCTGAGGACTGTCTCCCTTTGATGAAGCCAGTCTGATCTGGGTGCACCAGTGATGAAATTCCAGATTGCCATCACATTGCTAGAACTTTGCTCATAATTTTGATATCTGTGTTTATTAATGATATGGATCTGTAGTTGAAGCAGTGTGTAGGGTCTTAATTAACAAAAAAATGCACTTCCATGTTCTTACCTATAGCACTTTGATCATAGCACTGTTGTTCTTAGGGTATCCTTGCTGAACAGCTACTTATTTACTCAGACGAGGACCTAACACTTGTTTCTATTTTTTTGCTCTTACTTTATCGACAAATGTGCTTATTGTAAGTCACTTTGGACAAAAGTGTCTGCTAAATGCCCTAAATAAAAATGTAAATGGTGGGGAATTTAAAGGTTATTGTAGATTTATGCGATTGTACTGAAAAAATAAGGGTGTAACGAGGGACAAGAAATGGTTGAATACAACAGGGTATTCATCTAATCCAGGGGATTTATTATCAGGCATGAGCAGTAGTGGTTTCTTTAGTTCATCTATGAGTGAGTGGTTTATCCAGGTTCTCTGCTTGGTTGGTATTGATTTGCGGTTGGGAGAAAAGCTGCTGCTTCTGTAGATGTAGTGTTATTGTCAGGTGTGTATAGATTGGTGTAATATTTTCTGAATGCTTCAAAACAAGATGGATAGACACCATGTATACAAGTAGAAATCTTTTGGAGTCCACTGTCAGGTAATTCAATGAATCCATTTAAATACTGACTTAGTATTGAGAGAGCGTTCGCTGGTTACAGCTAGGTGGTGATGTTGCTGTTGTCCATTAATTCAGAGTTCATCAACAGTCAGTGCAAATCTTCTCCCCTTTCCATATTATTATTATATTGTTTCATGATTGAAAATCCTTCTTCCCTGAATCTCCCCTTGGGTATTGATTTTTTTATTCCATCGTTGGTCCCTTTGAGTTATCTTGCTCTGCTTTTTGCCAACTTCCTCTTTGTAAAGCTAGAACTTTTCTACGATGGGTCTTGGTGTGCCTTTTCTTTCCGCCAATGTGGTAAACTCAGTGGAAAATAATGTTTTTTTTATTGTTCCCAGCGTTCATTTCAGTGCAGTCCATGAACTATTTTACAGAGTTTTCTGCGTCTTCTTATGTCTGTTCTGGTATTGCCATGAATATGAGGTTGTTCATGCTGCGGCACTGAATGTCCAGGATGGTTTCTTTGCTTTTCTGAAGAAATGTTGTTGACCTGATCATCATCCTCTGTCTCATGCTCCTATCATCAATATGAGCAATATGATGTATGGCTGCAGATTAAACTAGTTAAAAATCACGCTATATAAACATTAATGCAGCAGAAATATTATTCCAGAAACAGCAGAAATAATAGTAAAACACTGACAGGGAATATTTACAGACATACATTTAAGTCAGGGTTTCACAGTGTGGTTAGTAATATTTGGCTTGAAGTACAGAATCTGGATAATCAGAGGAAACATGCTATAGGATACTGATGTGAAAAGCGTCACTGTTTCACTGGAAAGTGTTCTGCTACATCTCTGAGCTACCAGTCCTTTGGTATTTTGGCATTGAGACTAATCTGATTGGCAACAATTATCTTGTTGATTTCTTAGTGTAGCCAAAGTGTCATAATACTCTAAAAAGGGGTGCCAGATTTTATAAAAGGTCTGTAAGGAACCTCTTAGAGAGAACATAATCCTTTCAAGCCTAATATGCTGCAGTATCTCCTGGAGCCATATATTATGCATAGGCGGGGAGGAATGTATCCTTTTAAGGAGAATAAGCCTCCTGCGACTGGTGAATGCAATAACTTGCCTGGTGGTACATTCATGGGCAATAAAGGTGCTTGCTAGCTTTCGGCTGGAGCATGGACTACTATCCCATTCAAAACTGTAGACTCCGACTGATTGCCATGAGCTCATTTGTTTTTCCTACCCACAACACACCTGTCCTACTACGTCACACACATTTTCCCCACCAAGCCGCCAGGGGGAGGCTGAGATTGCAATAGCCTCCTCTGTTTCTGCTGGCTGGATCTCCTGTGTCCCGGTGAAATCATCTCCCAGACTCTGCAGTGTCAACGCTCGCAACACTCCAACTAAAGGGAAGTTTTCCTCCACTGAGGTGTGTGTATCTTAATATGACGAGAAGCTGTTGATTGCTGTTCCTGTGTGATCTGTCAAGGTGCCGGATCCAGAGGGCGATGGTGGAGTGATAACAAGCTGTACTTGTTGATGGGCCTGCATAAAATTAGCTGAAGGAAAGTTGTCACGCTAAAAGACTAGTGTGTTTTGAATTTACAGCGCTCCAAGAAACGCACTGATTTCCTCCTGTCTGTCTCTGGTAGCGGTGAAGCGGCCCCTCGGAATCCTGGGTTGTGGTTTGGAGGAAGAGCTACTCGCAAGCCCCGGAGCACACTCCTGTTACGGACGCAAAAGGAAAACCAGGAGCCAATTGGAGACTGGTATACCCTTGGTATAGAACATTGGACAATCGAAAAGACGTTTGCTTTTAAATAATTCCGTCTTTTTTAAGAAGCAATTATCTTGACAAACTTGTTTTTAGAAAGGGGAATAAAACATTTTTTTTATAAGAATTCTTGTGTGGTTCTGCTGTGTTGGTGTGGCTGGGAATCCCAAACCTAAAATGTTATTGAAATTAACAGACCAGTAGCTCTGTTACATTAGCAAAAGACAGGACCCCATGGAGCATTCAGGCCAAGCTATCTCCAAAACTGATTCCAGATTTTTAATGTGTTGCTACAATTGGGTTTCGGCAGTTGGGAGCAAACCACTGACCAGAATGAGAGGCGTGAAGAGGACGTTTCCATCTTTCTTTTAACCTTAAATTTGACAGTTTCACAGTTTGATTAACGTAAAAAAAAACATCTGTATTCATCATTGTCAACAACTAAATGTTGTGTTCAACAACCAGTTAAAGAATAAAGAAATAAATGAAAAAATAGCAGAGAGAAATGGAGAGACCCACTCATACCTGATGCCTTGTCTCTGTGGGTTGCCACGGTAACAAGATATGAAAATTGCAGTCTAAACATAGACACACACACACGCGCACACATTTTCCACTCAGACTGGGTATGAAGCATGCTGAGATGAAGCTTTCATGATTCCTGTGGGGGAAATAAATAGTAGACTATTAAAGATAAACACAAAAAGTACACAAATACACACACACACACACACACACACACACACACACACACCAGTGGGTTTTATTAGTAAAGTTTGAAGGCTGAAGGTGATGAAGGCCAAATAAACTCTGGTGTAAACTCTCCCTGTGTGTGTGTGTGTGTGTGTGTGTGTGTGTGTGTGTGTGTGTGTGTGTGTGTGTGTGTGTGTGTGTGTGTGTGTGTGTGTGTGTGTGCTTGTGTGTGTGTTTCTGTGTCCTTCAGTCTGATGTAGTTCATAATATCTAATTTGTCTGTATTTATTATTATTATCTTTATTTTAAGCCACATCAACACTTTAAAAGTTGTTAAAGTTCTTGACAACTCTGGTCTTATTTTGATGGTTTTTTAAATGTTACTGCTGATGTCGGGAAACACAGAGACATCCTCCTTGGCCAGTGCTTCAAGGAATGTGAGCATTGATATGATAATCAATCATGGTTCAGGATTAGATGACGGAGATCTAATGTAGAAGAGTCCACATTTCCTTTTGATTTAATTATCATAAGTGGTTTCAGGGGAGACGCAGTCTTTGTGGGGTTTGGGGGCTGGATAACTGCTCTAATGGAAACGCAGCAGAGCGTGTCAGGCTGTGACCCTGCTGTCTGGTGTCAACTCTGGCTTGTCACGGTTTTGCTCCACGAATACATTTATGCAATAATGTATTTCTACTCGGATTAATGTAAAAAGACCCGAGCACTTCTTTCACCACTCACCGTGTTATATGTCACATATTGAAAGCCCTGCACCATTATGGCACGTACTGATGTCTGTTTCCTTAACATGAGGGATGAGTAAACAAAGTCAGAGCAGGTCTACAAATTTCTCTCTCAAATCACTTTTTCCTGTGAGCGCATCAATTTGAACGACTTCCCTGAGGGACAGTCTGTTTGCTGATGATTGTGTCCTGTATGTGGGAGAATTTTGACATTTATCCAGCTACAGCGAGAAGACATAGGGCACTAGTTTCGTGGCGCAGCGCAGGGCGGCGCAGGGTGGCGGAGCCGGCGGAATGCAAGTTTCGACCCGCGCAGCCTTGCGCACGGTCAGTTTGGCAGTTTGGTGGATCGCCTGCGCCAAGATGGGTGTGGCGGCGCAGCAGGGGGAGGCGTCACAGATTCAGCTTGGCGTAGCGTAAGTTTCGTGGCAAAAAGCCTCGCCGAGACTGCGCTGAAAGTTCGCCAGCTCCAACCTAAGGGGCCCTAGTTTCGTAGACCAGGCGCAGTCAGCTTTCAGCGCACCTGCGCCACGCCGACGGGGTGTGTCCGCCTGGACTTTGCAAGTTTCGTGCACCGCGCAGGCTCGCGCAGGCACACCTCCCGTCTCGCCCACCGGCGCAAGTGGGAAAGAGGGAGGAGAAGAAGACGTGAGTGGGAGACGAGGAGGAGACGAGGCGTGGACTGGGATTAATACAGCCGATTCAGATCTTCACCAATCAAATGAGCTCCTCTCCTCTCCTTTAATGCGTTAGGGGAGGTTCAGTGCAAGTTCCGTCATTTGACAACCCGATGACAGAAGCAGCGCCGCCGCTCCCACCACGCTCATCACGCGCTGTGCGCGCGTATCATAATAATAACAATGCCCATATTATAAAAAACAGGAGAGAGAGAGGGAGATGTTTTGGTCCGAGAGGCTGAGTTTCCGTTACGCATGCCATCCGCCTTTGATCTGACGTCAGATGTGACGGGACAATCTATATAGATATAAATTCACGTGTTGATTAAATTAGTTGCATTAAATAGTGTTTTTTGTGATTATTTATTGCATTTAAATGTGCCTGGAACTGTGGAAACCTGCCTGTGAGGCAGGCCCGGTTCCAGAACAGAATGCCTTGGGGTGCATCTGAGATTACAGAGGGTGCACCAGTACTATACTAAAACCAGCTACCCAGCTTCAGTTCAGACTTCGCTTTTATACACACAGGCCTCTCTACCATAGACAAGCACTTCTGCGTAGTTCTACTGACATGTTGGGACAACAAACATTTACTGTGCTTAAAAGATGGTATCAGGGTGCGCGCATTTTGCACACGACACACGACGCGGCCGGCCACCGGCCGCCGAAGGCTATCACAGCAGCGCTGATATAGAGCGACAACATTGCGACCTCGAGCGTGATATTACTTTATACAACAGTTATATTTCGTAAAATGTACTGTTAATAATAATAATAATTGACAATAGATTGTGATTTGTTTGTTTATTTAATCATATAAACAGATGAAATTGCTTCCGCCAACAAAAATAGATCCCCACTGAGCGGACTGTTGCCAAGCAACATATAAAGAAAACACCATACATAAATGCGGAGTGATTTTGACAGTTTGGTGAACAGTCACAGTGATGTTGGAAGCTCATATCTCAACGGTATTTAATGGAAATTGTCACAAGTTTAACTACAATTTGTTTTGTGAGCAAGTATTTTATTATTTTTATCATATTTCTAAAAATGAAAATCTTTTTTTTTTTTTTTAATTGAGGGTGCAAACTATTTTTTTGGGGGTGCAATGCATGCTTATGCACCCCCGTAGAACCGGGCCTGCTGTGAGGTCTCGGTGACGTGTGCGCACTGCGCGTAGTCAGCCAAACTTCCACTCCGCCAGCTGTGATTCGCATTGAATGAATGGACTTTATTTACGCCTTGCGCCGAGAGTAGACCAGGTTGGAGCTGGCTAGCTTTCAGCGCAGTCTCGGCGAGGCTTTTTGCCACGAAACTTCCGCTGCACCAAGCTGAATCTGTGACGCCTCCCCCTGCTGCGCCGCCACACCCATCTTGGCGCAGGCGATCTACCAAACTGCCAAACTGACGGTGCGCAAGGCTGCGCGGGTCGAAACTTGCATTGCACCGGCTCCGCCACCCTGCGCCGCCCTGCGCTGCGCCACGAAACTAGACGGAACTTGCACTGAACCTGCCCTAATCCAGTCCACGCTCGTCTCCTCCTCGTCTCCCACTCACGCCTTCTTCTCCTCCCTCTTTCCCACTTGCGCCGGTGGGCGAGACGGGAGGTGTGCCTGCGCGAGCCTGCGCGGTGCACGAAACTTGCAAAGTCCAGGCGGACACACCCCGTCGGCGCGGCGCAGGTGCGCTGAGAGCTGACTGCGCCTGGTCTACGAAACTAGGGCCCATAGTGTTGGTCATCATTTGAATGATTAAGAAAAGTAAAAAATATATAAATGTTTTGACTCATTGACTGAATTGTGTGGCTGTGCAGAAAATGCTTTTCATGTTTTTGTCATTGTTAGCACTCACAGCAACACCCCATGTTAACAATATCATTGACACCTTTAAATTGCCTGAAGGTTTGATTGTGAGTTTGAATGCTTGTCTATCGCGTGGTAGGATTGTTAAGATCCTTTACTTGAGTAAAAGACAAGTAAAAGTCCTGCATTTGAAAGGTTACTTAAAGCTACTATTTATAACTTTCATTTGGTGTTGATTTTGGCAGTCCCTGTGGACAAAAGCCTATTATCAGCAAACTTTATCGATAGAGCAGTAAAAATGTTTCCTATTATATTTGATGTTTCTGGATGAATATTACTGTTAATGTGTATGTTGCATGTTTTTGACTGGTTTATATGTTGGCTGTTGGCTAGTTTAATCTACAGTAATGCATCATATTCTTAGTAGTGATGTCCAAATGAAGCTTCGTGAAGCATTTTCTTTATTTTCTGAGCCCAATAGATGGCGCTCTCTGTTCAACAAAGGGTTGAAAGCAATGGAAATATATCGGCCTTCAAACCTTTTTTGAACAGAGAGCGCCATCTATTGGGCTCAGAAAATAAAGAAAATGCTTCACGAAGCTTCATTTGGACATCACTACATATTCTATAAGATCGAAGCAGCATGGAAGGATTTGAGATAGAGTTCTCAAGTTTCCAATGTATTTTTCAAATGCTGAACTGCTCATCGATCTACATACAGGTCTTGTTCATGGTCACCATCCTGTAAATAAACATGGACACTAAACTAACCACACAAGCACTACATCCTACAACTGTACACGCAAAACATGAACAGAACATCAGTAAAACACAGACCTGTAACGTAGTCCCATGAGCCTTCACATTCCTCCAGGGTGGGACAGTCAATCGAGGGCTCACCTGCATCCCGCCACCTGCTACAGTACTTTGGATGCACTTGTTCCCACAACACACTGCTGTCTGTCTGCAAGCTGTGACATCCATCAGCTCGGCTGGATCGGGAGCTTTGTCTCTGTGACGTCACGGTGGATAAAAAAAAAACTGCAATTTCTACAACTGAACAAAAGTCTAAATGTGTTTTTTTTTTGTGTGCTCTGATACATTATGACTCTCCTCGAACTATAAACAAAGCCCATCATTGGTTGATTCATCAATGTGATTGTCTTTCACCATTGTGGTTTTGAAGAATTACTTGGTCTACAGTGTGTGTGTGTGTGTTTTGGCATCAGAAAGCAAACCTCAAAGTGTGTTCAATTCAGGCCTCATTACACACAAACACACACACACACACACACCCATCTCTGTATTTCACCACTTTCATTTCTTCGTCCTCTCAACCGGAAAATCCATTCAATCTTTTTCAGTCGGTAGATTTTCAGGATGTACAGTGAAATTCAACAGTCACTGAGAATTCAGTTCATTCGTATTGGCAAACAAGTCGCATACAAAGTATTTTTTTATATCCACAAATTGCATTTCCATATTCTATGTAAATGTGAATAAAACAAACATTGGGAACAACTTAAAAACGACCGTGTTTTTCTTCCGCGGGCTTCAGAGGACAAACACTGTATCGCCCACTCTTCAGCTTCCTACCGCATGTGTTGTGTTTCTGGGTAAGAAAAAATAAACAAGCTTCGAGATGATGTTAAAGGATTTATTCTACCCAGGAGAATCATACACCACTGCAAAACAAAGCTGTGAACAGGAAACAAAATCCTGACGCAGGAAGTATTGAATGAACTTTGCTCCGAGTCTGCTCAGCAGGGTTTTACGTCGATGTCAACACTGTCCAACCAAGACAGTCCGGTGACATTGTTATAAAGAGCCAAAGTCAACATTGGGAGGAGGTGGGGATGGAAACATCAAAATTCCACACGGTTTGTTTCCTGTTTGCTACCGACAGTCATCAGTGCTTCTTTAAAGGCCAGACACTCCAGGCAAGAACATACATTTTTCATGCTCAGGTCAACTTTGAGATTTTGGTCGTTTATTTTACTACTTTGTCTATTTGCATCTGTAGAGTTCTCCTAAAATCACCAACAATTGCAGTAACATTTCAGAAAACTTAATGTCAGTTATCAACAGTGGAAGTTTCATGGTGGTATCTTTTAGTTAATTTCTTTTGTGACAAAATGTTTGTAATTTAACATTCCATGTATTTCAAGGTCATTTGCTCTGAATTAGTTTTTTCAGACACTGATCTCCACTTACTTCAACCAAACGTTCCACTTTCATTCCCATCTATATTCTGAAGATTTTTACGGAGTGGTTAGTTCATATATCATTCATAGGCTCATTCAAACATTTATTCCTCAAAACATGCTACATTTATTTTTGTGACTGTTGATGGTATTGATGGGATTCATGGATATATCTGAAATTCATCTGTAAAAACCCTTGAAAATCATGTCAGCAAAATAAAAAGATATTTTGAACCTGGCTTTTCTGATATCTATTTTAATAATGGATGCATCTTAGCACGTATTTAATAAAAGTATGCTCAATTTGCATATTTAAACACAACACTTGTGTTAGAATTGGCTTTTACTTTGTTCATTTGTACACAATTTGTACTTTTTCACCAAACTCATGTAACTTACTGGTTGCTTTCACTTTCTTAGAGCAGTGTGACATGTTAACCTGATAAGCAGGAACCCGTTGAATCTTCAAGGCCCTCTTTGATTTGTCAGTTAGGTTTGCTAGAATAGATACACGCCTAAAGGGCAACACCCATACATGTTTCATATTACATTCCTATAAGTTCATGTCAGAGATAACTGACCAGCGCTGCCATACTTGACCTGAATAAATAATATATCTGTGAACTGAAGAGTTTATCCTTGGGCTTCCAACAAAAGAGCCAGGGGTTAATACTTTAATTATTTTTTTTACCTTATTGACCTGTAGTTTCTCTCCTCAACCATGATGATCGCTCCCTTCTTGGAACCCTAACTTCAAAGGTCCACTAACCTTAACAACTAACCCTCAGCATTTATATCAACCACAAGACACAATTTATGCTTCAAATATATTTGTGCATTAACTGACAATACCTCTCATCATTAGAGCTTCTATGTGTTGTAGAGACAGACAATATTTTCTTATGATTCATCTATTGAATTTTGATGAATCCGTTTGGAGTCATGGTAGTAAAAGGCTCTGCAAAGTCTCCCAGATGACCTCCTCCCCTGCTGCCTTCCCAAGCTCCTCCTGGGATCCAGAGACGCTTCCAGGCCTGATGGGATAAGAAATCCCAAAGGTGTGTTCCGGGTCTGCCCCGGGGTCTCCCCCCCAGTTACCTGTAATACCTCCACAGGGAGACGTCTGAAGGGAATCCGGATCACAAACCCAAACCACTTCAAGTGGCTGCTTTTGATCAGAAGGGGAAAAAATAAATTCCATCCATCAGTTAGACACAACTGCTGGATGTCTGTAAAATGTGTATGAATTAGTAGTAATTAGTTAATATTATTATTAATATTATTATTATTATGTAAGTGTATCATTTGCATATAGTGTGTACCTTTTTTCAATGCTGCTCTTTTCTGCCCTTCTTTGCCTTTTCATATAAAGCTGACGTTGAAAGATATTTCCAATATACTTCTATTGTATGTACAATAAATGGAATCTGATCTACATTTAGCTTTAAGTGGTAGTTAATGGTCAGAGAGCTGGAAGTGGCGAACATCCTGAGCTGAGGATGGCTCCAGCATTTACGTAGACTTTCTTGTTAAAAAAAGGCCGTCATCTATTGGACAAGAGTATAGATGATGCACTTCTCAGGGCATAGATAGAAAACAGAAACAACAGGCTTCCAGTGTTCATTTGGTTCTGAATTCTGAACCAGCACTCTACAGCCACCCTGTAGACCAGACTTACCACACTCCCTGAACGTGGGATTTACTGACCCTGAAAGCACTCGCTTCCCTGGGAGGAAATCCTGCACCGGCACCGCTCTTTGGCCCACGGTGCTCACAGTGAGTCTTCAAGGTCTCCAGTCCATCAAAATTATGTGAGCCTTCAGATTTCTCTGTAATTTTTCAGTAAATGATGTAGAACACCACCACTGGCTAGTTCTGACAGTTTTTCAACTTCATGTCACACTTAGGAGGAGGATAGTACTTTAATAAGGATTAGTTTGTGCAAAAAAAATAATTAAAATATTAGCGGTTGCACTTTAAACAGGCTGATTAAGCAACTTCTTTGGCCCAGACAGCCTGAGAGAGACATTTACTTATGCCTGTTCATAAGAGCTGGAATGTAGATCAACTGGCAAATCTGGAGTCTTAGCTGCATATTTACCACAACAGTCTGGTACAACACCCAATCCACCTACCAATCTGGTCTCACCTAGTTCCACACCAATTTCTTCATTGATTCCAATTGGTTTGGCGTTGTGCTTATTTATGGCTGCTATCCCTCAAAGCAATCGACCAATCAGAGTTTTGTTATGGGGATCAAGAGCAAGGGTGTAATTTTTGTTTTTATTATAAAAGTACCGGTCCGGTAGAGATTGCCTAGTGTGAGGGTGCCCTTAAGGGCTTTTGTAACTCTTTGACTTTGTTGCCTTACTATTAGTGATGTCCAAATGAAGCTTCGTGAAGCATTTTCTTTATTTTCTGAGCCCAATAGATGGCGCTCCCTGTTCAAAAAAGGTTTGAAGGCCGATATATTTCCATTGCTTTCAACCCTTTGTTGAACAGAGAGCGCCATCTATTGGGCTCAGAAAATAAAGAAAATGCTTCACGAAGCTTCATTTGGACATCACTACTTACTATGTCTTCAAAAGTACTAGCACCTTTGTGTGATTGAGGAAATAATTTGCTTTGAATTTTTGCATATTGATAAACTCAATGCCACGCAGTGAAAAGGTGTGCAAACTCCCTGATTTCAGAGTATATCTGAGTATCTGAGTATATCTGATTTGATAGATTATGTTAATTGTTCTTTGATGGGACGCCATGACACACGTCTCTGGGTTCAGACAGAGTGGAGACAAAGCAAAACACTATGAGTAACACCTCCTGATAACGGCTTGATTTTTTTTCTACTTTTTCTACGAAAGAGTGGATGATAGAATGCAACTTCTTCCAGTAAACATCCGGTGGAGCCAGGGGTATCATTGAGCTGATGAAATGTATGCGAGGCAATACATTCTTCTTGATGATTGAAAGTCATTGTCATTCAAAGCTAAAATTACACATAACAGGGATATTAAATGGAGGTGTCTGTTGGCTGATTTTTACTACCAAAATACTACCAAAAGCAAACAAACAAACAATTTAAAAAGATCTCAATCTGTGAATTAAGGCTCCTCTGGATTCCATGATAAAACGGTGATTTTATTCATAGCCTTTTCGAGTTTTGTATGGTCATGTAAGCTGCACAGAGGAACCAATTTGGAAATACATTGAAATGTAAGTGATACCTGGGCCAGCATCACCCGACACCCCCATACACACATACACACACACACGCACACGCACACGCACACACAGGGCCGGCCCGTGGCATAGGCCGTATAGGCAAATGCTAAGGGCGCCGTCCATCGGGGGGGCGCCACGCCAGTGCCACAAATGGTAAAAAAAATCTAATAAAAAAAAAAAAAAGTTGGTACAAGAAATAATCCCACGTTAATTAAAATGCAAAGCAAAGCTTATTTAATAGAAATAATATTTGTAACAACATTACAACCCCCCCCCCCCCCCCTCCACCCCTCCCATGCACGGTGCGCCCCCTCCCTTCCCGTATCATGATTCTTTTTGGACGTCGTCACATCAAAAAATCAACACAAGGGGCCCTAGTTTCGTAGACAAGGCGCAGTCAGCTTTCAGCGCACCTGCGCCGCGCCGATGGGGTGTGTCCGCCTGGACTTTGCAAGTTTCGTGCACCGCGCAGGCTCGCGCATGCACACCTCCCGTCTCTCCCACTGGCGCAAGTGGGAAAGAGGGAGGAGAAGAAGGCGTGAGTGGGAGACGAGTGGGAGACGAGGAGGAGACGAGGCGTGCACTGGGATAAATACAGCCGATTCAGATCTTCTCCAATCAAATGAGCTCCTCTCCTCACCTTTAATGCGTTAGGGGAGGTTCAGTGCAAGTTCCATCATTATCACGACTGGGTGACGACAGTTGTATGGACTCAAAAGCACGACTAGACACAGCACGGATGAAGTAATAAAGTCTTTACTTAAAACAGGTTCGGTACACAGGAGGTCAGTCAGCGGAGGCAGACAAATCCGGCAGGGGTTAGGCAGAGACAGGGTCGAGGGAAAACAGGCAGAAGTCAAAAAACCGTCAAACACTAGAAACTCTGAGGAAAAGGCTGGAACGCTTAGCACGAGGACAAAAGACGAACTGGCAACGGACAGGGAAAACACAGGGACTATATATGCACAGAGGGGAGGTAATGGGAAACAGGTGAAGGTAATCAGGGCGGGGGAAGTCAATCCCTGAGGGAGGAGAAACCACAAGGGCAGGATCTGAAACGAGAGGACAGGTGAATACTCCAAAATAACAGACAGAGACAAAAACTACAACATAGAGTGAGACATGACAGTACCCCCTCCTCTAGGGACGGCACCTGACGTCCCAGGCTGCTCAGGATGACGGCGCAGGAAGTCCTGGATGAGAGTGGGGTCCATAATGTTACTTGAGGGAACCCAGAACCTCTCCTCAGGACCGTATCCCTCCCAGTCCACCAGGTACTGGCGACCACGACCACGTCGACGAACAGCCAGCAGTCGCTTCACCGTATATACCGGGCCACCATCGATGAACCGGGGGGGTGGTGGGGGCCTGGAGGCTGGGACCAGAGAACTCTCCTCCACCGGCTTGACCCGGGCCACATGAAATGTAGGATGCACTCTCAGGGACCTGGGAAGCCTGAGGCGCACAGCTGCCGGGTTGACCACCTTGGAGATGGGGAAAGGACCCACAAAGCGAGGAGCCCACTTGCGGGATTCCACTCGCAAGGGGAGATCCTTGGAGGACAGCCACACCTTCTGCCCAGGTCTATAGGACGGAGCTGGGATCCTCCGACGGTCAGCTGCTCTCTTGGTCCGGGCCGAGCTTCGTAGCAGCACCTGACGAGCCCCATTCCATATCCGGCGGCATCGACGGATGAAGGCCTGGGCCGAAGGGATGCTAACCTCTTCCTCCAGGGCTGGAAACAATGGCGGTTGATAACCGTAGGCACACTGGAAGGAGGAGAGACCAGAGACAGAACATGGCAGAGTGTTGTGGGCATACTCAACCCAAATGAGGTGCTTGCTCCATGTAGCAGGGTTCTGGGAGCAGCAACGTAGTCCAATCTCCAACTCCTGGTTAAGACGCTCGGTCTGGCCGTTGGACTGGGGATGGTATCCGGAGGTGAGACTGACCGTGGCGCCCAGGAGAGAACAGAAGGCCTTCCAAAACCGTGAAGCAAACTGTGGCCCCCGATCTGACACCACATCTTTAGGAAAACCATGTAAACGAAATACATGCAGCAACAATACCTCCGCCGTCTCCTTGGCAGAGGGCAACTTGGGAAGGGGGACAAAATGGACCATCTTAGAAAATCTGTCCACCACGTGAGAATGGTGGTGTTACCTTTAGAGGGAGGCAATCCTGTGACGAAGTCCAGGGAGATGTCAGACCAGGGACAGTGGGGCACCGGGAGAGGGCAAAGGAGACCGGGTGGAGACCGATGGGAGACCTTATTCCTGGCACACACTGGACAAGTGGCCACATACTCGCCCACCTCCTTTTCCATGGCAGGCCACCAGAAACGCTGCTTGATCACGAAGCATGTTCTTTTAACACCAGGATGGCAGGACAGGAGGGAAGTGTGAGCCCAGTGGATCACCTGAGACCGAAGAGAGTCAGGAACAAACAACCGGTTCTGGGGGCAACCATCCGGTATATGAGAGTTAAGATTTGCCTGTCTGACCCTCTCCTCAATTCCCCATGTGACTGCCCCAACCATGCAGGAAGGGGGCAAGATGTAGCTCGGGGACCTAGGCGTTGGATCCGGGTCAAACAGGCGGGACAGAGCATCAGGCTTGACATTCTTAGAGCCAGGACGGTAGGACAGAGAAAAATCAAAACGGTTAAAAAAAAGTGCCCACCTGGCTTGCCTGGAGTTGAGTCGCTTAGCGGACCGAATATACTCCAGGTTCTTGTGGTCCGTCCACACCAGGAATGGGTGTTCCGCTCCTTCCAGCCAGTGGCGCCATTCTTCCAGTGCCACCTTAACTGCCAAGAGCTCTTTGTTGCCAACATCGTTCTTTTCAGCTGACGAGAGTTTCCTGGAAAAGAAGGCGCATGGGTGAAGCTTGTTGTCCGTTTGTGACCGCTGAGACAGAACCGCCCCGATACCCAGATCGGACGCATCCACCTCCACCACGAACTGACGACTTGGGTCGGGTAGTGTGAGGATGGGTGCAGAGGTGAAGCTCTCTCTCAGCTTCTGGAAGGCAAAATCAGCCTCGGGGTTCCACTGGAACTTGACCTGGGGAGAGGTTAAGGCATGCAGAGGGGCAGCAATGGCACTGAATTTGCAAATAAATCGCCTGTAAAAGTTAGCAAACCCCAGGAATCGTTGGACTAGCTTGCGGCTAGTGGGTGTAGGCCAATTCACAACGGCACTGACTTTGGCAGGGTCCATCTGGATGCTGTAACCAGAAACCACAAACCCCAAAAAAGAAACTGAGGGGACATGAAACTCACATTTCTCAGCTTTCACAAACAGCTGATGGTCAAGGAGGCGCTGCAACACCTGACGCACATGCTGAATGTGAGTCTGCTCATCAGGCGAGTAGATGAGAATGTCATCCAAATACACAAAAACAAACTGATCCAGCATATCCCGGAGAACATCGTTTACCAGGGCCTGGAACACAGCTGGAGCATTAGTTAGTCCAAACGGCATCACCAGATATTCATAATGTCCACTGGGAGTGTTAAAGGCAGTCTTCCACTCATCCCCCTCTCTTATTCTCACCAGATGATAAGCATTACGAAGATCTAGCTTAGTAAAAATCTTGGCATCTTGTAACAGTTCAAATGCAGATGAAATAAGAGGAAGGGGGTACCTGTTACGAATGGTGATGTTGTTCAGGCCTCTGTAGTCTATGCAGGGACGGAGAGTCTTATCCTTTTTGTCCACAAAGAAAAAACCTGCTCCCGCAGGAGAGGAAGATGGCCGGATGATCCCAGCCTTCAGAGATGAAGTGATATATGTCTGCATAGCTTCCCTCTCTGGAACAGACAGTGAATAGAGACGACCTCTGGGAGGAGACGACCCGGGAAGCAGATCGATGCAGCAGTCGTATGGCCGGTGGGGAGGCAGAGAAGTAGCTCGGGCCTTGTTGAAAACCTCTTTTAGATCCAGGTAGCATGCAGGGACACCAGAGAGGTCCAGGAAATCCACGTCGGATGACGCCGGAGGAGACGAGGAAGCAGGAGACACGGGAACAGCAGCAGGCTCAGGAACCACAGGAGTCATTGGAACCGGAACCCGCTCTGATGAGAAGCAGGCAGGTGAGCAATCCCCACTCCAACCCAAAATCTCTCCAGACGACCAGTTGATCTGTGGGTTGTGTCTGGAGAGCCAGGGAAGACCCAGCAGGAGAGGATGAGAGGGAGAGTCAAAGAGGTGGAAGCTCAGAGATTCAGTATGTCCTTTAGCCATAATGAGCCTGATGGGCTGAGTGCGGTGAGTTACCTTGCATAATAACCTTCCATCTAAGGCGCTGGCCTCCAGAGGCTTGGGCAGGGGCAACAGGCTCAGTCCGAGTCTCTTAGCCAATTGCCAGTCCATAAAGTTTTCATCAGCCCCGGAGTCCACCAGCACAGGATGACAGGACGTCTGGGACGGACACACCAGTTTAGCCTGAACCAGGCGCAGAGAAGGCAGCAGAGGAAAATGTACGGCTCACCAGTGCCCTCTTTATCACGGGTGAGCCCGGTCTTTTACTGGACATGAGGCGATGAAGTGACCCAGCTGAGAACAGTAAATGCAGCGACCCTCTTGCAAACGACGACGTCTCTCCTCAGGTTCGAGTCTCGTCCTTCCAAGCTGCATGGGCTCCTCTGAGACAACAGGGGGCGCTGACGAGCTGTTCACCGGGAGGAAACGAGGAGAACGCCACGAAGAAGAGACCGCTGCGGACTGCCCCCTGTGGCCGGGCGGGAAAACAGCCGAGCTAGATCTGTCTCTCTCCCTCTCAAAAAGACGTTTATCTATCTTAATAGAGAGTGAGATTAAAGAGTCAAGGTCCTCAGGAAGCTCTAGCGGAGCCAACTGGTCTTTGAGCAGGTCTTCCAGACCATGGAGAAAAGCATCACACAGGGCGGAGGGATTCCAGCCACTGTCTACCGCCAGTGTGCGGAATTCAATGGCGTAATCCGCGACCCGGCGTCTGCCTTGACGGAGCCCCATGAGCGCTCTGGCCGCCTCTCGGCCAGGGGTGGTTTGGTCGAAGATCTTTGAGAGTGTGTCCTTAAAATCGTTCAGCGAGTTGCAGACTGGAGACTCTCTCGCCCATTCCACCGTGGCCCACACCTCGGCTCTGTCGGAGAGGTGAGTGATAATAAACGCCACCTTGGTCAGTCGGGAACGAAGAAGCTTGCAGCTCGAAATGCAGCCCACACTGAACCAGGAAGGAGCGGCAACTTCCGGAGTCCCCAGAAAACCTCGCCGGGCTGGAAAGGTGAGGGGCCGGAACCGAAGCGAGCGGCGGAGCGGGCTGAGGTGCCGGAATGATGGCCGGAGCGGCTGTCGGAGCAGGAGCAGCGGCACCCCGATTCCCCATCTGGAGGGTCAGCTGCTGCATCTGTTCACCCAAGATCTGGAGCTGCTCACAAACGGAGGACTGGAAGCCTTGCTGTTGACTGGAAATTCCCTGGATCTCCTGGACAACTGAGGTAAGTCGCTCCTCCTGGTTGTGGATCCGACTTCCTTGAGATCTAAGCGCAGCGCGCACTGTATCAGGGTCGGCTGAGTCCATGTTTGGCCAGTTCGTACTATCACGACGGGGTGACGACAGTTGCATGGACTCAAAAGCACGACTAGACACAGCACGGATGAAGTAATAAAGTCTTTACTTAAAACAGGTTCGGTACACAGGAGGTCAGTCAGCGGAGGCAAACAAATCCGGCAGGGGTTAGGCAGGGTTGAGGGAAAACAGGCAGAAGTCAAAAAACGGTCAAAAACACTAGAAACTCTGAGGAAAAGGCTGGAACGCTTAGCACGAGGACAAAAGACGAACTGGCAACGGACAGGGAAAACACAGGGACTATATATGCACAGAGGGGAGGTAATGGGAAACAGGTGAAGGTAATCAGGGCGGGGGAAGTCAATCCCTGAGGGAGGAGAAACCACAAGGGCAGGATGTGAAACGAGAGGACAGGTGAATACTCCAAAATAACAGACAGAGACAAAAACTACAACATAGAGTGAGACATGACAATCATTTGACAACCCGATGACAGAAGCAGTGCCGCCGCTCCCACCACGCGCATCACACGCTGTGCGCGCGTATCATAATAATAACAATGCCCATATTATAAAAAACAGGAGAGAGAGAGGGAGATGTTTTGGTCCGAGAGGCTGAGTTTCCGTTACGCGTGCCATCCGCCTTTGATCTGACGTCAGATGTGACGGGACAATCTATATAGATATAAATTCACGTGTTGATTAAATTAGTTGCATTAAATAGTGTTTGTTGTGATTATTTATTGCATTTAAATGTGCCTGGAACTGTGGAAACCTGCCTGTGAGGTCTCGGTGACGTGTACGCACTGCGCGCAGTCAGCCAAACTTCCACTCCGCCAGCTGTGATTCGCCTTGAATGAATGGACTTTATTTACGCCTTGCGCCTTACGCCAAGAGTAGACCAGGTTGGAGCTGGCGGGCTTTCGGCGAAGTGTCGGCGAGGCTTTTTGCCACGAAACTTCCGCTACGCCAAGCTGAATCTGTGAAGGTGCGTGTCCACAGGGGCGATTTTAAACGCGAGTGGACGCGCCGCTTCCCAGGATTGCACGCTTGGCAGGCTGCCACTAGAGGATGATTGACAGGCGCTCTCCTTTAAACAACAATTTTTTGCGAGCGTTCGGAGCGTTCGCGAGCGTTCCCGAGGCGGCGAGTCGAGCCCGGCGCCTCTGATTAGCATAAAGTAGATTCAACTTCAACTTTAGGCAAATGAGGAGCGGCCAACTCGCGCGCCGTCTCTCGACATTCGCCGCGACGCTACCAATGCATTGCACAGCATTGAATGCATTGCACAGCTTTTCACATAAGGTACGTGTCCACAGGGGCGGTTTTAAACGCGAGTGGACGCGCCGCTTCCCAGGATTGCACGCTTGGCAGGCTGCCACTAGAGGATGATTGACAGGCGCTCTCCTTTAAACAACACTTTTTTGCGAGCGTTCGCGAGCGTTCCCGAGGCGGCGAGTCGAGCCCGGCGCCTCTGATTAGCATTTAAAGTAGATTCGACTTCAACTTTAGGCAAATGAGGAGCGGCCAACTCGCACGCCGTCTCTCGACATTCGCCACGACGCTACCAGAATGCATTGCACGGCTTTTCACATAGACAATGAATGGGACGCGGGGAAACACCGCTGCCTGTGGACACGCACCTATAGACAATGAATGGGACGCGGGGAAACACCGCTGCCTGTGGACACGCACCTTGACGCCTCCCCCTGCTGCGCCGCCACACCCATCTTGGCGCAGGCGATCCACCAAACTGCCAAACTGACGGTGCGCAAGGCTGCGCGTGTCGAAACTTGCATTGCGCCGGCTCCGCCACCCTGCGCCGCCCTGCGCTGCGCCACGAAACTAGGGCCCAAGATGTCAAAACGGCCAAAACTGTCCGGTGCCCAGGGAAGAAAAGCAAGAAAAGAAGAGGAGGAGAAACGAGAAAAAGACAGAGGTAACGTTACATGAAATTATTTATCTGTTACAGATAGACACCTGGCTTTTTAGCATTAGGATAACGTTACATGATTCGCTAATTGCTAATCAATAAATAGCTAACGTGAGTTGACTGTTTTAACGTCAGT
This sequence comes from Eutrigla gurnardus, assembly GCF_963514095.1. NCBI lineage: Eukaryota > Metazoa > Chordata > Actinopteri > Perciformes > Triglidae > Eutrigla > Eutrigla gurnardus. The sequence goes on from NC_139932.1 coordinate 4,097,391, forward strand.
TAATATTGTGGAGGGGGCTAAGTTGTTATGGAAAGTAATAATGTAACGTTGGGTAATTACAGTACTCCCACCTTACATTCCTCAGGGACATTTGTATTAGATCTTTTAAGCAGGTGTTTACATTTGTTTACATTTTTATTGCCTTCTGGTTAGCTAACATTTGCCCTGCTGGTAATAGTCACTTTTCCACCCCTTTATATATTATAGTTGTAAGCCTAGTTGTTAAAGTGCACATCATTAATGTTAATTAAGCAATATCACATGAGAGAGAATGCTGTTTTGAATATGAGCACTGCTGTGATTCGGTCAAAGATAATCATAAATAACATAACATTCTCATATATATTACTGCTACTTTGCATTCTGCTATTCAGCATTTCACTGTAATGATGACAATACATTGAATCTAATCTAATTTGCATATCAGTTAACATCATATATCTCTTTGGTTTTTCATTTATATTATATCATTTCATTTTATTCCTGGAATCATATGTTTTTATTATTAGACTGTAATACTCAATGGTGTCACATACTCCTCTCTTCAGATGCACTGATGAAGTTTCTAAATCCCACCCCTGGGCCATCTACCACATCTACCACTGCTGCCTCCACCTCAGCAGCACAACCCAGCCATGATGCAGCATCAGCAGCACAACCCAGCCATGATGCAGCATCAGCAGCACAACCCAGCCATGATGCAGCAGCATCAAGAGGTCTTCCTGTTGCCCCCACCTTTAATATCTTGTTTTGTGCAGTGCCTTATTTATATTGTATTTTTAATTTATTTTATGCAACTTGTTGACACGTTTTATTTTGTGTTTAGTTAGATCTTATACTTAAGACTATTTATGAATGTATGTAAAAATGATTGTATTTCATATATTCATTTTATTTTTTGTATTCATTTATTTATTCATAATTTTTTTTATCTTGTTAACTATTCTGATTGTGAATTAGCTTTCTTTAAGTAAAAAAAAAGGTCAAAGACAAAGCTATTCGGTTTCTTGTGAGTATATACACTACACTGCCGATGCAAGGGGGGCGCCACCTAAAATCTTGCCTAGGGCTCCAGATTGGTTAGGGCCGGGCCTGCGCACACACACACGTATGCTCAAAGGAGAAAAAGCAAACCAAGACAAAAAAACGATAACAAAAAGGTTGTCCGCCTTGACCACCATGGATCTTTTCTCCTCCAAAAAAACTGGAGAACCTACACCACCATCTCTACAAAAACAGTATACCAGTGACCACGAAGGAACAGGCATAGTCCCTCCACCTTCCAGTTAAGATAAATGTTTCATCTAAACAGTAGGGTAGTGAGCCGAGCAATATGAAAAAGGAGTCCCATAACACTATTGGCCGATAAAAGGTTCAGTTTACTGGGTCGGGGAGCATTGCTCCAATGCCAAAAAGTAAATGCCATAAAAAAGAAAGATTGACATATTATTTATGTTCCACTTGATAAAATAAAAGACAGAAAAAGGAAAACAGAAAGGTTCCAGTCATGGCTGGTAGTTCATATAGTTCATATTCCATTTGATAAAAAAGAAAGATGGGGGGGGGGGGGGGGGTTAGTATAGTTCTTGGAGTTTATTTAAATGGCTCTTGTGGGGAGAGAGAAAAAAAGCACAGTCTCCAGGCCTTTGCACACTCCGTGTCTCCGAGTCCGTTTTCATGAAATGTGTTTTTTTTCCCATCTGCCATCCGATAAAATTCATTGCGCAATGAAAACGTTCACACTGAGCCTGATGCGTTTTTTTAATAGATTGCGAAAATTCATCATCCAGCAGTGACGACGATTTTGTGATCATCTCATTCTTGAAAAAAGAAAAAAGAAGGAAGCTGCGCAACTATCACAATCGGTTCCAGGTGGACTTCAGGATGTCGGTGGTCCAGTTTGGGACCACTAAACTACTGGGACCGCACATCAGAAAGAAGACCACCGATCTCCGCGACCCAACTGACCAACGTGAGGTCGTATTCATTTTTTAAGGTGTGACTATTCTGGATAGAAAAAATGGGCTCAGTGTCCAAAGGCCTCAAGTCTTATTTCAGTTTGACCTTTTATGGAGTTTATTAACATTTGTACTAATTTTTCAGCCTGCGGACCTAATTCAGTTCCTGAAAGGTGTAGGTGCTGCTCCCCCAGGAGAGCTCGATTGTAGAGTAGGAAAGCCTTCTGTCTTTTAGTGCTGAACTCATGTTTCACTTTCTAGCACGCTTTGCAGTGCTTCATTGTGGCCTTGCTGTAATTTGCCAGCACCTCTACAGCTCACTAATTAACACACTTTATTACTTGCCAACACTTACTTTAACCAGACAACACACTTTCCTGTTTAACAGGGGTTAACTGCTGCACTCTTTATTTTGGGCAGTTGCCAGGCATCGAGCAAGGTTCCAGGAAGTTACCACCGAAAAATGGCAAATATTTGTTTTTTTCACAAAATTAAAAGTTAAATGTAGATGTTGGTAGGTAGATTTTTTTAACCAGACAGAGCCAGGCATATTGTTTCCCCCTGCTTTCAGTTTTTGTGCTACACTAAGGTAACCAGCTGCTAACTAACATCAGATATCAATGTTCCATTATTTCATCACTATTAATCTTCCATATCCACAAATAAACATGACACTGTAGAGATGAGGAGGGCAAACAGACCCAAACAGTCACATATAACAAATTTTGTAATTTCTCTCACCCTCTATCACTGCTGATGATGTGTGTCAGTTAGCATATCGGTTAAATAGCCAGTAGCCCATGGTACAATCTGAAGGAGCTCATCCATTTAAAACCTATTACACAAAATTACATTACGAAGGTCATTAAGAATATATTAGAGGTGTCGATGTCGTTATAAATTCACAACATGTTAGAGAAGTCATTAGGAAATGTGGGCCAACACACCCACACACACATAGGGAGGTTATTAATGTCACTCATGAATGAGGCCGACAATCCAAAATGACAAAAGCAAGGTCTGGGTGTGTGTGATGGATGGACTCAAGTGTGTGTGTGTGTGTTTGTGTGTGTCTGAAGCTGTAGCGCTAAGGAGTGTTAAGGCCTCAAACACCTTTAACATGTCGTGCTTTGTGATGCACAGTAAAAGTGATCCACAGAGACCGAAACACGTCTTTGATAAACTCTTTAACTACATAACACTCCTTTGCAATAACCCTGTTTAACACCGGAACGGAGACTGAGTAATGTGTGTTATTTTGTCTTGTGTGACTTTGTGTTAATGTACAATTAGAATACATTCATTAATTTGATCTTAAGCAAATTTATTGACAGCGAAGCAATTGTAAAATTCTAGTTAAGAAGGTTTCATGTTACCAGACAGCAAGCAGAAACATGAAGCCAAAGCGTCTTAAATTTGCATTCTCTCTACTGGCCATCAGTAGGCAACTCTGGTTACAAAAATAAGTCTGATTGTATAGAAGTCAATGAGAAAATGAGCCTACTTCTCACTTAATTTATTATTTCAGTAAACATTTTAAAGACCCCCTCCAGGCATGTTTTTAAGTATATAAAAATAATCTGCAATGCCTAATATTTTGTCTGACATTGTTTCCCCAAATAAAAAGTAAAAAAAACCCTCTGAAATTGGGCTCTATAGGACATCCACTGCTCTCTCCTCATGGAGAAATTCTGAGACACTGAATATTCATGATATGCAAATACCACAGGCCGCGCGCCTCGACCACCACAGCTGCTTGCGCTCATGCTCGCGCTTACGAACGACAACAAGATGGCTAGCGGAAACATCGGCGAGATTCAGCCGGGGTACTATGAACCGACACAAGGATGGATGCGTCTGATCGGGAGGCCCGGACTAGAAGGTGCGAAACGCGGAACGCCCGCGGCGCGGCCAGCGGGGGACGGAGGGAACGACAGTGATTGGTTGGGTGTACTAGAGACGTACATAATCTTGCTTGCCAGGATTCGTTTGAATTTTCAAATTTCACAGAGGTGCACAGAAATCTCTTTCAGGAGAGGAATGTGAAAACACCTCTCTAGTGACAAAATCTGACAAATCACTATAGTCAGTGTCAGACTTTAAACATGAGTGTATGGTCTCAATCTCTAGTTTCAAGTCTTCAATCCAGCATGATGTTCATTTAGTACATTATGGTCCATTTAGAGTCCAACAGACCAGAAAGCAGGGGATGCTTTAGGGCAGGGCTACCATGTGATTGACAGGTCGCTACCATGCCATTGGCCGTCTGGGAGTTGTCCGTCTTACGATCTTTGCCCTTTCACAGGAAGTTTTCACTTCATGGAAGTTAACTGGAAAATGGTTTTGGTTGTATTCAACGTTGGTTTGCTTAGCTCCACCCGTTCATGTCAGTTCTGGTTACAAAAAAAAAAAAAAATAACTGCAGTGGCCAAAACCAAGATGACAAAAAAAAAAGATCCAAAACGTAGTGAACACGAACAGAGAGAGACCATTAAAATGGACTCCAATTCTGAGTCAAGTCTCAGTTACAAAGACATGTGACATCTTCAAAAACATATGACAATAGGAATGTACAAAATGTCAAACTGGTTTACCTGCTTAGAGAGGTGTAGACATTTTCATTGGACCTTTGAAGACGTCTTTATTCAACGTTGGTGAGTCCAGTCGGTGTTCAAACAGTCATCAGTGGTCGTGGTTACACTTGTCTTTTCAATGCAACTTTATTCATCTGATCGTACCAGGATACATGTAATTGTAATGTCTGTACAATCAGTACTAAGTTCAGATCTGGATACAATTCTTAATTATCAAACATAGGTATCTTGCTGCTGATGAATAACTAACATTTCCCAATTTCCCTGCTTCAAAATAAATGCTTTTAAGTAATGAAATTATAGGGAACATTTTGTGCAAAGAACTAAATGTGGAAAATGTTTATTTGCGTAGACATTTGCAGCTATTCTTCAATAAAGTAAGTCTCTTAACACTGTAGTTGGGAAGAGTAAGCACCAACAATAACTGGGGATTTTATTGTGAAGAATTTATTGTAATAAAATGTGTTTATCCACAGTTGCTCCTTTAACCATGAACTATATTTAAGGCAGGTTGCAGGTTGTTAAATTGAGTTCTAATCCGGTGCATCCGGTTGCAAAAGTTGCACTGAAAAGACGATTGTCATCATGGCCAGTAACATGAAGGGTACAGACTGTACAGGCAGCCTGCTCTCCTAAAAATGATCTTCCCACACAGCAAAACTGCATTGTGAACTACATTTAGAGGGAAAACCTATTTTGTCGCGAATTGTGCTTCTTTTGTGGTGTCTGTGGAAGCCTGGATAGGGAGGACGTCAGGTTGATGGATGATGATTTTTATGAAACATAAGTAATAATAATAATAATGGTTAATAATAGCCAATAATACCAGTTATACAGTTTAGAAATACTGTATTTTGCATATAAAGATGTTTAATAATAATATTGTAACGTCAAACTTGAATTTCTTTTTTTAGCGTCAACATGTCAGCTGCCAGCTGTTTGCTGACTGAAGAGCAGTTTCTGTGCGGCATCTGTCTGGATGTGTTCAACAATCCAGTCACGTTACCATGTGGGCACAACTTCTGCCAAAACTGCATCACGCAGCACTGGGATAGCAGCTCCCAGTGTCGGTGCCCGTCGTGCAAGGAACCTTTCTATAAAAGGCCTGAACTGCGAGTCAATATTTTCATATCTGAGATGGCCGCTCAGTTCAGAGAGTCAGCTGGAAGGAGCAGCTCAGACAAACAAGCTGCCGAACCGGGAGAAGTTCCCTGTGACGTCTGCACTGAAACCAAGAGAAAAGCTGTGAGGTCCTGCCTGGTGTGTCTGGCCTCCTACTGTAATGCTCACTTGCAGCCGCATCTGACAGCTCCACGCCTGAAAAGACATCAGCTCACTGACCCTGTGGAGAACCTGGAAGGCCGGATGTGTACGATACACGATAAACCTATGGAGCTCTTCTGCAAAACTGACCAGACTTGCGTGTGCATGCTATGCCCACTTTTAGACCACAAATCCCATGAAGTGATTCCGCTGAAGGAACAATTTGAGAAAAAGAAGGCCGAGTTGGGAAAGAGAGGAACCGAAATTCAACGGATGATCCAGGAGAGACGGCTGAAGATCCAGGAGATCAAACGCTCTGCAAAGCTCAGCGAGGAAGCTGCAGACAGAGAGACAGCTCATGGGGTTCAGGTGTTCACCGTGTTGATACAGTCTTTGGAAAGAACCCGGGCAGAGCTCATCAGGATGATTGAAGTGAAGCAGAAAATGACTGAGAATCAGGCAAAAGGCTTCATCCAAGAGCTGGAGCAGGAAGTCTCTGAGCTGATCAGGAGACGGGCTGATGTAGAGCAGCTCTCACTAGTGATGTCCAAATGAAGCTTCGTGAAGCATTTTCTTTATTTTCTGAGCCCAATAGATGGCGCTCTCTGTTCAACAAAGGGTTGAAAGCAATGGAAATATATCGGCCTTCAAACCTTTTTTGAACAGAGAGCGCCATCTATTGGGCTCAGAAAATAAAGAAAATGCTTCACGAAGCTTCATTTGGACATCACTAGCTCTCACACTCCAAAGACCACCTCCACTTCCTGCAAAGCTTTACATCCCTGAATACTCCTGCACTCACCAAGGACTGGACAGAGGTCAGCGTGTATCCACCATCATTCGATGAGATGGTGAGGAAAGCGTTGGATCAACTGAAGGAGACCCTTGGTAAAGAAATTAAAGAGCTGCTCTGCAAGGCTGAACTGAACAGGGTCCAGCTCTCCGCTGTGGATGTGACTCTAGATCCTGATACAGCACATCAAGCTCTCATCCTGTCTGATGATGGGAAACAAGTACATCATAGTGTAGTGAAGAAGAATCTCCCAGACAGTCCTAAGAGATTTAATCCTAGTTGTTGTGTGTTGGGGAAACCAAGTTTCTCTTCTGGAAGATTTTACTTTCAGGCAACGGTTAAAGAGAAGACTAGATGGACTTTAGGAGTCGCCAAAGCATCGATCAAAAGAAAGGGGATAATCCCACTTTGTCCAGACAATGGCCACTGGACCATATGGTTGAAAAATGGAGATGAATATGCTGCTCTTGTTGGCTCTCCTCTACAGCTTTCTCTAAATTCGAAGCCACAAACGGTGGGAGTGTTTGTGGATTATGAGGAGGGTCTGGTCTCCTTTTATGATGTAGATGCTGCAGCTCTTATCTACTCCTTTACTGGCTGCTCCTTCACTGAGAAACTCTATCCATTCTTCAGTCCTGGTCTCAATAATGATGGCATCAACTCCACACCTGTGATCATTTCTAGCATCGTTAAGTGATTTTTAAAACATTTGTGTCTGGGTTTTAGGTGATTCAAATTTTGCAGTGTCAATCGCTGAAATGTGCCTTGTAAAAATGATATTTTTCTCATAGACTGTATATAAAAAAGTGCATGTAGTCATTATAACGTCCTCGTTGGTTTCTGGACTAGGGTTTGAAGCCTTGAGTTTGGCATTTTGGCCTTCGCCATCTTAGTTTTTGTCTGATACCATCTCGGCTTTTTGTAACCAGAAGAGGGGTTTATTTTGTTTTCACAATCTGGAAAAACTGTCAAGGGTTAAAGTTATGGAAAACATGGACAACTCACAGACTGGACAACACCTTGGTGGCAACCTGTCAATCACAAGATTGCCCCAAAGCATACCCTGCTTTATGGTCTATTCAAGAAGACTTGAAACTAGTGATACACCTTAAATTCATGTTTACAATGTTTATTGAGGTAATACATCAAATGAAAAGTAAGATCATTTTCACTTTTTCGCTTCTATACAATGAGACGTATTTCCCCCTGAAAGAATGCATGTTCATGCATTGTTAAGTCTGGTTGAAGAGGACTCAGGTAAATTTTCCCCCTTGGTACGATTCTGTTCAGCAGATCTGAACACCACCATTTGAAGCTTGTCCAGTCTAAAACAGATTGCACAGTTCAATTGGAAACGGTCTTGGCCCAGGTAGAAATTGATTCTGGAATGTGATCCAACCTCGATGTCTGTGATGGTTCTCAGTCTAGGCCATGGTACTCTTTAGAAGCTGTATTGTAGGCAACTGGACTGCCTTTAGTTTTTTTTTTTAAGATGTTTTGCCTTTCATCCAAGAGGCTTGGATGTGGGGAGTTTAGGTATTTAACCTCTTGTAGGGTCTTGAATACTGTGAGAGATATGTGACTCCTGGACCCACCCAGCCCTCGTTAGGGTCAAATGAGTTTGAGTGTGGATGGTTGTTAATGTGGGGACTGATCTGAGACCTGTACTGTATGTGGCTGATAGGTTACGTCTTAAACCAGGTCTTCTGTTCAGAGATGGTCGTTCCAGCTCAACGAATATGGCTTCTTTAACTCTTTTCTAAAATCCTCACTGCCAGAATGTGAACATTGGTGTCCTCAAAGAGGAGAATCCCTTGTCCTTATGATGGAGATGGACTGCTGAGTCCTGACCTGAGGAACTCGCTCTCCTGTGTTGTTCCAGTCACTTGTGCAGTGGTTGTTTAGTTTCCCCTATGTACACACCATATACATCACATTGTTCAGATGTTTTCTGGGTATCTTGTCCTTAGGGTGGAGAAGCGCACAGGGATGTGGTTTGGAGACACCTACAATGTTCGGGATGACAATGTTGGTGCATTTTTTGTTGTTATTTTCTTCTCCATCCATGTTCTGTCTCTCTGATATCAACCATACACCGTTCAAATACTGTGACATGTCAATGTCCTTCCTAATGAAGTCCTGACAGTCACAAACAGAACTTGGGAAAAAAATGTTTTTTTCCCTTGTGCAGTATAAAGTAAGCACAGCTTATATTTAGCTGCAAAACCCTGTTCAATAAATGAATGTTAATGGAAGGAAGCCTTGTGAGTTTGTTCAGCGTGACTTTTGCAGTTGTCACATTCATCCACTGCAATAATACTCTTGTTTAAAGCTGTCAATCTACTGCTCACTCTTTTGTTGGAAGCTGGAAGTGCCACATTTCTCTCTGCATCATCACTGCTGTAGTAAATCACATTTACAGGCAACGGACACACCTGCAAGTCAGCCTGTTCACTTCGAGGACAGCTATAGGGGAATTTGCAGCACACATTCCTGAACTCATTGTTGCTACAGTGTACTAGTTTTAGCTATGGTAGAGAAATCAGTTTTAGACAAGAATACACTTAGTTGCAGTTTTCCAAACAAACACATTTACTTACTGTTTTATAACAAGGTTATATGGGTATTTGAGCATCACAACATGTCATGCCTAATAAATAATAATAACCACAGTAACCTGTTCAGCTGAAGGAAAGAGCCACAGTTAATTCAGCCATGAATAATTTTATTATTTGCACCTTTGCTTTTCCTACTGTGACGTGTCAAAATATCATCCATGATGAATGCCTGACAGGCTTAATTGTAAAGACATATATATATATTATTAATAATATATAAAATATAGTTTGTTTTTCTTTGGTCTGGCATATAAAGTGAGCTACAGACTCCTACAGTGCTACAGTGACGTGCCAAACAAATTATTCCGAGACTTGGTCTGTGCTGAAAATACACCAAAACCAAAAGTATTTTCCAAACCATTCAGAAAATTGGCAAATCATGAAGATGATAATATGCAATTTGATCAGTCAGTTACTTACTTACTTACTTACTTACTTACTTACTTACTGAGTCAGCTGCAGAGCCCTCTAAGGTCCAGCCAAAAACACATTGACTTGGAATGTGAAACACAACTTAGTTCAGCAGATTAATTGAAAATTTCAAGAGAATCGTTAACTTTGGTATAAAAGCATGACATTTGGCACAGATACTCTCTAAGGGTCACTTTTTGGGAAAAAGTCGTTAGCCACCCAAAAATTAGAAAAGGTGGCCGCTATTTCTGTCAAATGCTCATTATGTCGATCGTTCAAACTGTGATGTAGGCATAACATTTTGTGAAAATACTCTCTTAAGAATGTTTTTTTGGAGAACAGTGCTTGTTCCTGAAAAAAATCAAGAAGACAACCATTTTTTCATTTCATTTTCATTTCTCTTAAATCCTTACATCAATTTATCAAATGGTGATGCTATCATCAAGACTGGTACAAATGTTCTTAAAGGAACATTCTCATGGAAAAAGGTGTGTGCCACTCAAAAATTCAAGATGGCGACCATTTTCAAGATGGCCACCATTTCTGTCAGAGCTCAATGTAATGTGTTAAGGAAGGTTTTGTTTAATAGAGTGAATGTCATTACACAACCAGGGCACACTGGTGACTTCACTGCTGTGGAACTCAGCATGGGGTTCAGTGTCAGCTTATCTAGTTTTACTTAGACTGTAGTTCTTGACTAGTAGTAATAGTATAGCTAAGGTTAGTGTCCCAAATGCTGTCTAACAGCCCCTCATCAATTAGCTAGTATTTTATGTAGTTAGATAGCTGCACCTGAATTGACAGGTTCTGCCAGCGCGGGAGAGCCATGCCAAGGGTAAACGGGGCAATACATGACTTGTTCATGTATGCTTACCCGGAAGGTGTACAGATCACACGGGACTTAAATGGCACTGAATGAATGATCGGGCTAGGTGTAGGTTACCCAAACCTAGTTGTATCCCATACATAAATGTGTACTATGTCTATGATTCAGGTGGTAAAAGGATAACCCCTCTGCCTTAATCATACAACAAACCAAAATGTTAAATGAAAGTCCCATGTCAACCAAGAGGCCAACTGATTGGATGAAATGTTATCTTGTCAGACAGACACAAAGCAACCCCTCCAATCACCATCTACCCATCATGTTTCTCAACATGATGCCTATAAAATGATTGGCACCAACATTCCACACTTTCACAAGATCAACAAAGCCAATGACCCTGGACCTTGAACAACTGGATGAAGGTGGTGGTATAGAAGCTACTTTGAGAAGGAATCAAGTATCACTACAATTGTCAACTTCGGTTCAACAACACAAAGTCACTTTGTGCCCAGAAGTGCCGCCGAACCATGATGCAGAGAAGTCTGCAGGTTTGCTTTCTTTGTGAAAACACATCTCCTGAATCTGAACTACATCAGGTAATGACAATGCACATGAATGACAGACTACATGAATGTGCACAAACACTGAATGATGGTAAATTATTGGCACAATTTAGTGGCGCTGATGCCATTGCACAGGAGCTGAAATACCATCGTTTATATACCAATACCAACAGAGTACACTATTAAAGCAACACCCACGTTGAAAAATGAATCTTGAATTTTTGCAATTGATTTCTTCTATAAGTGTGGCCGGTAGAGTATTTTTGCTAACACGTATGTGTGTATCAGTGTACATACTACCGAAATGATGGCCATCTTGAAAAAGGGCTCTATCTTGAATGTTTTATTGGCCATTTTTCCAAAAAATGGCCTTAACAGAGTACTTGTGGCATATTTTCTGTATCACTATTTGGAAACACTGGCAATGAACATAGGACAGGAATGGGATGCATCTTGAAAAATATTTTCCATCCTGAATTTTTACTGGCCACTTCCTTTTTCTAACAGTGGCCCTTCCTCTCTGTGGACTGCACCTTGCTGTGGTGTAGAGGCTTGTGTACTCTAATGAACCTGAGAGCTACAGTATGCCGGCAGAGATTTTATATCCCTTGCAAGTTTAACTAAGCTGGACAGGTCAAAGGAGAGGAGGTGGACAAAGCAGACATTATGACTATTTGACAGAAATGGTGACAATCTTGAAAATGGTGAGTGGCACATACCTTTTTCCAAAAGAGACTTCCTTGAAGAGTATTTCTGCCTAATTTTATGCTTGCATCACCATTATGAAAATTGAAATAATTAATATTCTATAGGACCGGTGGCCATCTTTAAAAATGGCAGCCATCTTGAATTTGGGACAAGCATCTTTTCCCATTATCTGTCTTTTAGAGAGTATTTAGATCAAATGTTATGCTTGGATCACTGTTTGAATAATTTATATAATAACCATTGAATAGCTATGTCCATCTAAAACTGGCCGCCATATTGAATTTTTGAGTGGCCAACATCTTTTTCCAAAATAGTGGCGCTTAGACAGTATCTGTGCCAAATGTCATGCTTTTATACCAAAGTGAACGATTGTCTCACTAATCTGTCGCACTAACTACACAAAACCGTAACAAAGATGTGTGGTTATGTTAAGGCAACAAATGGGCTACAAAAGTAACAGCAGTCTCCTGGGTGAAAGTCCTTTGTTTACCCATCCAGCAACCGGAAAAGTCCTCCATATGTGGACTTCAGTGGTCTTATTTAAAAGCAGACATAATGCATGACAAAATACATTTCCCTCAAAAGGTAGCTCTCAATGCAGCTTCATTGAATGCGATTTTTAGACGAAGCAGATAGTCCAAACAATTGAACCAAGACACGCACATCACGCTACTTTGCTGTGAGATTGAATCTGAAAAGATGCATATTGTGTTTGGAAATGACGACCACAAAACACCAGGGAAGGTATAACATACTCAAGCATTAAGTCATCTGTCAAAGAAAAGGTCAGAGAATTTAATCTTCGTCACCTGCACAGCTTTGTGCTATCCCTTCCAGCTTTTCTCATAGCTTTTAAAAGAGCACATTGTCAGTAACTGAAACCATATCTCATTGCTTTTGTTGTGTTTGATTAACAGGCACAAATAAAGCAGCAGTGATTGAACTGTCGTGGATTCATTTCACCCGAATGTTGACACAGCAAAGGGACTGAAGAAGATAAGAAAGACATAACCGGTAACATGATTCCTGTGCTGCGCCATCAATATCTTCCATCAACAACAACAAACTGCCTTATTTCTTATTTATTTTAATTTATGATAGTGTTATCTTCTTCCCCGGTGCATTCACACCAGTATGATCTGTGGAGATAAACGTCTGCGCCTGGTTCATAAAGATAAAGTGTTCTTCAGCAGTGAGTCACACTGTTGTTTAGCTTGTTCTCTGGTGTGTACTGCCATCTAATGGCTGTCAGTGTATAATGTGACAAGGCACACTATATGGCCAAAAGTATACTTGTATGTATGTATATATATAATTTTAAGTATAGGCCTAAGGTATGTTTGACAAAAAATATGCAATGTGTTCAAGAACATTAATGCACATATGTAAAAATATATTTTAAAAATTACTATTATATCAAACTATATTTATATATACTTTTGAAAGTTAGATTTATGCAAGCGGTCACAATGTCACTACATCCCATACAAATCCATTCCATCAGGCTTCAAGTAATAAGTTGGTGTCCAATATGCCAGACAACAGAACAATCAGTGACTTGAGAGGAGCTTCTGTCAGCTAGGGGCTGAGATGACTACACATTCTAAACAACGATGTCTCCTACTAAAGAGGTGAGCGTAGATGCTGCAATAGCATCAGTGAAATCAGAACCGGAGAGTGTTTCTGCATTGATAGAAACATAGAATGACAGTGAGAGCTTTTCATGGTAAAGATACGATCTTAGATGTCAGCTTAGTGCACCCCTGTAGCACTGTGGATCCTTCTTGACATCCCTTATACTCCATCAGCCCTTAAAGCTCCTCTCTTACCCCCTTTATCCATTTACATTTAGACATTTACATTTAGGTCATTTAGCAGACGCTTTTGTCCAAAGCGACTTACAATAAGTACATTTGTCAAAAGAAGGAAACAAAGAAACCACAACGTATCATTGCCGATAAAGTAAGAGCTAAAAATAGAACAAGTGTTAGGTCCTCATCTGAGTAAAGTAGTACTTCAAGAGCAACAGTGCTTTGATCTACGGAGCCCTGGAGGTGACATGAAGGGGGGGGAAAACGAAAAAACGAAGGTAAAAAAAAAAAAAAAAACTGAGAAGCGGTATGTAGTAATGATCAAAGTGCTATAGGTAAGGTTTTTTTTTTGGGGGGGGGGGGGGGGGGGGGGTTAGTGGGTCATGCTATGTAGAGTCGAGGTGAAGTCTGAACAGGTGAGTCTTGAGCCTTTTTCGGAAGATGGCAAATGACTCTGCTGTCCTGACATTAGTCGGGAGTTCGTTCCACCATTATCCCTCTATAAGACCTCAGTACCGCTTGATCAATTTGTAATAAGTAATTGATCAGTCCCAATCTATACTTGTTTCATCCGCTAACAACTGTACTATCGTCTGTTTACAGCCTTGTGTCTCATCCTGTACCCTTCCATCAACTCTTAAAACCCATTTACCATCACACTGTTAGCCCCTCAAAATCTCTTTCTTCCCTGTCAACCAATTGGCCTCCATCCGCCCTTTATGTAATGAGCCAAATAGCCAAAGGGGAGGAAATACTGATCACATTAGAACACCAGAGTGGTGTATTGAGTCCCTGGAGTTTATTATGAAATTATATGAGTGCAGATTTCACAATAATGGTGGTGGGGCATTAACTGTTTGTCATCCGGAAATCGGAACTGTTGATTCGTGGTTTGTCACATTCTAAATGAAACTCGACAAGTTATTTAATTATCTTTTATTGGCCTCAACGTGAACAACTATACCAACATAGATGCTTATTCTACTCAGCATAGGCTCTCATATGTTTCTCAGTGCTGCTGGGATTTCAGTTACATTACCTGCTCTCTACAGGAAAAAAAAACCAAAAATCCATTTTACTGATTTTGAAAATGTCAGGATTTGCCATGTAAGCATGTGGAAAAATGTCTTACAGTACAAAGGAGTGTTCTGTTTTTACAAGACTGAAGCTTTACATTGATTACATTTCTTTACAATCATACAGACAGGTGACACATTAAGTGTTCTATTGACCTGAATGTTTTTAACCCGAGGAGGCTTGGAACATGTTCTCGCTTTTCTTTGGTAATCCCTCCATGAATAAAATGTTATTGTGAGTGCAGAATCTTATTGGATGAAGGGAAAAGTAACTCTGGCAATTTCTGCAAAAATAGTTTAAAAGCTAGGCAGGCAGTTCCCTCCTTGTCTTTGTGCTAACTTAAACTTAAAAAAGGGGAATGGTTTGCCAACAGCTTTAGAACAGGAGTTGGTGGTGTAAATGTCTAATAAACTCTGAATAAAACCAATAAACGATGTGAAAATATTGGCCAGATGATGAAAGAGTCAACTAACTTTGCAGTTATCATCCTCCATGTTCCTTGGGAAATGCATAGATGACATTCACTGTGCTATTTTCTAGTGTGACTGGGCCTTAAGATAGAAAAACAATGTTTCGAACAATTATTACAACGGTTGCGTTTTAAAATCCCTGGCTCTTATGACTTCCTCGGGTTAATAAAGCTGCAGTTAGGTGAGCGTATAGTGCTTATTTTCTACATATATGTCTCTGTTACATAAGACTTTTATAATACTGCACACCAAATAACAAAAAAGAGATATAATAATTCACAAAAACGTATATTGTTATGCAAGCAATATTCTCTACAATAAAAAGCTTGAAGTAAATAAAACTTCTAAGCAGAATAAAATCTTCTTGCAGCGCGCCATAGCAGTTCCTCTTACAGTGCAGTGGTTAAAATGTGAGAGATCATGGGTGGAGGGTTTTAGTAGCCCTTCATGGCAATGGTTGGTCCTCCGGTGCTGTCGTGACGTCTGACCTGATAAATCATCAGGATGGAGATCAACAGGCCCAGCAGCTGTAAAGACAGGTCAGTTAGAAAGGTACACAACCTTGAATTCATTTCAGAATCAAAAGACATTATGCAAGCAATTTCCAATAGACACTATGGTGTTAAGAATTTAAATTCTAAATGGTGGCCAATAGCTGTTATAATGATCTTTTTTTTAAATATCAGTCATAGGTTTCTGCATAGTGTCATCTTAATAACTGAATGAGTAGTTGGGCTATCTTTTCATCTTTTCTTGAGTTGAAACTGCCTTAACCCAAAAGAAAACCCTGGAAAATGGTTGCTGATTCTGGATATGTTTTCCCCTGGACCAAATTTAAGTAGTGGACGTCATTGTGACGTCACCCGTTAGTTTGTGGACTCTGTTTGTGAAGCCTCGAGTTTGGCATTCTGGTTGTCTCCATTTTGGATTTTGGCTGTCGCCATCTTGGAATTTTTGCAGCCAGTGAAGTAAGTGACCATATTTGGACTACGAAGGAGTGACGTGTGGATCTAACGAGCACAAGCAGCAGAGTGGCACCTGAACAGCAACCCTACTGGATCTGGCTTCATCTGGATTCTGGTGTGATGCTTACAAAGTTAGCTTCATAATTCAAGGTCAATTTTACAGCTAAGTGTTAAAGTCATCTTAGTAGCTAATTGCATTGGTAGCATGGTAGCGAAGGTAGCCAGGTCAATGTAACCTGTCAATAACTAGGTAGCCCGCCATAAAGCATACCCTGTTTTATGGTCTATTTGACTTGATGCTAACATATTCTTTCTTTTATATTCTGGTAGTTCAGAGATAGCTTTGACAGTGCCTCCATGGAGGACTTTCATGCAATCAGACTTCTTTTTGCAAGTAGAGAATGCAAGGTAAAGGCACTTCAGCAATCGGAGGTTGAAGCCTGGTGTTTCCTCATGTTAAACATACAGAACTTTCCTGACCATATGCTGAACAGTAGCTACACTCTTAAAATCAATAAGTAATCAGCATAAGAGATGAGATATGTAGTTCACTGAGCGGTTTCACACAAAACTAGGTGATTCCTAAAACATAAAAAAACTATTTTTTGATTTGAAAAAGATGCTTTTTAAATTAACAAATATTATATCTGTAATTCATGGTACAATTCAAACGGGATAAAAAAGAATAATTATCTCGTCATTGACTACCATGCATATTTTTTCTGAAATAAAGTTGCATTGTGACTTGGGCTTTATACAGTTGTGGACAATGCAGTGTACCAGAGTTACTAATGCCATCACAAAACATGATATAACAGAAATAAAAATGACAGCAAAACTTACAGCAGTGACGGCAAATCCAAAGAAGAAGCCCATCATAAACTGGAAGATAATGTTGAACCATGCAAAGATGAAGTCACTGCATGTCTGCAGAAAAAAAGATGGGAAAAGGTCTTTATCTGGAAACATCGCAGGCTGGTGAACTGGATGATGTCTTCAGTGGTTGGTTGATTGATTGAATACCTGTCTATAGATTTGGTCCGGGCCACTGGTTCCCTGCAAGAAAACAATAGCAAGATATGGTTATCATAATAAGAAAAGAAAAACACTCCACTTCTTATCTTCTGTCAAGTATACGTGTTTGAGAAAGATATACTTTTTCAACTTGTTGACAACAGATCACACAGAGTAGTTTTTTTAAGCATAGGCCTACCGTACCCCTAACTCTTCCAGTATTTCTTGATGCTACTAAACATTTGCTAATTTTCAAATACTGTGAATTTCAGGTTTTATGAAGAAATTCCTAATTAAGCTGTTGTAAGCTTTACTCCCCAATAGCAACAGAACTACCATAATGTTTCAGCTGATGATGATGGAGCTGCATTGAACCACCAATTCTTTTTATCACATTGCACCACAGCCGCTTGAAGGCCTGCACTTTTTGATGCATTTAGTGAAGGGAAAAGTGGCATTTACCTTTGCACATGAATATACAGCTTTCCCATGACATGAGGCTCCTGGATGTCTACATTTCTAAATCAGAGCTTCCAGTTTTATTATACAAAACCAACCTGAGGTTTGGCTTTACATCCACCTCCTCCGATTCCAAATGCACCAAGTCCACGTGAAGATTGAGGTCGACACTCACAGGATGCGGGGATATCATCACCCCAGTCTGCAGCGCTCACCACTCCACAGCATTGAGCCTGATACCACACAGAAAATTAGTCTCAACAGGTGGAAATGGTCTTTAACAGGAACAGGAAGTAGACAGTGGAATATCAATCATTGAAAATGATTTGTCACAAATCAAAACCTTTTTGATTGTCGGAATCCTAACATAGTGGGTGGTGGTTTGATTTTTGTCTACTCTAACTGTAGGCTAGAGATTGTTTGGGATGGGTTTTTACTTTTTTCTTATTTCTTATTTTTCCTTGTTCTTTAGACTGGATCGGCACATGCGTGTCATTCGCTAAACGTCAAGGCCCCGCACCTCTTTTGAGGATAGAAAAATAAAGGTGCTTTTTCATATATATGGTTTTGGATTTTGGCAATTTGGAAGATATGTATTTGCTGTTAAACATTTGTTTTATAGACATGTCTAATAATTATTTTGGGATCTTGCCTGAACCTGAGTATTTGCGTTACTTAAACAAGGCCAGATGTATTGTCACATTGTTTAATTTGTATTCCGACCACGAAAAAGGATCCTTATTAACCACTGGCACATTACCTGTACACCAAACTAATAAATTGCATTTGGTGACTATTTTGAACCACTGTGAGATTGAGTTGAAATAACCGACCTATATGATCAAGACTAGGCTGAGATTTAGTTGGAGAAGACACATACAGCTTTACTGTATATCCCACTCAGGCTAGTTATCCATTAATAGTCACCAGCCTTAGCCATTTTGGGTTGTTTTTTTGGACGACAAAGTAGTGGCCAATCATCAATGTAAAACTCTCTGTTTTAGTTGTAAAAGATGTTCCATATGCTTAAGGAAACCATTCTAAGCAATGCGCTCATACAGGTTTAATAGTGCAAAGGTAACATTACACTTGGCTGTAGCCCCTCGAGCATCGCTCTGAATCCCTCGTCTTCCATGAAGGGCTTTGCCACCTCTGCGGAGGCGCTGTCAAAGCTATCTCTGAGCTAATGGAAAAGAAACAACAACGTTAGCATCATGATTGCAAAAACGTCATGGTAAATAGACAATAGAGAATAAGTTAGCATTGAAAGAATACAAAGTAAACAAGAACCAGCATCTAGATAGAGAGAACATTAGCATCTTGAGACAGACTATTAGCATCAAGGCAAATATAGAAAACATTAGGACCAAGGTATATGTAAAGATAATGTTAGCATAAAGAGCTAACATTAGCGTCAAAGTAGATGGAGAGTATGTTAGCATTAAGGTATAGATAGACGTGTATGTTAGCATAAAATAATGAGATAGATAAGTTAGAGAGAACAGTAGCATCACAATAAAGAAAGAGAGTGTTAGCATCATGGTATAGATAGAAAAGAACATCAGCACAGAAAGAGAAAGTGTTCACATCAAGGTTGATAAAGGGAACGTTAGCAAGATAGACAGAATATTTGCTTCAAGAGAGAACATTTGCTTCAAGGTCAATATAAAGAATGTGAGAGACTGTTGGCAACAAGATATAGATAGAGAAAATGTTTGCGTCAGGATAGATAAAACTGTAGCATCAAGGTAGATTGAGAGAACATTAGTGAGAACGTTAGTATTAAAGTAGATTAAGAGAACATTAGCATCAATTTATAGATCGAGAGAACATATTAGCATCAAGGTAGATAGAGAAAATGTTATAGCACCAAGGTAGGAAGATAGTTTATGCATACTAAGAGATGCAGAAAAAGAGAAGACAAGATAGACAAACATTTGTTTCAAAATAGATTAAATGGTAGTTAGCTAGATAAATAGATGACCTTGTTTCTTGTGACAACGACGATGATGCCAAAGATCAGCATGATCAACATTCCAACACCCATGAACCCTGCAAACTGTAAACAAAACAATATTTAAACATGTATGTTGTTTTGCTGATTGTGGCTTGATTATCTTGAAATTATCAAATGAGCAAACATCAATATCGTTCCTATAAGTTCATCCGTTGAAACATATGGTACGTACTATTTTGAGGGCAAGTAATTTCTCTGAGAATCCTGCATAAATTCCCAAGCAGGAGATGCCAAGGACACCGATAGCAAACACCCAACTCCAACCAAGGCTCGGACCCCCGACCGCCGACAACTGCTCCGCAATAATGGGAAAAAGACACAACACAAACATTGGATTAATGCTGTTAAAAAGTGCAGTTGATCATGAGGATGGCATTATTCTACATTTTTCGCATTGAACAAATTCCATGAAATAGGTGTGACTGCATACTTTCCCTAAATAACCTTGTACAGTAAACAGTTAATGTAAGAGCCAACTCTTTGTTTCCCGTGAAGGGTGGCAGCTTTGTTTTTTGTTCTCAGTAGTTTGTGATCTGATGAAACTGTCAGAGCCATCCTGTTTTCCTTGTTGCTGAGAAAGTCAACTGTGTGAATGGAAAATCTCAGGCTGCATCTGCTCTGCATTAAGAGAAATTAAAGCCCCCACTACGTCTTGGCAGCTGCCTGCCTACATTCTTCAACTGGACTTGTTTAAACATTTCTAAACATGTTCTATATATTTCCAGCAGTGTGCAGTATACAGGATTACATGTGATATCCCGAGTGACAAACTCAGCCTTGATTTTAACCAATCAGCAGCTTTGGTTTTAACCCAAGGCTTAATTTTCATGCTCTTCATACTGCTTGCTATCAGGGTCATACAAGGTCCTTTAAATGTTGCTGTAAAATCTGAATCCCCCTTTTTTTCTTTTTTTTTTACAGTATTCAACACAAGCAAACCGTTACCGCTGTTTTCCCCGTAAAAACAAAACACACTTGATTGTTAAATTGTTTTGCACATCTGACTCTGATTTAGTTGTTTGCTAGTACTCCGAGTCACGTTACAGAAAATGTGCTGCCTGTTCTGCCAAGCGACGTCCCGTAATGGGAAGTCCTAAATGTATGTTTGGCAGTGACCAGCTTCCGTTGGTCCAACATCAATAATCAATGAGGACATTTTTAAGGAGATTACTGCATGATTATAGCTTCTTTTGCCAACTTATTTTCCTGAGCTGCCACAGAGGTGGACACGTGTTGTTGTCATAGCCTACCGAGAAAAGGTCTGATATGTTTAAGTGAAAGTGCAAATGCTAATTTCTTCACACCTTAAACAAATTAAACAAGCTTTAGAGGTGCTGAGCTGCCCAGTCTCTATTGTTAAAGTTACAAAGTTGCCTTTGTATAGCTTTTAAGAACTTTCAACTCTGTGATTATGGTAAATGGTTAGCTCGTTTGCTAAGCATGATTTGGCCTGAATATCATCCTCGTAGTACACACTCTGAAGGATCACAGATGCATTTTGTTCCAGGGTTAAAGTGCAAATTTCTGTTAAAATGATGTCCTGTTTGGTTCAGGTGTCACATCAGTCCATCTACCCCAACAGCATTACATTATCACATTGCTAGCAAGTTTAATTTGGTCTTTATTTCATTCAAGTTCCTTTTATTAAACTATGAAACTATTTTTATTGCATTTATAACTTTTGGTCAAGTTGTGGCATGCACGCTAATGTTCCGTACACTTCCTAGTTTTCATTATTATGACATCATATGCAAACATGTGGACTGGTTTTATGTTTTTCTGCGTTTCAATGCCAAACTGTAGTACATGGAGTTGACTGTTGTTGTTTACCTGGTGGCTGTAGGCGCTGGCTTTCACCGCTCCAAAGATCAGCACACATCCGAGGATCTGAACACACATCACATTGGTTAGCTTGAGTTTGAACATGGAGGCTGAAGTGTGCCACTAAAATATTGATTCTTGAAGAAAAAACATTCAAATATTTGAAATGATAACATCCAGTATAAAACCTGCCAAACCCTCCGATGTCTTCATCTTCACCAACTGTGGTAATATGTTCAATCCCATAATTTCATTACCACATGAATCAAATTTAGTTTGCCATTAATGTGTATAAAGAATAGATCCATTTGAGCCTCAAAACATACTGGGTTTGAATATTTCACTCAAAGAAAGTATTATATAACTTCCATCCATCCATTGTCTACCGCTTATCCTGTATTCAGGGTCACGGGGGGGCTGGAGCCGATACCAGCTGTCATTGGGTACACCCTGGACAGGTCGCCAGTCTATCACAGGGCCGACATGTAGAGACAAACAACCATTCACACTCACATTCACACCTACGGGCAATTTAGAGTCACCAATGAACCTATCCCCATCCTGCATGTCTTTGGACTGTGGGAGGAAGCTGGAGAACCCGGAGAGAACCCACGCTTACACAGGGAGAACATGCAAACTCCACACAGAAGGGATCTGGGCCTGACCCGGGAATCGAACCCGCAACCCTCTCGCTGTGAGGCGCCAGTGCTACCCACTACACCACCGTGCAGCCCTATTCTATAACTTATTATTATTATTTACTTCCAAAGGGGCACTTTATGACACGTGAAAAGTTTGGGAACCCTTGTTTAAAATAGGCTTGTTCGGGATGGTCTTGGCTTGACTTGACTTGACTTATCACGCCAACGAGAGCTGCAGGTGTCTGAGGGGGCGGGCTCTAAAAGAGACGGCAGCCAAACGCCGTCAAGTGGGACAACAAAGTCAACGTGACTATGGTGCTCAAGCGATAGAACACAGCAGCAAACCAAAGAGGATATGTTTTTATTTATATATATATATATATATATATATATATATTACACACACACACACACATACATATATACATACATACACACACACACACGCAAGGCAACATGTGGAAGGCATTCTTTTTTCCCAGTATATTTGTATTATCATTCTATGTTTGTATTAACCAGACCTCACATATAATAGGCCTACTCACAACACAATGCACGGAACTTAAGATCAAGCCATGAGATCAATGCGACCAAAATAAAAAGTATCATTTCACCACAAGGTGGCCGCCGAGTGCGGACCTGAACACACGTCATTGAACTTTAAACCAATGAGAACCATTCCACTGTAGCGGAGGTGTGGACAAGCCGGTTGCAGCCGTCGTAGACCGCGCTGCCAAGCGCTGCAAGAAGCGGCTCTTAAAAACTTATTCCCGCGATGTTTTGGGTCACGTGATATGGTCGCGACCCTGTGACGTCTTTGCAGTCGGCTGCTAAGTCGGACACAATTCTAGCCATAAAATAAATACAGGAAATACGGAGTAAAAAAAAAAAAAAAAAAAAAACACAATTCTAGCCATCATGCATCGCTTTCAACCCACAATACATCACGTTAGGTAGCGCGCTGCAGGCGGCTACATCAAGTCGAATTCGCCTAATGTCTGTAAGGGGGAAATCAAGACCTTTTTTAAAAAAAAACACATATTAAGCATGCAAAAAGAGAAACATGTACAATTGACATACTGGCACAGGATCTAAATATTGGGAAATGGCTTTTTAATTTCAATAGCTGTGTTTCCATTCGAAAGTTTTTGAGGGAATTAAAACAATGTTGCAAAAATGGCAGAAACAGCTGATCAGTCATGTTAAATGTTTGGTACATCAGAATGTATTCAGCATAACTTATTTAATGTGTCAGCTCTTTTCCAAAAAAAGAAAAAGAAAATTACATTAAGAGAGCATTAAACCTTTTTTTTGCAATTGAGGAAGTTTAATCATATTCTGATGTCTTTCTAATGTGATTCGAAATGGGCATAGACATATATGAATAGAAACCCAGCAACCCAAGTGTCTTGGAAAATAGTTTCAACTGTCAGGAGAGTTTGAGGGTATTAAACCATGAATATGTGGTTTTCACTGTGTTTAAAGTGTCTTATCCAGGCATGACATTTGTACCAATGCATGTTGGGCTTTTTATTTCATCTCTCTGGACTCCTGAAGTAGTTTCTGTCATTCCTGCTTTTAGACACTAGAGGGAGACAGAGGCCAAAAATCTGAAACTCGACTTTGTCACACCTGATGATAACAACCAGCTGGTTTTTTCACTTTTTTCTAACAACCAGTTCCTGGATACACTCACATACACAATAAGCGGGAAACATGTTTAACTTTAAAAACACCAAATGTATGCATCCATTGCATAAAAACACAAATCCAATCCAATTAATTAGCAAAGATAAAAATAATTTTTAATGCCAGCTAAAGGCAGGAAATTGAAATTGGACCTTGTGGGTCAGAAAAGGAAGAAAAGTGGGCGTGAGGGACATGGAAAGGGAAAAACATATTTAAAAGATGTTTCCTTTTATGTCAATCAACTTTCTTATTGAAACACATGGATATCTTGTCCACATCTAATATTTTTTACGTTTTTTAGTCCTTTTTTTAATATTTTTTTCCTTGAAAAAAACAACTTAAAATGCCCCTGAAACTGATAACAGCCTCTTAACACTCCGCCCTCTTGGGGCTGAATACATGCCTGTGTACCAGAAGGCAACTTCATGAGAGGGGGAAAAAAGCGGGACAGTGGGCAAATGAAACATGACCCCTATCAAGCCCCCCCCCCCCCAAGTTACTGGAAGTGACTGTTTCAAAACCTGAGCTATGAAAAAAATCTGGATCTGCTTACTGTTTAAAAAAATGCTTTACACCTTCTACCACTTCACTGTATATACTTTTTTTGTAGTTAAAAACATAATAACTTAAACTTTTTTTTTCTTTTGCAATTTTTTTTTTTTTTTTTTTTTTAGCATAATAAACTTTTCCCAAGCCTTTTTGGTTAGTCAAGCATCAAACAAGTCAAACATTTAACCAACTTCACACTATTTGTATTTATTTATTCTTTTACCTTAACAATAATCCCTCTTTGTTTTTGAACATATGACATTAAAAAGCGTATTTAATTCATTATTTAATGGATGGTGGATTTATCTTTCCAGGTTTTCTCTTTATTACTTTGATATTTTGCTACACCAATACAAAGAAAATAAGTAAAATTACATGAAAAAAGTCAGAAATAGTCAGAAAAGTGTTTCTACTTACTGCATACACAATATTGAAGAAGATAAAGAGGCATTTGAGGCATCCGTTAATTTTCCCCATCTTCCCTTTTTAGTGATCAGCTCTCAAGAGATGAAGTTCTGTGCATGTACTATAAGACAATGTCTGTGATGGCGTGCTTCAGTGTGTGCTGTGATAAACTGCACAGTGAAAGGACGTGAACACAGAACTGTGACACACAGAACTGATCTGCACTAAAAATTAAACAAACAAGTTGCAACACTGCAAACAGATTGGAAACTTGGAAAGCAGTCATTAAAGTCTCTGAAGTGAACGATTTTCTTTTCTTTTGATATCATAAGGTATTTGTAACTGTTGTCACAGTTAATTTACAACATTCACAAGTAGCAAAAATAAGATTTGGATTGAGAAAGAGAAGTTAAAGTGTGTGAAACAGTTAAACAGAGATGTGGATAAAACCAGGTTTAAAATTCATGTCTCATACTGATGTTTTAAAGTCATGTGATCGTGAAAGAAAACCAACACTGACTTTGTAGATTAACCTTTTCTTTGTTTTTCTCCCTATAATATATCCAATATAGTGTAATTAGTAGAGCACATGAAGGAAACTGATGGAGCAATTTTAAAAGAAAATACAGAACAAATGTTATGATAAAAACTGAGCTTACTGAAGCTGTGTGGAAAAGTTTTTAAAATTGAACTTTATTCAAGAAAATGTAAACAGGGAACTCCAAGAAGAAGCTGTTTACCAGACAAACTGATAATTTCCTGTTATGCCCCCATTTCGTCTTCTCTAACTGCTCTAGATCTATGACGTGTTTACAACAGGTCTGATGGAGGAGACCACACCCACTCTGTGTGTGTGTGTGTGTGTGTGTGTGTGTGTGTGTGTGTGTGTGTGTGTGTGTGAGAGAGAGAGAGAGAGAGAGAGAGAGGCGAGGCTCCATTCTCCCCAGCAACCTCTACAAGAAGAAAAATGTGGAGGTCAAAGTCAAAAAAGTGAAAGAAATGTAAAAGATATAAAGTGCTGTGTTGAGGGCAGGTTCTTGATTCTGTCAGATTTTAAAACAACTACTTTGTCTGTAAAGCGCCGGGGAATGTTCACATTGACGTACAAACTTCTAAGTACCACTTAAAGAAACACAAATGTTAAGGAGAAAAAAAGCAAGCAGCCCAGAAATGAAACTGAAAAGAAGACGAAATGTGGCGTTGCCGGTAAACACTGGATTCCTTGATTGCAGATTAAATGCCGTCGAAACTAAGATGTTCATTCGGGTTAAAGTTGTTTTTGTAACCTGTTTTTCAGTTCGATACAATAAACTGTTTGACTGGACTGAAAGATAGATGTTAATTGATTGAATTGCAAATTTTGAAAACTATATAATAATAATAATAATAATCCATCCATCCATTTTCTACCGCTTATCATGTATTCAGGGTAACGGGGGGGCTGGAGCCGATCCCAGCTGTCATTGGGCGAAGGCAGGGTACACCCTGGACAGGACGCCAGTCTATCACAGGGCCGACATGTAGAGACAAACAATCATTCACACTCACATTCACACCTACGGGCAATTTAGAGTCGCCAATGAACCTATCTCCATCCTGCATGTCTTTGGACTGTGGGAGGAAGCCGGAGAACCCGGAGAGAACCCACGCTTACACGGGGAGAACATGCAAACTCCACACAGAAGGAACCCGGGCCGACCCGGGAATCGAACCCTCTTGCTGTGAGGCAAGAGTGCTACCCACTACACCACCGTGCAGCCCCTAATAATAATAATAATAATAATAATAATAATAATAATAATAAACTTTATTTGTATAGCACTTATCGAAACAGGATTAAAAAGTGCTTCACAGAACAGAATAAAACATAATTAAAAACTACACACAATACATATATAGCGGTATGTCACACCCGAACGCATGTAAGTTTGGTTAGAATTGCTTAAACCAATTTTGTTTTAAGAGCATGTTTGTCAAATTTAAAGACACACATGTGGTGTATGAAAATGGATTAATGCATATCAGCAAAGTCCGTAGATGATCCTGTCAACATTTCAGGACGATAGACCTCTGGTATCAAAATAGGTTTGTGAGAAAATTGAGGAAAAAGTCACAAAATATAATATTTTTAGAGCAGAAGACCATTGAAGCAAAGATGCAGATGATTTGGCGAAAAAAATGTTGAAAACATTTTGATAATAGCCAAAACATTAACTTCATTTTTACAGCGCCACCCTGAGGTCAATGAGTGTAATTGTTTGTGTAGGCGTAGGTGGTGGAATTTACAATTGGTCTCACAGTTTTTTGCACATGCACTTTTAGTAGTGAAACAACTATTGTAACAAGTGAAGGAAGTGACCATATTTGGACTGCAGAGGAGCTACGGGTTGATCTGATGAACACCAGCAGCAGAGCAGACACCTTACTGGATCTGGATCCATGTGGACCTTCATATGTTAGTCATCTTAGTTGCTAACTGCACCTGTCAATCACCAGGTAGCCCCGCCCTAAAGCATCCCCTGCTTTCTGGTCTGTTGGACTCTAAATGGACCATAATGGACTAAATGAACATCATGCTGGATTTAAAAAGACATGAAACTAGAGATTGAGACCATAAACTCGTGTTTACAATGTTTACTGAGAGAAGTAGGGTCATTTTCTCATTGACTTCTGTCCAGTCAGAATTGTTTTTGCCCTTTTCATATCAAAATCTCTCTCTTTTCTCTTCCTGTAAAATATCCAAATATTTTTATATGACTCCTCTTTATTCTGATCAAAATGTAATCACGGCGACTGCTCATTTTATAATAATGTGTCTTACATAAGCTTTGAGACACCCAGACCTGAGACATCCAGACCTGTGTCATCCAGACCTGAGACACCCAGACCTGCACCATCCAGACCTACACCATCCAGACCTGAGACATCCACGCCCGCCACCACTCGTGTTCTCAGGAAAAGAAAAATACCTGAGCAAACAATCTCAGTTAAACATTCATTAAAAAATAATAAAGAACACAAAATGAATATTTCCAGGCTGCGTTGATTATTTATTTTCTCACTTTTATTTAAAATCAATTTCAACATAACAATGTAGATCAAGTCCAACTGTATTATTGCATGGCTGCTTAATCTGTAATGAGGATATCTGGTTGACATGATTGATAAAGTATGATTCGTGTGGTGCTTCCTGAACCTGCTTTTAAGAGGTGGAGACTTCTTTGTACTAGCTTATTTACTATAACAGTGTTTTGTTTGTTTGTTTGTTTGTTTGTTTGTTTGTTTGTTTTTCTAATGCTAATCTAGGATTATCTTATTATATACAATTTTGAGATACAAGTAATTTAATTGACCATTCACATTGTATGCTAATTTATCAATTTAACTTCACTACATGTATTTCAACCGCATGGCTACTTTTCACCTAATATATTGTGATATACTTAGATGATGCAGTTCTATACTGCTAACATACTCAGTAGTATAAAAAGTACCTCAAATTGGCTTCATGTGGAAGAACTGCAACATTAAAATGGTCTTGCTTGTTTTCTTGCAATAAAAAGAGAATAATATAATATTCTAGAATAGTATACAGCATAATATTTATACAATATCATATACAATAGCCATTCTGCATAATGAGTACTTATTTTCCTGATAATACCAACGTACTTTTACCTAAGTTATATTTTGAATGCAGGACTTTCACTTTTACTGGGATATTTTAAGACTGTGGTATTTCTACTTTTACTTACAAGGTAACGATCTGAGTATTTTCCATCTCTGAACAAAATTGTCTTTGCTTCACTCCTCAACTACAAATGCTGATACAAGACATTTTTTCGCCAACAAAAAGTTTTAACAGGCACCTGCCAACCAATCAGCAGCCAGGATTCCCCTGTCGGCGGTGGTGTGAAAAGACTCTGGATACTGTCTTGTTTGGAGTTTGTCTCTGTGTTCAGGAATGTTAGAGTTTTACGAGTCTCATTGTGTTTACAAGAGAAAAGTTACATTCCTGTCTCCTCCCTTTCAGCCAGATGGAGAAGACCATGGCGAGGGTCGTGGGGGTCCAGAATGTTAGATTGTTTACTTAAAGAACTCAACAACTGCTTGCTATGAAAGTTGATAACCACTGTCCCCACTGAATAATGATGATATAAGATACAACTGTATTTGTCCTTGTGCAGCAGTTGCAATACAATACAATTTTTAAATCATGATTTTACGGACATAAAAACATATTACATTAACTATAACTATCTGCTAACATGAGTGAATGTGACTGCAGGAATCAGCTGCCTCGGTCACTACATTGTTTGGGGTGAAATAAACTTTTGAAACATGAACATAAAAAACATTTTAAAAAGTCACAGAGGAAGTGATTATGAAATAGCAATTAGCTGTCATCATCGGGCTAGTTCATTCTGACCATAATGTCAAAACAACCTGAGCACAGTTAAGTTCAAACTTGCGTGGTGTGTGTATGGCAACATTGGGTTGAAATTTCTGGAACTCCC
Organism: Eutrigla gurnardus; assembly: GCF_963514095.1. Classification (NCBI taxonomy): domain Eukaryota; kingdom Metazoa; phylum Chordata; class Actinopteri; order Perciformes; family Triglidae; genus Eutrigla; species Eutrigla gurnardus. Next base: position 4,126,560 of record NC_139932.1, read on the forward strand.
CCTGAATTTCAAAGAATGATCTGTGAGTTTTGACATTCAGGAAACAAACCAATGCAAGAGATTTGCAAGCTTCCTGTACGGCAAAAAAAAAAAAAACTATGTCGACTGTGTGGGGAGATGTTTATTAAAACAAAAGAAAAGCATAATTTGATGGTCGGTGACCCAGCGGTGAAGTCTGTCTGTACTTTGGCTCTGGAGGAGCTCAATGGACTCATTAAAAACTGAAAAATTATTGAAAAATGACTAAACTAATATCAGGAAGCTCGTGTGAAGTGGAACGGATCGGTACATCGTTCAAGTCAAAAGTTAAGAGTGAAGAAATGTACCAAAATGACTCTGACTGATGACCATGTCAGAAAACGAATCAACATCGGGCATAAATTAGATGCTAGCTTTGAGGTTGCTGCTGTTTTTACCCAATTCACAGGGAGTTTGAGAACGGAGACACAGAAAGCGGAAGGGGAGGAGTAAAGTCTGACTTCCTTCCTCCTGGTATTGATCCCAAGCCTTCAATTCCTGTTATCTGGACTAACCCTGACCCTACCCTCAGGGGACAGACTTCCTCCCAGTCGGTCCGTGGATGTCAAGAGCAGGATGGGGAAACTTGCTATGTAACTTTGGACTTTTGTCGATCTTGTAGTTTTGCTTTGTGAGATGAACTTGTCTTTGTCTTGTGGGATTTACAACTATACAGCTTTTTTTTTTTGGTCTTCTTGATGTCTTTTCTCTTTTTGTTCAATCGGGCTTCCTGAGTCCAACTCATTGAGAATGATGGAAGACTTATGGCACTCTTCTTACTTGTGTTGTGACTTGGATTTTTTAGGTCTTTGATTGCAGATTCACCTTTATGCACCTAAATTAAAGTTACCGACCAATGTAAAAGGTGTACATAATTAAGGTGCACCAAAACATTTTCACTGGACCTTTTGACACTGCAATAATACACCTATTATACATTTTCTTTATAGTTCCCATATACACTAGTAATTTCTTAACACATTCGGTCAATGACTATAAACAGGAATAAAAATAAGAAAAAAAGCTAAAGATAAATGTTTTTTCTTTATTTAAATCTCAACACAAACAAGAAATCAAAATAACCTACATTGTTTAAAAATGAACTTAAAATGCTCGTTTTGAGTGATATTCTAAGCTGTGTAAAGTGTTATTATAATTTCTGACTCCTCACTGCTTCAGTTTGTGGCTGCCTGATGCTGAGACGCTGTGGGGAGGAGAGGCTGCTCAGAATTTAACAATTCTGAACAACAATGCTCCGACAGCAAAAGCAGCGTTCCCTGTCAGGCTCTGGCCATATTCTAGTGTTGGCCCACCCGACCAGGCCGCCCAACCGGACAGCACGGTTGCGTCACCGGCTCAGAAGGAGACGGTGAAACAGGATAGGTATCGACAGTTGTCTTCATTTTTGATGCTCAAGTCATTCTGCCTGATTACTTTTTCTCACAAACATTCAGCAAAGAAGAGACCGGGGTCAGAGCCAATTAGAGACGAAGGCCCGCCCCTCCTCGGTGATTGGCTCAGACTGTGGTGATTCTTCTTTGCTGTTTGCTGTGGGGAAAAAACATTTCACTGCACAAATAAACAGACCAGCTAAATGTGAGGAGCACCAGTGCGACCAAGGAAAATATTTAGTCGCATTTCACTGATATTTGGTTGCATGTGCACCCAAAATGGCCGCACTGGAGTCCTGCCTTTGGGATTGGCTTGGTCTGGTAGATTTCGTGACACGGTCTTTGTTGGGCAGATTATTTCACTCATCCTTTTATTGGATTTATTGGCCGTCACCCTTCCGGACTAGCCTTCAGGCCATCACTGATGATCTTTCTCTCTCATGCAGATTCTGTGACTATGTATTGATTGTAGTCATGTCATTTTTCTTGATTATGAAAGTTCATGTCATGCTGACAAAGTAATGATTTTTTTAGTACGTTTGACTGACTTTGACTGTCCTGTCAAGCTTTAAAAAAAACATTTAGCTTAGAAAAGGGACAGAAAACCCCACTATCAGGTGTCAGTCACAGACAGATGAATAAAAGCAAGCTCGCCGGAAAGTGAGGTAGGACTATTTTGGCATGTTGTAGGGAGCAGCAAGAAGTTGTCTGGCCATCACACAGCATGTATTTTGGGCATTACTTACGTAAAGATAAGTGTGTTGGAATGTGTTTGGATGATCTGATGACAGACTGAAGGAGTTTCTGCGTTCAATCATCAGACTCTGACCTGATAACGCGGTACTGATAGAAAGGCCAGCTTTCCACATTTATATATTCTACATATTGGAGTAATACTGGACATTCAACTCCCTTTCGACGAGCACACCAATGATATCCAGAAAAGTCTATAAGCCATACACAAGCTGAAAGGACTGTATGTTGCCCCCATCTCCTCCGGTTGTATCAGAGCACGAGCCAGCCCATTTTACTGTACTCTTTCACCTGCTTCTTCACAGTATTGTCAGTCAAAAACAGGACCACACCCAACCTACGAGAACTGAAGAACAGGGCCATTACCACTGGGTGTTTTTGTGGTGTGTATGGCTTAGGCTGTTGGATGGATAGGTTGCTGTGAAAATGTGAAAAGGTAGTAGAATTTCAATCCTCTTCCCTCCCTTTCCAGTTTTTGTAATGTAGCCCATGCAGTGGGATTTCCAGTCACTGAGCTGTATCACTTGAGAGTTTGGGGTTTGTTTCATTGTGGGGAGCGTACCTATGTTCCCTGGGTCCAATGTTCCCCAGGTCCTATGTTCCCTGGGTCCTATGTTCCAAGCTTTATATGTGACCGGGGAACATAGGACCCTTTTTGGGAAAAACGGGGAACTTAGGACCCGGGGAACATAGGGATGACCCCCTTTGTGTTTGACAGGACATGCTGGCGACGTGTCTCACTGTGTAATATCCTCTCTCAGCCTGGCCTGCAGATGACCGATAGCCGAGCTCACATCAGCTTGGAGATGTTTACTTCGGCTGCTCCTCTGCTTCCTATCTGCATCTCATGCAGAGCCAGGCTTTATACTTTATTTCATCACAAGCATACTGATTAGCACACTAATGAAAGCGAGGATAAGGGTTTACTCCACAATTAAGCTGTTAACATCCCATAATGCTCTGTGTTTTTGGCCTTCACAGTAGATTTCAATCCAGCTGAACACCTTCAGGGGATCATCGTCCAAACGCTACACGAGTGAATGTGTTGATCTGGACACAATTTACTAAGAGACTTTATGTTGGGTTTTTGTCTTCAACTCGTATGCAACAGTGACATTTCATCAAGGACACTTTGCTTAGTCCAAAAAAACCTCATCAAACATCAAACTCTTCTTCACTCATTGGATTGAGTAAATCTAATGCATTTACAAATCTCTTCCTCTTGTCCTGAAGGTTAGTTTATGATGCAGGATGTAATGTTTATCAAATGATGCAAAATTAAAAGTGCCACAATGAAGGCACGAATATTTTACGTGAGGGTGTGAATTTTACTTGCTGGCATTTCTTTAAAAATAAATCTTTATGTCTACATATTTTAACAACAGGGGGTGCGATAGAACGACATAACATACACTTAATACGTTTAATAGATATGTATTAGATTAGTCTATTTGTTTGCAAAGATGCATGTTGCAGTTTTAAAACAGTCAGCCAATAAAACAGTTTGAAAAAGAAAAATTTGATATGTAGCCCGTGTTCAGTTGTAAAAAGATTTTGCTGTTTTGCTTCAGGGGCCGGCTGCTTTTACCTTGCAAAGAAGCTGAATGTCATGAGGTCAGTAATGCAGTTGTGTCCAGACCAATCGGCCTCCTCTACGGAGTTCCTGACAGCCTGGCTTAGGCGACGTCTCCGAAAGAGGTTAGCATAGATGCTGCATTAGGATCGTATATATCAGAACTAGAGAGTTTTTCTTTATTGAAGTCCCAATTGGCAACATTTGTTTGATCACATTCACTGAAGCCGACACTATGCTCCGATAGAACAACATAAATCATCCGGTTAAAAAAAGAAAAGCACACCTCTATGTGCATGTAGAGCCTGTTATTTGTTTTGCAAAAATCGACAGCGCCCAGATCATCCTGTCCAATCAGCACGCGGGGCTGTGTTCCTGCACACACAGAGCCCCTCCCCCCTCGGGTCGTACCACTATCACAGGGGGGAGGCAGAGGGAAGTAGCAACAAGCTTCCAATTCCTCGGTTAAAAAACGAAACGAGGAGGTCCAAAACAACCAAGGAAAAGAAAACACCGGTGGAAAAGAAGGAAAAAAAAGAAAGATTGCGACAAAAACCAGAGTCAGCATCGGACCTGTGTTTCAAAGGTGGCGTGATCTAAGGGATTTCAAAGGGCACGAAGTCGAGGGGAAGGAGCTCAGTGGTCATGGGGGAGGAGTGTGAGAGTTGTAAATATTCAAAATCTGACAGAGTGCCCTCGATCCTGCTACTGTTTTTATTCTTTATTTTTTTTATCCTAGTTTTATCTTTTTTTACAACATGCTTCATTGCCTCATTTTACTGCTATGTTACCCTTTTTGTTGTGTTTTGTTGTGGACCCGGATTCAGAGACCAGAGACTGGACGGCAGGAAAAATAGTTTATTTGAACAGGTATAATTCTGAGTGATGGTGCGGGCGAGGAGGCCAGACCGGCAGGTTGGCTGGTAAGCAGGTAAGGAGACAAGCAGGCAGGCGGAAATCCGAGCAGAGGAGCGCTGGAGGTTTCCTGGAGGGCGAACCAAAGGACAAGTGACAAGCGAAGAAACAAAGGCACCAAGAAGTACGTCTAAGTCTTGCAAAGACAATCAACACGGGGCACATAACATCACCATAGGGACAGAATAATCTGACCCCAAAGTGGTGGAGAGACCAGGGGCCCGTTTCACAAAGCAGGTTCAACAAACTCTGAACCTAACCCTGAACTATGAGTTGACCAACTCTGAGATGGGCAACTCTGAGTTTTCAGTTTCAGAACAGCGGTTTTGAATTAGTTCAGTCAATTCTGAGTATGTAAACTCTGAGTTACGCGCGTGCCTGCCGACTCTATAAAGCCATCATCAATGGAGCTCCGATACTACGATTCACCATGGCAACGGGGAGAGCGTCATTAGATATTACTGAGTGTTTATGTAGAAAACGAGCTCATCCTGAGAAAGCGGAGCAACGTAACTGCAGCAAAGTAGCGATAGTTGGCGTGGCAGACATTTACTGCCCGATCTAATGTGTATAACTGAATGAAACAGTCTATTGATCTAAAGGTAATAAGTGTTCATTTTCAGACTTCCAGAGTGACACTGTGGTGTAATGGTTAGCAATGCCGCCCACGGCGCAGGCGACAGGGGCTCAACTCCCGTAGTTCACAAAGTAGCGCACTGAATGAATTATAATTTTCATTGGGTGTAATCCCCCCAGGCACGGAAAGAAAGTGGCGTCAGTTGAAAATTAAGCATAAGAATATTGCGCAAATACGTTTACTAAGGCATATGATTTTAATCATATTTCACATATTAAACAGTAAATAAGCAGTGTGACGGCTTCAGAGCTGGCCATGTCTGTTTCTTGTGCTGGCTGTTGCCTTGTTCTTCCAGGTGGGTGGAGCTGTTAATGGGAGATGCAGTTCACCTGACAGCTAAGGAGGCTATTTAAGCAGATCTGCTGCTGATGATTTTCCTCTTCCCCTGGCCTGCCGACTGACAGCATTTGTTTCTGTTTAGTTTGCATATTATGTTGTCTTATTTTGTTTACTTTATTTAATTAAAATATGTTTAACTCCTTCTAGACTGTGTGGTCTCCCTTTTTGTCACTGACTTTGAGCCAGGTTGTGACAAAATGGGGGCTCGTCCGAAGGCTTTGTTTGGTAGGTTTCTAATACTGAGTAGAAGCTTTTGTATCAGCTATTGGGTTTGAACTAGTACTATTTGATTGATTGATTGATTCATTTTAATGACCACACAGCCAGGCTGGTGGAATTTGTTGTCAGCTTGGTACAGGTTCCAACTTACAAAACATATAACACAGATATACATACAGACATACACACTACACAATACATAAGGGCCATGCTTAATCCTTAATGTTCAGAGTTCAGAAAGTTTATTGCAGTTGGGATGAAACTGTTTTTTAACCGGGATGTTCTGGAAGCAATTGTCCTGTAAGGCCTCCCAGAGGGCAGTAGCTGGAAGGCATAGTGTGCAGGGTGAGTGGGGTCGGAGATGATTTTCCGTGCTCTGCGTAGCGGCCGTTTGTGGTAGAGTGAATCAAGGGATGGAAGGGGTGTGCCAATAATTTTGGATGCTCTATTTATGATGCGTTGTAGTTTCTTCCGGGAGAGTGAGTCTAGACTGCCGAACCAGACTGTGATGGAGAAGGTGAGGATGCTTTCTACGATGGCTGTGTAAAAGTGGAGCAGAAGATGGGACCTTACCCTGAACTTCTTGAGCTGACGGAGATGGAAAAGTCTTTGCTGGGCTTTTTTGTAGATGTGGTCTGCGTTTATTTTCCATTTCAGGTTATTGCTGATGTGGGTTCCAAGGAGTTTGAATGTGTCAGTGATGGAGATGGATTCACCTTTAATGAGCACAGGAGTTTTGGGGGATGGTTGGCGTCTTGGGTCGATGATGAGTTCCTTTGTTTTTGATGAGTTGAGTATGAGATCATGGTCTGTACACCAGGTCACTGCTTGGTTGATCTGTGCACGGTATTCTGTTTCTTGGTTGTTGGTGATGAGTCCTATGATGGTTGAGTCGTCCGCGTACTTGTACAGGTTGACAGAGCTGTGGTGGGATGTGAGCTTGTTTGTGTAAAGGGAGAATAGCCAGGGTGAGAGAACACAGCCTTGGGGTGTGCCTGTACTGAGGAAGAGAGGGGAGGATGTGGTATTTTTGATCTTCACCTTTTGTTGCCTGTTCCAGAGAAAGCTGTGAATCCAGTGACAGATGCATGGGTCGATGTTCATGTCCAGTAATGTATTGAATAGATTGGCCGGGTTTATTGTGTTGAATGCAGAGCTGAAATCCATGAACAGGATGCGGGCATATGTGTTGGCGGACTCCAGGTGGTTCAGAATGTGATGAGTTGCTAAGATGACGGTGTCTTCAACTGACCTGTTGGCTCTGTATGCAAATTGACATGGGTCCATGAGGGGGGTGGTGACAGATTTCAGGTGATTTAGTATGATGCGCTCAAATGATTTCATAACTGCTGATGTCAAGGCAATGGGTCTGTAGTCATTGAGGCAGGAGATGGTCTTGGTTTTGGGAACTGGGATGATAATGGTTTCTTTGAAGCAGTTGGGTACTGAGTTTTGGCAGAGGGAGGAGTTGAAGATGTTGGTAAAAACCCCAGCCAGCTCCGCAGCACAGTAGTGGAGAACGGAGGGGCTGATGTTATCTGGGCCGGGGGCTTTATTCCTCTTAAGTCCCTTGAAGGTGCTCCTCACCTCCTCCTCGTAGATGGTGAAAGGGGGGGGGGGGGGGAGGGGGTCTGGGAGAGATGGTGGTGGAGCCGGTGCCTGCTCAAACCTCCCATAGAAAGTATTAAGTGAATCAGGAAGCTGATTGTCGCTGTCAGGTGTGGGGGTGGGTTTCTTTTTGTAGTTTGTCATGTTTTGTAGTTTTTTCCAGATAGAGCGGGTGTCACTATTAGTGATTTGTTCTTCTAATTTAGTGGCATAGTTGGATTTGGCTCTTCTTATTGCAGATCTCAGTTTGTATTTGGCAGCCATATATTGTTCTTTATTTCCTGTCAAATGTGCTGAATTTTTCTCCTTTCTTATTATTTTAATGTCCTTGTTAAACCACGGTTTATTATTATTGTAGTGTTTGACTTTTTTGAGTGGAATGCACAGGTCAACGCAGTAATTGACGTATGACGTCACTGCTTCGGTGACGTCGTTCAGGTCACCTGCGGCATGGAAAACATCCCAGTACGTGCACGCGAAACAACCCCGAAGTTGTTCAATGGCTTCGGGGGACCAGCACCAGAGAAAGGTTGTTGGTGTTTTGGAGGATTTAACTTTTTGCCTGTATTTTGGAATTAGCAGCAGCATCGCGTGGTCGGACCTGCCCAGCGGAGCCCTCGGGAAAGCACGGTAAGCCTCTCTGATGGAAGTGTAGCAGTGGTCCAGCGTGTTGGTCCCTCTGCTGGGGCAATTTACCTGCTGATGGTAGCCGGGGAGCTCAGATGATAGGTTGGTCTGGTTAAAGTCCCCGAGGACGATGACTGCTGTGTCCGGGTGTGAATTTTCCACTGAGGAGACGTAGTTGGCTAACTCGGCTATGGTGGTGTTAGCGTAAGCCTCAGGTGGAATGTAAACACAGATCATAATAATTGATGCGAACTCCCGTGGGAGGAATGATGGTCTGCATTTGACAGTGAGGTATTCCAGGTGAGGGGAACATACATGTGAGTTCAGTAGAATTTGTGCACCAGTGTTCATTTATCATGATGCAAACACCACCGCCTTTTGCCTTGCCCGATAGTTTGGAAGATCTATCGGAACGATGTAATGTGAAACCTGGAAGAGTTACCGCTTGGTCTGGTACTGATTGATCCAGCCAGGTCTCTGTCAGGCAGATGGCGGAGCAGTCACTGTAGTCTTTGTCGGTTTGGATCATAAGTTGTAATTCGTCCATTTTGTGCCGGAGGGATCTTACGTTTGACAGCAGAAGGGCTGGGAGCGGTGGCCGGTAAGGGCGTCTCCTGAACCTGGCAAAGGTGCCGGAGCGGCGGCCCTTTTGGGCCGGCAGCCATGGTGTTGAGTGGCTTGCGCTGTAGATGTTTAATTCCAGTAATTTCTTCTCCAGCAAGGATGTAGATGGGCCCAGATCACTGTGAGAGGTGGATCTGAGGTTTAGAAGCTCCGATCGGGTGTACTGGATAATGCACGACACTTTGCAAACAAATAACGCAGACACTAAAATGACAGACAGGAACACTGCTTGTACTGTGGCAAGCCTCACGGCCGCCATTTGTTGCTTCCATCTTAGATTAGTATGTACTATTAAAGGTTTGAGGCTTTCCTTTAGGATAGAGAGTAAACTTGTTTTTGTTTAGCTGTGTATGATCTGAGCTAGTAGTCTGGATATTATAGCTAGTAGGTACTAGGTGTGGGAGGCCGCATAGTTTATTGGTTGTGGTTAAGATCTGTTTGTTTATGGTTAAGTAGGTTTAGTTGCTGTGGTTGAGGTTAATGCATCTTTTTGCTTTGTTAGTTGTGCATTTGGCTAATGTTAGAGCTTTAGTGCTATCTTGTAAAGGGCTGGAGATAGTTTTTGAAATTGCCAAAGGGACAGTATTGATGGTTTGGAGTGCACATGTTAGAATTTGAACTTTCCCTGGTAGGATAAAGGAACGTTCCTCCTTTGGGGGTTCGTTCGTAAAAACTTGGTAATGTTGTGGCAACGTGGTTAGTGTTAGTTGTCTCAGACAACTTTCTCGGGAGCACGTCCGTGGGATCTTGCAGGGTTGCCTGCTTGCAGGTCGCCTTTCAACCCCACTGGTTTCCAGTGTGTAAGTACCCGCCGCAAGCCGCATGAAGAGACAGGGTTGAGTCTAGTAAGTTTCTGGATAGGTAGTTAGTGGGAGGGTTTTGATTCAAAGTGCACTTCAGTTATCTGTACTGTTCAGTTATGGCTACTGTTGCTAGTTTTGTTCAGTCTCCTTCTGAGGAACTGTTGAATAGTTGTACGAAGAAAGAACGTTTGAAGCTCGTTGAATATTATGAAGTTGATGTTGGAAACAATCGGTTGAAGGAAGAAATTCGGGGGTCATTGAGGACTGCTTTAATAGACAGTGGTGTTTTGGCAGATGCAGTGCAGAGTTCAATTGACTGTGTAGATGAGTCTGTAGTCTCTCTCACTGTTGCATTAACCTTTAAGCAGCAAAAAGAGCTATTGTTGTTGCAAATGGAGAGGGATAAATTGGGTATCGAAAGGGAAAGGCTTAAGCAGTCTATGGAAAAGGAAAGACTGCAGTTGCAGCAATACCAGTTGGACCTAATTAGGGCAGGTAAGCTTTCTGATAATGCTGATATTGGGGGTTCACTTGGTCCTGCAGCATCTGTTTCAAAAGAATTGAAAAGGTTTGATTTGGTGGGTAACTTGCGCCTTTTACCGAAGTATGATGAGAGAGATCCAGACACCTTTTTCTCCCTTTTTGAACGTGTCGCCGAGGTAAGAGGTTGGCCTGAGGCTGACAGTGTAGTTATGTTGCAAACTGTATTTACAGGAAAAGCCCAAGAAGCGTATTCAGCTCTTAGTGTAGCTGACAGTCAGAAATATGCTACTGTTAAAGATGCAGTTTTGAAAGCTTATGAATTGGTACCAGAGGCCTATCGGCAACGTTTCAGGTCCTGGAGGAAGTCTGATAAGCAGTCGCATGTTGAGTTTGCGAGAGACTTAACCAAACATTTCAACCGGTGGTGTTCTGCTTTTGAGGTTACTACCTTTAAAGACCTATGTGATCTGATGGTGCTCGAACAATTTAAAGATTGCATTCCACCTGAGGTTGCCACTCATATTTCTGAGCGTGGGGTACAAACTGCTTCGGAAGCTGCTACTCTAGCAGATGAGTATGTGTTGGCACGGAAAGGAAAGTTTGGGTTGAGCTATGTTTCTGATAAGGCTACTATTAAAGCTGTTGGTCACTCTCCTAAATTTTCTTGGTCTGAGTCTACAAAAGTAAATCGTGGTTTACGTTCAGTTGGTTTTGATCAACTTTGCAATTATTGCCATGATCATGGGCATTGGAAAGCAGAGTGTCCTGTACTGAGAAGTAGGGTAAAGCACACAGGTAATAAACATATTAAACCAGCTGCTCTCAGTGTTCCAGTGAGAAACATTCCAGTTCTCTCTGAGGAGGTGCTTGATTCAGTCAAACCTAAAACTGATAAATATTCAGGTTTTGAAGCTTTTGTGTCAGATGGGTTTGTGGCTCTCGTTGGCAGTGATGTTAAAGTGCCTGTGAAGATTCTTCGTGATACAGGAGCAAAGAGTTCATTTATTCTAGCTTCTGTGCTGCCTTTTTCTCAGGACTCAGATTCTGGTGATTGTGTTGCGGTACGTGGAATGGGTTTAACAACTCTGTTGGTTCCTGTACACAAGGTCATTCTGTCTTGTGGCTTGGTGAGTGGTGAGGTCCACATGGGGGTTCGGCCTGCCTTGCCTTTAGATGGGATAGATGTGATTCTGGGGAATGATGTGGCTGGCAATCGTGTCTGGGCTGATGGCACCCCACCGGTTAATCCTACACCTTTTGTTTAGAGAACCAGATAATTGTAAACAGGAGTTTCCAGAGGTCTTCACAGCTTGTGCTGTAACACGGGCAATGTCACAAGCTAAGTTAGATTCTTCAGTTCAGGAAGAAAGTGATAATGCAATTGATTTGACTGTACCTGAATATCTCTCTGTCTCCCAGCAGGAGTTTATTGGAGACCAGCGAGCTGATGCTGCGTTGAGTGGGCTGTTTGACCAGGTGCGGTCTAACCATGAAGCTAATTGTGCAGCCGTTGGGTATTTCCTGCAGAGTGAGGTATTGGTCCGTAAGTGGGTGCCCCAGGGGTTTGGATTGTATGGGGGATCCAGTTGTCCAAATAGTGGTACCAACTAAGCATAGGAATAAAGTGTTGGAGTGTGCTCATGATCAGACTGGGCATTTGGGAGTCAGGAAAACATACTGTCACATTTTACGTTACTTCTTTTGGCCTCGTCTTAAGCGTGATGTTGCAGCTTACATTAAGACTTGCCATACATGTCAAGTAACCGGTAAACCAAACCAGACAATTAAGCCTGCTCCACTTTTTCCAATCCCTGTAGTTGATAACCCATTTGAACATCTAATCATTGATTGTGTTGGGCCTTTGCCCAAATCAAAAGCTGGATCTGAGTATCTGTTGACTGTGATGTGCCAGGTTACACGTTATCCTGCCGCTTATCCATTGCGTACTATCACAGCAAAGTCTGTAGTCAAAGCTTTGACCCAGTTTATTGCCATATTTGGAATACCAAAAATCATTCAGAGTGACCAAGGGTCAAACTTCTCATCACATTTGTTTTCGCAAGTACTCAAGCAACTACACATCAAGCATAACAAAGCATCTGCTTATCATGCACAGAGCCAAGGTGCTTTAGAACGGTTTCACCAAACTCTCAAGTCCCTGTTGCGATCCTTTTGCACAGAAATGGACAGGGACTGGGAGGAAGGTGTACCATGGTTGCTTTTAGCTGCCAGAGAGGTGAGTCAAGAGAGCACTGGGTTTAGTCCCAATGATCTAGTCTTTGGTCACAAGGTACGGGGACCATTGGCTGTACTTCAGGATGAGTGGATTGGAGATGAACCACCTCCAAATTTGATAGATTATGTAAATGGTTTCAAACGCAGGCTTTATATGGCTGGCAAATTGGCTAAGCAAAATCTGGCAAAATCTCAGGCACACATGAAGCACTTGTATGACAGGCGCTCTGAGACACGTCAGTTTAGTGAGGGTGACCAAGTATTGGCTTTGTTGCCAGTAGTAGGTTCACCATTTCGAGCAAAGTTTGTTGGACCATACACGGTAGTGAGTCAGCTTACAGAACAAAACTATCTTATTGCTACTCCCAACCGCAGGAAGAGAAACCAACTTTGCCACATAAACTTGTTGAAACCTTATTATGTTCGTGACTCTTCTCAGGTTGGGTCTGATGACGTGGATCCCTCTTCCTCAGAAGTGTTTGGCCTTGACCGCTGGTCCAGTGATTCAGTCAGCAGTTAGTGGGGGGGAAGATGTGGCAGCACCTGATGATTCATTGCTGCGTGGTCGCTTGAAGAACTCTGAATCGCTTCGAAATTTAGATGGTTTGTTGTCTCACTTGACTGTTCAAAAGCGTATAGTTGATTGAACTGCTAAATAGTTATCCATCCTTATTTGGGGACAAGCCTTCAAAGACGAATTTGATTAAACATGATATTGACGTGGGGGACGCAAAACCGATTCGTCAAAGATTCTATCGAGTCTCTGAGGAGAAGCGAAAAATAATTGATGGTGAAGTTAAGTACATGCTTGATAACAACATCGCTGTACCTTCATCATCTAGTTGGGCTTCTCCCTGTTTGCTTGTTGAGAAATCTGACAAGTCACCGCGTTGTACAGATTTCCGAAAAGTAAATGCTGTAACTAAGCCTGATTCTTATCCATTGCCTCGCGTCGAGGACTGTATTGACCAAGTTGGCTCAGCCAAGTATGTAAGTAAATTTGATCTACTAAAGGGGTACTGGCAGGTGCCATTAACACCAAGAGCTCAAGAAATATCTGCTTTTATAACATCATCGGGTTTGTTTTCATACACAGTTATGGGTTTTGGCTTACGCAACGCTCCAGCGACATTCCAATGACTTATGAATATGGTCGTTAATGGACTTGAAGGCTGCGCTGTGTATTTAGATGATGTGGTTATATACAGTAACACCTGGGAGGATCATTTAGGTCGTATTTGTGCTTTGTTTGAACGACTAGCAGACGGAAATTTGACTGTAAACTTAGCGAAATGTGAGTTTGCTAAAGCCACTGTGACATACTTGGGTAAGGTTGTGGGTCAGGGTCAGGTGCAGCCTGTTCATGCGAAGGTTGCGGCTATTACTGAGTTTCCTGTTCCCACCACTAAAAAGGAATTGATGAGGTTTTTGGGTCTGGTCGGCTATTATCGCTGCCGTGATTTCTCAACTGTGGTGGCTCCTCTGACTGACTTGTTGAAGGCAAAAGCTAAATTTATCTGGTCTGCCTCATGTAAGCAAGCTTTCTGTGATGTTAAAGAGTTATTGTGCTCTACTCCAGTTCTGTTGGCTCCCCACTTGGATCAGCCTTTCAAGCTACATGTGGATGCAAGTCATATTGGAGCAGGTGCAGTATTACTTCAAGCTGATAAAAGAGGTACTGAACGTCCTGTTGGCTTCTATTCAAAGAAGTTCAACTCATATCAGTTAAATTATTCAGTGATCGAAAAAGAAGCGCTGGCATTAATCTTGGCTTTGCAGCATTTCCATGTCTACCTAGATTCGGGAAGGCCAATCAGTGTTCACCGACCATAACCCATTGACTTTTTTGAACTCTCTGCAGAACCCAAATCAGAGGCTCATGCGGTGGGCTCTGTTTCTGCAGCCTTACAACCTGGACATTCGGCACATCAAGGGCAAAGACAATATTATGGCGGATGCCTTGTCCCGTGCACCTTTATAGTCTTGTACAACATGATTGATGTCTCCTACTCCGTCTTCTGTTTTCCTTCCTCTTAAACTGCTCCTAGGCGTCAAGGTTGCTGAGGTTGGAGGTGCAGAGTCCGGAGTGAAGAGGAGTGATCAGTTGACTAGTACAGGGCCGGAAAAGGGGGGGGGGGGGGGCTGTGTACAGTACCAGCCCATCACATCCTCACGCCATACAGTTAAGTTGTCATTTCTGCTTTAATTACTAATTGTGCGTGTATATTACTGTACGTAAGGTTCAGGGTGAGAACCCTGTCTTATGGGGGGGGGGGGGGGGGGGGGAGTGTGACAGCTTCAGAGCTGGCCATGTCTGTTTCTTGTGCTGGCTGTTGCCTTGTTCTTCAAGGTGGGTGGAGCTGTTGATGGGAGATGCAGTTCACCTGACAGCTAAGGAGGCTATTTAAGCAGACCTGCTGCTGATGATCTTCCTCTTCCCCTGGCCTGCCGACTGACAGCATTTGTTTCTGTTTAGTTTGCATATTATGTTGTCTTATTTTGTTTACTTTATTTAATTAAAATATGTTTAACTCCTTCTAGACTGTGTGGTCTCCCTTTTTGTCACTGACTTTGAGCCAGGTTGTGACAGCAGATATTTCAACACAGAAATGTACTTAAACATTTCATAAATCTCCCGTTCGCAAAAACACTACCTCCGCAAAGAATCTGGTTGCGGATTATATCCGCGATATGAAATGTTGAAAATGTCGGAGAATATTGTTTAGATAATATCTAATGTGATTGGAAGGAAAGGTAATCAAAATTGTCTCCCAACGCAAAGCTGCTAGAATCACTTTTATTTCCGTATCGATTAGGTTGACGATGAAAGGACGGCACATTTTTTTCAGAGTTGGTTCAGATTCCGGAAAAAGGCGGAGACATGTAGGGAGAAACTCAGGGTTTGTTGAAGCAAACCTGCTAGCGAGCAGGTTAGGTTCACGGAGTATGTTACCCGGGTAACTGACTCAGATTTATGCTGAACTGGCCTTGTGAAACCGAAAAGCCAGAGTTTCCCTCATCTCAGGGTTAACTAACTCAAGGTTTTCACTAAACCTGCTTTGTGAAACGGACCCCAGGGGCCTGTACTACGAAGCAGGATTTGGGCTTAGCGAGGTAACTTAAGCGTTAACTCTGGGTTTTCCGTCCTACGACGCTGGTTCACTTCTTACCGGGGTAAATCGACATGGTAACTTACGCTGTGGAGCTAACCTGCCCCGGAGCAGGTTATGTTCCTGATAAGAGATCAACTCATAAGAGTTAAAGGGACGAGAGAGAGCGACGACATGATTTAAAAGACGGCCAAAGGGCAGATTCGAACCGGGGCCGCTGCAAGGAGCCTCGTAACATGCGGCGGTAACTCTACCACTAAGCTATCAGCGAGGTTGCTGTTGTACTCAAATCAGTCAGATCTACTAGTGCCCTTATGATGGGGCAGTCATATTATAGTACTACTAATACTATTAATACGACTTCCGCATTCACACAGTCGGCAAGTTTTTGCCAGCTGTCCTTCATGCATTTGGCAGATGAAACTGTTGCCTTTTGCCTGCATTATATGTTTAACTTCTTCGTATTTCTGTAAGATTATGGTTCGCTCCTCGTCAAGTCGGACACAGGTGCACTTCACGGACTTTTTTTAATTTAATTTTTTTAAACTTTATTAATAATTATATACATAACACAAACTGTCGAGCCAGGGGAAACTTCACGGACTTTGCACAAAGAATATGGTCTACCCAGTGGCGCTGGCTTTCTTCGTCGCTGACGAATTCGAGCCGAGGCATTTGAACTCCCGTTGTTGACGGAGTCTGAGGAATTTTCTCACGTGGGAAATACCACGTGATAATTCTAACCAACTAGGGCAACGTTGAGGGGAGTGTCTTTTGTCCGCACTTATTTGAGACCATCTGCACAGAAAAGCATGCGGAGGGAGGTACCCTGGAGATACCGCAAATTTTTAAAGTCATATGACATGTCGCAAAGGGAAGTTATCACCAGCTTTTGTGACGTTTTTTTCCCAGAATGCCTGGTTTTGCAAGGCAAATGCATGCGCATGCATGATTCGAAACGTGCCTAATGCTGAAGTGCCTGGTTGCAAAAGGAAGTCGGTCTGTAAAGATGTCTTTGAGAAAATTACCTTATTTCTTGATGTTTTATCTCAGTAAACATTGTAAACATGAGTTTATGGTCTCAATCTCTAGTTTCAAGTCTTCTTCAATCCAGCATGATGTTCATTTAGTAAATCCCTCTGTCATCGTCTCCAGTTTCCTGTTTGTCCAATGGACTCCTGCGGTAGACGATGGATGAATATTCCACGAAATGAAATTAGCCCTCTAATGTGGGCCTGAGGCTGAAACAGACTGAGTCATGTATCCAAAAGCCCACAAATTAATTTTCTGTAGAGCACTTATCTTGTTAGGTTGCAAAACGTCATAGTGAAAGTTGGAGAGTCGCTTTCATCCACTACTTTTTTATCCACGGTGCTTCTTCTATAAAATGTTTTGCATTTCATTTCATTTTATATAAGATCAGCTTTACACTAGCTAACACGTTTTGAATAAGAAAAATTATGCATGAAAACGTAATAGCAACATTGCTGGAGTCTAACTACTGGGGAGTACAATTTTGAGGTACTTGTACTTGGCTTGAATATTTTCTGCTACTTTATCCTTTTACTCCACTACATCTAGCCAATATTGTACTCTATATTGATAGCAGAAAATAAGATGGGCCTAAATACTGTATTATGGATAAAGACACCAAGTCAGGCTTCTTCTGTTGTTCCCCCATGGGACCTTATTTAAAAAAATATATGTCTGGTAGTCAACGGCGAGTGAGATCATTTTTTTTATCCCATTTGAATTCCACATGATGTTTGTCAAAAAAAAAAATTTTTTTTAAGTTCCAAAAAGTCCCAGTGTGTCATAGTTTTTTCCTCGTATCATTTAGTTTAGTGTGAAACCGCTCAATGAACTATGTCTCTCATCACCAACATGGCCGTTAGCTTGGCTTGCTAGCTAGCCAACTTAGCTACGTTCCATCACAAATGTGACGCCACCCTTACATATTTTCACACTCTCACCTCAACAAAATTAATTAATTCATGCCACAATTTGAACAGGATCGAAAAAGGACTTGACTCACGAAGTTGAAAATAAAATCCCATGGTGGTCCACTGGAGGGGGCGGGACTTCTCCTCTCTATTACGCTACCCTGCAGTATGGAGTAGTTGAAACAAGCTACACCTTTAGCTGCTGCAACATTAATGAGACTTCTACATGAATGCCTCAGTAACTCTAATCCAATGAAACGAGCCATTCTGCATAAAGATTAGTGGGATGTACTTTAGGTATATTCTATAGGACTTTGACTTGCTGCAGAGTATTTCTACACTCTGGCAATTTTAGTTTTACTTGTGTAAAAAAAAAAGAGAGTCTGCTTCCTTTTATTAGTCAGATGCAGGAAGTGAAAGCAGCGAGGGGGCATGTGACAGTGTCACACTGTCAGAGCAGAGCGACCACAGCTGCAGCCGATCGGTTAATGTCCCCTATATCTATGATCGTGTTCTGCTTGCGCGCCGCTCATGCCTGGTCTCGGCAGCCTGTTGTCCGTGGAGAAATGTGCAAACTTGCTGCAAGCTGGAGCTGGAGTTGGGGCTGCTGCTGGTCTGAGCGGCGCGCGAGGGCCACGCGGGCCCCGGTGTCCCGCCGTTCTGGTGTTGGACGGGAATCCGGTGCAGCTGTGGAGCGCGGATGATGAAGACGGTGGTGATGATGATGATGATGATGATGAACGGCCCGGTGGCTCATAGGCACCGGGGTCTCGCCGTCATTATGTCTACTGCTGTGCGCTCTGACCCTGTTTTGTGATATATGACAGACACAGCGTATCCCACTGTATAATTTATCCTCAAGTTTTAATTATTCCCGCATGCGAGGTGCGGAGAATGCGATCTCAATTATTATACACAAGACTACACGCTACGCGACTATAGGAGTAGACTACAAGACTACAGTTTGCCATCTCATTACAAGATCTTTTTTGTGTGAAATGAACAACTTATCCCTAACACTGAATTTTTCATAAATTATACTTAATAGCCCAAATAAAAATATTTCACGCCGGTGCGTCTTTTACGCATTCCGAAGGTGCCCGTTTGATCTTGGATGGGCTTGGATTCGGACATTACTACATTTCAGGATTTTCAACGGTAACAGATAAGGTCATGATAATTATCATCTTGCTTTATTATTATTAGCACTACCATCTCCTCAAACTAAACAAGCAGCGTCTCGGAGCTGTCATTTTCCTAAATGAGCCACGGCGGGACTCAATGTTTCGGGCTGTAGGCATTTTAATAGCGCATTTAATAGCGCATTTTAATCTGATCAGTTAACCGGTTTCAACCGGTTAATGAGGCTCGGTGGTCGGTCAAAAATATTTTTAGTTTTGGCCATCCCTAATGCAGAGATGGCGAGTCCGGAGCAATCCGATGAAAAGTTAGCATTTTCAAGGTGGAGATGTCTATTCTACTCATTTCAACTGACTTGTGAAAACTGCTCAGAAAAATCCAAATTCTTTGACATAAAGCAACTTTTTTTTTTTTACAGTAACGCAAATAGTTACTTTCCCTGGTAACTAGTTACTTTTATTTTAAAGTAATTCAGTTACTAACTCAGTTACTTTTTGGAACAAGTAGTGAGTAACTATAACTAATTACTTTTTTAAAGTAACGTTCCCATAATCCCATATGACGCTCTGGGATATTTGGCAGAGATGTGTTCACTGTGTCTAGCAGGCCATTGGCTGGTCATGACCCCAAAACAAACAAGTTACTGTGATTTATTTGCAATGAAAAAATGTGAAGGGAAGGATGCTGAAATGACCATGTGGTGATTCCGATATGTACAAAGACTGAAGTCGTGCTTTGTCAGGCCTGTCCGCAAAACAACAAGCAAACAACGTTTAAAATGCTTCTTTTCTGAATGGAGTCTGGATGGGTTGCTGCTAGGTCTCTGTACTAATATAAAGTACTGTCCTTGAGGCCCGGGTAACCAAAGAAGGCAAAAGTTGAAAGATTTCAGCTTGCACAAATGAATATGTATTCATATCATTCACTTCACGTTAGTTCCAACTGTTTCATTTTCTTGTTTATTTTTGTTTTAATATCTATCCATCCATCCATTGTCTACTGCTTATCCTGTATATATGAAGTGAAACTAAACTTTGAGTTGTGAAACTGATCCAAATGCAGCTCTGTGAACCCCTGCAGGCCAATATTTGTTTTCAGCCAACAAAGAAGTGACAGTTGTCAAAACTTTGACTTTCATTTTACTTCAAATGAAAGCTACAACTCACCAGATGTTTCCTTGGAAACTAGTGTTTGTCGGAAGCATTAAGCCACAAAATGGCGGTTTGGTGGAGGGATTCATCTGAGCAGATTTAAAGGAGTTCTTCACTGGTGGACTTGAAAGTGGGTCATATATGTAGTCGAAAAGGAAAATACATTTCAAATTTGGTGCCTTCTTGACCGAGAAAGGGCAGACAGTGGGTGCAGTCGAATAGTCAAAAAATAAGGTCCTAACTCCTATTCCTAACTCCTATTCCTTGACCTCTGGGGAAAACATCACGGGGTTAAGGAAAGGCGATAGGAGAACTCAAAAGGATTTAGGAAAAGTCGACCGCGGTGCTCAGAGAATCCGACCGGACTTTCACTAAGCTACGTCATTAAAACGCGGCTGCTGATGATTGACAGCTGATGATCGGCACCGGCGATTGCCGTGCGTCTGCGCTGGAGAAACTACAATAATGGACTACAAAAAACGTGTCGTCCACTTCTCCACATGTTGGTTTTATAAACAGCTGGTTCACTGACTGTGACTTGTGATATATGACAGACACAGCGTCTCCCACTGTATAATTTCTCCTGAAGTTTTAATTATTCCCACATGCGAGGTGCGGAGAATGCGATCTCAATTATTATACACAAGACTACACGCTATGCGACTATAGGAGTAGACTACAAGACTACAGTTTGCCATCTCATTACAAGATCTTTTTTGTGTGAAATGAACACCTTATCCCTAACACTGAATTTTTCATAAATTATACTTAATAGCCCAAATAAAAACATTTCACGCCGGTGCGTCTTTTACGCATTCCGAAGGTGCCCGTTTGATCTTGGATGGGCTTGGATTCGGACATTACTACATTTCAGGATTTTCAATGGTAACAGATAAGGTCATGATAATAATAATCTTGCTTTATTATTATTAGCACTACCATCTCCTCAAACTAAACAAGCAGCATCTCGGAGCTGTCATTTTCCTAAATGAGCCGCGGGACTCGATGTTTCGCGCTGTAGGCATTTTAATAGCGCATTTAATAGCGCATTTTAATCTGATCAGTTAACCGGTTTCAACCGGTTAATGAGGCTCGGTGGTCAGTCAAAAATATTTTTAGTTTTGGCCATCCCTAATTCGAAGAAGCAGCAGAGATGGCGAGTCCGGAGCAATCCGATGAAAAGTTAGCATTTTCAAGGTGGAGATGTCTGTTCTACTCATTTCAACTGACTTGTGAAAACTGCTCAGAAAAATCCAAATTCTTTGACATAAAGCAACTTTTTTTTTTTACAGTAACGCAAATAGTTACTTTCCCTGGTAACTAGTTACTTTAATTATAAAGTAATTCAGTTACTAACTCAGTTACTTTTTGGAACAAGTTTGTTTGTTTGTTTTTGTTTAATTATTTGGATCTCTTTTAGCCCAATTGGGCTATTCTTCCAAGAGTCCATAGCATAAAAACATTACAGAATACAATACAAACACAATACAATAAAACTGAAACACAATATAGAACAGACACAATCCAAAAAACATACATTACAACACATGAATGGTATTATAAACACAAAACAAAACTTATACAGATAATATTACATAAAAACTATACCCTCAATCACAGTCATGCAATTACAATAAAAGAGTTCAAATACTTCTTAGAAAATACCCCTAATGTTTTGTTTAAAATGTTTTTCTGGTAAATTCCTAGTGAGATCAGGTAAACAATTCCATAGCTTTACAGCCCGAAAACAAAACATCCTTTTACCAGTTACAGATTTTAGATACATCATCTGGTGCACCTGGACACATCATCAGTGATGTAACCTAGGTTCATAGGGGGTTTCGGGTCTTTCAACAATCATACCCCCTCCCCTAGGCGACCCAGCCGGGGTGATCAAGTCCCAGCTTGTGTCCAGGTAGCGCTACTGCCCTACATGCCACGCCTCTCCCCTCCTGATCCACAGCCACCTTGATGCCACTTCTGCAGCATCAGTGGCCAACTTGATGGCCCTTCGCTGGCTGGCCCCAGTGATGCCAAGCATTCTGTAGGCCCTGCAGAGGGATTGGCCCACAAACCCTCGACATCCCACTTCGATAGGTTGACATATCGCTCGCCACCCATTGCTTCGGCAATCCTCCACAAGCTGGGAGTACTTCGCTCTCTTCCTTTCATTGGCCTCCTCGATACGGTCCTCCCAAGGCACTGTGAGCTCCAAGAGGATTACCTGCTTGGAGGCTACTGAAGTGAGCACAATGTCTGGCCTTAATTTTGTTACGGCAACAACTTCTGGGAACTTCAGCTGCTTACCCAGATCAACCGACAGCTCCCAATCCCGCGCCGTTGCCAACAAGCCAGAAGAGGTGTTCCGGGCAGCTGGTGTTGACTTCTCCCCTGCTCTGACAAAAGCGGTGGTCTTCACTGGGCGGAGGCTCTTGCTGTGGCTAACTCCACTGCAGATGGAATCCGCTATGGCTTTAAGAACCTGGTCATGTCGCCAGCGGTAACGCCCTTCGCCCAGGGCTTTTGGACAGCAGCTGAGAATGTGCTCCAACGTTCCTTTCCTCAGGCAGAGGGGACATGCTGGTGTCTCCACCCTTCCCCAGGTGAAGAGGTTGGAGGGACTTGGCAACACATCGTAAACAGCCTGAATCAGGAATTTTATCCTATGGGGTTCTGCCTTCCAGAGCTCCGTCCATGTGACCTTGCGCTCCGCTGCTTGCTCCCATCTTGTCCAGGCGCCCTGTTGCCGCATCCCAACCATCTGACAGGCTCGCTTCTCCTCAACCCCTGCACGCACCTTGTCGAGGATCAACGACCTCCTCTCTTTCCCTTGCGCCTTGTCGTAGCGAGGTGTTCTTCCGCTACCTAGACCAGCTCTCCCCTGTGCCACTGTGCCCACCAACACCTTTTGCCGTAACCTTGACTCCGCATCCTCCACAGCCTTGGCAGCCCTCCACTTCCGCCCTGTCCTGACCTCAATCCCAGCTTGGGCAACCTTTGGATCGCTGGAGTCACGATATTGTAGGACCTCCCTGGACCGCGTCACTATGAACTCCTCACTCAAGCTGCTGATGGGGAGCTTCAGCTTGTTGTTCTTCCCGTATAGAGGGATGCTGCTCAGACTTCGCGGCAGTCCCAACCACCTGCGCAAAAACCTGCTTACCCTCATCTCGAAGCCTTCCACCGTTGAAATGGGGACTTCATACACCAAAAGGGGCCAGAGGATGCAAGGGAGAATACCGTGCTGGTAAATCCAGGCCTTGAACTTGCCCACCACGGCAAGCCAGGTCTCCAGGTCTTGGTTGGTGGCTTTTGTGGAGGCTACATCTCTCAGGCTGCAGTTGAACACCTTCCCCAGGCTTTTCACAGGTTCCTCTATCAGTGATGGTATCTTGATGGTGCCAAGTGAGAAGCAGAACTTGTCAGTAACCTTCCCTTTCTTCAGCACGAGGGACCTTGATTTAGCCGGCTTGAAGTTCATACGAGCCCAGGACATCAGCTCCTGAAGGCCGTTCAGGATCCACCTGCAGCCTGGGACAGATGTAGTGGTCACTGTCAGGTCGTCCATGAAGGCTCGGATGGGTGGCTGTCGAACTCCAGACTTTGAGAGGGGCCCCCTACACTGCACCTCCGCAGATTTCATCAGCATGTTCATGGCGAGTGCAAAGAGGATCACCGAGATGGTACAGCCAGTGATAATTCCCTTCTCAAGTTTATGCCAGCTGGAGGTTGTTGTTCCGGAGGAGACCCTCAGATGGAATTTGGCGTAGTAGTCCAGGATTAGGTCTCTGAACTTCTTTGGGATGTGATGCCGGTTCAGTGCCTCTTCAACTAGCTTGTGGGGTATGGATCCATAGGCATTTGCGAGGTCCAGCCACAGTACAGCCAGGTCCCCCTTGTTCTCCCTGGCTTCCCTGATAAGCTGAGTGACCACGCCTGTGTGCTCCAAGCATCCAGATACCTCTGGGATCCCACCTTTCTGGACTGATGTATCGATGTAGGAGTTCTTTAGGAGGTAGTCTGTCAGTCGCCTGGCAATGAGGCTGAAGAAGATCTTGCCTTCAACACTCAGCAGCGAGATGGTCCGGAACTGGTCAATGTTCTGAGACTTCTCCTCCTTCAGTATCCAAACACCTTCTGCCTGTCTCCACTGGTCTGCTACCTTTCCCCTCCTCCAAATCACCTTCAGGATCCTCCAGAGTCTGTGGAGTAGTCTAGTACAAGCCTAGTCCTGGGTGAAACATAATTACTTGTGCTAGCTCGTGCTAACTAAATCTTTTACCTGCTGGAATCTGCTTATCAACAGTTTTGGCTTCTTTTTAACATGTAAGTTATAAAATAATTTAAGAACATTTCTAGCTTTTATATCCCTGATATATGACCACTCTAGTTTTTTGTATCGCTCTCCAATAGGGGTATCATTTGGACATCTAAGAATAATTCTTGCCGCCTTATTTTGTGCAGCCTGGAGTCAGCTTATTTCTCCCACTCCAGCATTACCCCAAACGGCAGCACAATAATTCACCTGACTGACTATTAAAGCGTGGGTCACTTGTCTTAATATTTTTGTGGGTAAATATTTGGCTATTCTACCAACCATAACAGCAGTCTGAACCAGCTTCTTACATAGATTAGATATGTGTGGTGTCCAAGACAGATGACTATCGAGTTGAACACCTAACAGTCTAGTCTCATCTATTTGTTCTATCATTGTACTGTTTGTCATGAGCTGTAAACAGGGCAGAGTTTGCTTCTTCCTCACAGAACCAATAAGCATTACTTTTGTTTTCTTTACATTCAATACAAGTTTGTTCATATCAGCCCAATCCTTAATTGTTTCAAGGTCTTGCTGTAGTGATGTCTGTATGTCTACACATGAATACCCCGGTACATACACAGTAGTATCATCCGCAAAAATTGTCATTTTTGATCATACTAGAGCATATGAAATATCATTTGTATATAACAGATAGAGGAGAGGCCCAAGACAACTACCTTGAGGCACGCCGCACTGTATATTCAGAGGAGAAGAATATGATCCATTTATAAAAAACGATTGTGTTCTTTCAGATAAATAAGCATGAATCCAGTCAAGAGCGGTTTGTTGGAACCCATAATGAAGGAGCTTTTTCAATAATATACTATGATCTACCAAATCAAATGCTGCACTAAAATCCAAAAATAGTACGTCAACATATTTTCCCAAATCAATTTGTTCTAGCCATTGATCTGTCATCTCAATGAGAGCAGTCGCAGTTGAATGGTCCTTACGATATGCATGTTGATTGGCAGAGAGTAAATCATTAGTTTCCATATATGACCAAATCTGAGCACTGATTATGCTTTCCAGTATTTTACTCAGTGCAGGTAAAAGACTAATGGGCCGACTGTTCTCAGGTGAGACAGGTTCTTTACTATTTTTTGGAATTGGACATAGCTTAGCTTTCTTCCATACTCTAGGGAAGTGACCCGTGTCAATTGACCAATTAAACAAATACCTCAAGGGGGCAGCGATCTGCGGTGCAGCATACCTCAATAACCTGTTGTCCATTAAATCATAGCCTGCAGCTTTCTCATCAGGAAGTGACTCCAGCAATTTGATAACCTCTTCAGTTGTTACAAAGGAAAGGGAAAAAGAGCACATTTTACTTAGCATGATGTTGTTGTCGATCAGATCATTGAGAGTATCTTTAGAACTGGAAAAATCTGTCATTGTTCTTAGCCTGTTGATTTTGTTTTCAAAATAAACAGCATAATGATTGGCAACATCAACAGGCTTTGTGATCACTCTTCCATTCTCCTCAACAAATGATGGATACTGTGCAACCTTTGTTCCCAACAATCCTCTGACTGTATTCCATGTTTTTTTAGTCATTTCCACACTTCATGAATGCTTTTCTATAAAAAGAGGCCTTTTTACCACGATTAAATTTCAGTGCATAATTGCGTAATTTTCGATAGATCCGTTGGTCAGATTCTAAATTTGATTTTAAAAATGTAGCTTTTGCCTCATTTCTTTCCATAAAAACTTTGTTAAGTTCGTCATCTATCCATGGAGCAGAACAAGCTTTAACAGTCCGTTTCCTAATTGGAGCATGCTGATTCATCACTTCAGTTAAGTGTTCAGTAAAACATTCAGAGGCATGATCTAAGTTGTCCTCTAAAATTATTAATTCCCAGGGACATGCAGCCAAATCCCTCTTAAATTCCTCACTATTAAATCTTTTAAAACTCCTCTTTACTATTATTCTAGGTGGTCTCTTTGGAATCTTTGATATTCTGGTTATGGATACAATATTGTAGTGAGTAACTATAACTAATTACTTTTTTAAAGTAACGTTCCCAACACTGGTCATCAAGCTCCCACTTCACACACTCAACACACTTACATGTTTCATTTTAAACAGAAAAAAAGACATTTGAACTGTGTAAAAAACGAAGAATTTATGAATCATACATTATCCTGAGCCATAATCCCATATGACGCTCTGGGATATTTGGCAGAGATGTGTTCGAAATGCCATACTAACGTACTGCCTACTACATACTCAACGTGTATGTACTGCATACTGCCTACTAAATGAACGTTTGAGTATGCTGTTACCCTCAGACTGTTCACACCGAAGTATACACATCTCATACTACATTTTTTTGTTTTTTTTAACTTTATTGACATCTCGTCCTCATCTTCTCTCACGTAACCGAATCGATTACGTTAGCGGTTCTAGCTCCCGTTTAATATTAATTACTTATCAAAATATAAAGCATGATTATTATTACAGTTTATTTAATATTTCTAAATATTTTTTAAGTCAAATTACAACTGTGAAATGTTTTCTACAGTTTATTATATATGCGCGCTCTCACGCTTTCCCTCTTTCTTCCTCTTACCTGAGTAGCTTCTTCACTCGCCATCGATCGCAACTATTAAGCAGCTTTTATCGATCATTAATCGTCCGTTCATAGATCGTATTACCTCTGACCACGGAACACCAGCACACATGCACATGGAATTTGGATTTCCCTCTGAAGTAAGTAATATGACTTATCTTGTCATGATCTGTGTTTGTTTTGATCTGTGTTGTCTTGATTTTGATTCTCTGGCTTATTTTGTAATTTTGCCCTTGGTGTGATTCCCTGTCTCGTACTTCCTGGTCCTTGTTGTTTCCGCTGTCTTGACTCCCCCTCCCTCTCGTGTTGATTACCATGCCTGCCCTGATGTGTTTCACCTGTCCCTCGTCAGCTCCCTGCCTCCCTGTGTATATAGTCTGTGTGTTTCCCCTGTCTCTTGTCGGATCATTGTTGCTGTCGATGTCGTTGTCTCTTGCCGCTGTCATGCACCACGTCTCGTCCCTGGATTTGTCTTTGTCCCTGCGTCCTGCCTTCCGTGTCCCTTCATGTCTTGGTTTTTCGTAAGTGTTTCTTTCATGACCGTTTTTGCCCTTGTGGTTTCCTTTGTTGTTACTTTGTTTTAGTATTAGTTTTTGGTTTTGTATTTAGTTTATCATTGAAATAAATCCCTTTTAACTGCACTTGGGTCCTCACCTCCTGTTTCTGAGTCCACGCCTGACAGAACCCAGACAGAATGATCCGACCCCAAAAGGATCCAGCAGTTGATGGACTGAAAACCATGGAATGGTATGTGGACTACATGACGAACCCTGCTAGCAGGGCTCGCCAAATTGCTGCCAGCGGACTTTTTTTTGGAGCCGCAGCTAAGCCACCAGTCCATGTCTCGGCTACAGCTATGCTAGCAGCCCAGGCAACAGTCACAGCCAGGCCACCGGATCACGTCTCGGCCACAGCACGGCTTCCCAGCTCCTGCCCGAACCCGTTCTGGGGTACTCGTCTGGCCCTGGGAGGGCCAAGGAGCGTCCAGCTGGCTGACCGGCAGTTGGCTCGTCGGTTGCCGACCTCAAGGAGGAGGTGCGGCACGAGGAAGCGAGCCCCCCCGATGCTGCTCACATCAGTTCTGTTGGGGGCCTGTCCGTCACCAGTTCCAGCAGAGGCCTTAGCCACAGCCAAGCATCCAGCCCAGGCCTTAGCCACAGCCAAGCCTCCAGCCCAGGCCTTAGCCACAGCCAAGCCTCCAGCCCAGGCCTTAGCCACAGCCAAGCATCCAGCCCAGGCCTTAGCCACAGCCAAGCATCCAGCCCAGGCCTTAGCCACAGCCAAGCATCCAGCCCAGGCCTTAGCCACAGCCAAGCATCCAGCCCACGCCTCGGTCACAGCCCTTGTCTCGGCCTGTGGTCTTCAGTCGGCGGCTCGGCCGACACCTGCCAGTGGTCTTCAGTCGGCGGCTCGGCCGACACCTGCCAGTGGTCTTCAGTCGGCGTTCCGGTCGACACCTGCCAGTGGTCTTCAGTCGGTGGTCCGGTCGACACCTGCCAGTGGTCTTCAGTCGGCGGTCCGGTCGACACCTGCCAGTGGTCTTCAGTCGGCGGTCCGGTCGACACTCTCCAGTGGTCTTCAGTCGGCGGCCCGTCCGTCGCCAGTCCCGGCGGACGATCGTCCGGCACCAGCCCAGACAGGGGACCGTCCCACACCTGCTCCTCGCAGCCTTCGGGAGGTCCGCTCGTCACCCGTTCCTGTCCAGACGGGGGGCCGTCCGACGCCTGCTCCACGCAGCCTTCGGGAGGTCCGCTCGTCACCCGTTCCTGTTCCGACGGGGGGCCGTCCTATGCCTGCTCCGCGCAGCCTTCGGGAGGTCCGCTCGTCACCCGTTCCTGTCCAGACGGGGGGCCGTCCCACGCCTGCTCCACGCAGCCTTCGGGAGGTCCGCTCGTCACCCGTTCCTGTTCCGACGGGGGGCCGTCCCACGCCTGCTCCACGCAGCCTTCGGGAGGTCCGCTCGTCACCAGTTCCTGTTCCGACGGGGGGCCGTCCCACGCCTGCTCCACGCAGCCTTCGGGAGGTCCGCTCGTCACCAGTTCCTGTTCCGACGGGGGGCCGTCCCACGCCTGCTCCACGCAGCCTTCGGGAGGTCCGCTCGTCATCCGTTCCTGTTCCGACGGGGGTCCGTCCGACGCCTGCTCCACGCAGCCTTCGGGAGGTCCGCTCGTCACCCGTTCCTGTTCCGACGGGGGGCCGTCCTACGCCTGCTCCACGCAGCCTTCGGAAGGTCCGCTCGTCACCCGTTCCTGTTCCGACGGGGGGCCGTCCTACTCCTGCTCCACGCAGCCTTCGGGAGGTCCGCTCGTCACCCGTTCCTGTTCCGACGGGGGGCCGTCCTACTCCTGCTCCACGCAGCTTTCGGGAGGTCCGCTCGTCACCCGTTCCTGTTCCGACGGGGGGCCATCCTACGCCTGCTCCACGCAGCCTTCGGGAGGTCCGCTCGTCACCCGTTCCTGAGCGGTCCCGCCCGCTAGGTCGCCCTCATGCCCGGCCTCCTGAGCGGTCCCGCCCGCTAGGTCGCTCTCATGCCCGGCCTCCTGAGCGGTCCCGCCCGCTAGGTCGCCCTCATGCCCGACCTCCTGAGCGGTCCCGCCCGCTAGGTCGCCCTCATGCCCGGCCTCCTGAGCGGTCCCGCCCGCTAGGTCGCCCCCATGCCCGGCCTCCTGAGCGGTCCCGCCCGCTAGGTCGCCCTCATGCCCGGCCTCCTGAGCCCTGCCCCCAGACCCCCTCCACCCACCCTACGTATCCTGAACCCCTCCTCCTGGCCCCCTCCACCCGCCCTACGTATCATGAACCTTGGGGACGTCTGGGATCCGTCCCTTGAGGGGGGGGTACTGTCATGATCTGTGTTTGTTTTGATCTGTGTTGTCTTGATTTTGATTCTCTGGCTTATTTTGTAATTTTGCCCTTGGTGTGATTCCCTGTCTCGTACTTCCTGGTCCTTGTTGTTTCCGCTGTCTTGACTCCCCCTCCCTCTCGTGTTGATTACCATGCCTGCCCTGATGTGTTTCACCTGTCCCTCGTCAGCTCCCTGCCTCCCTGTGTATATAGTCTGTGTGTTTCCCCTGTCTCTTGTCGGATCATTGTTGCTGTCGATGTCGTTGTCTCTTGCCGCTGTCATGCACCACGTCTCGTCCCTGGATTTGTCTTTGTCCCTGCGTCCTGCCTTCCGTGTCCCTTCATGTCTTGGTTTTTCGTAAGTGTTTCTTTCATGACCGTTTTTGCCCTTGTGGTTTCCTTTGTTGTTACTTTGTTTTAGTATTAGTTTTTGGTTTTGTATTTAGTTTATCATTGAAATAAATCCCTTTTAACTGCACTTGGGTCCTCACCTCCTGTTTCTGAGTCCACGCCTGACAGAACCGTGACATATCTGGTTTAAATACGTTCCTTTATTATTTGATTATCAATAGATGTGCATATGCATGCATAAACAAATGTAGGCTACATGTAGGCTAATATAAGTGGTTTTAATAATATCATGTATGAGTTTGGTGTGATAAAAATAAACAAGTACAAGCAAGTGGGATATTAGTGAATAATTTATTAGACAAACAATCCATGTTATATATACAGGTTGCAATACGTGTATGATAAGAAGGAATAAGTAGTTTATCAACAAATGAATAGGAAAACATTTAGAATAAATGTAATATCTGATGTTTTCTGTTACAGGTTGGTGCCAGACAGCCGTACTGTAGGTCAATCCTCCTATTCCCCCGATGGGCCTCTACTTGGGAAGGGGATTTAAGGAAGGACTTCTGTCTTTCAAGGCATTCCACGGAGAACCTCGTCCACTGCTTACTAACAGAACAGATGGGTTCCATGTCCATAGTTCCACGGTGGTGATGGGGGTGACAGCGACGAAGTCAACGAGCCACTCCAGCAGTCCTGGGACATCCTCAGAGGCTCGTAGCTGCAGTGTCTGCTCCAAATGTCCGGATCCCTGTGTTGCAAGAACATGATTATTGTTGAGGTTTTATTTGTGTTTATCAGTAGTGCAGTTTATAAGTAATACCACACAGTAGAAGTTGTTACAGACAAATGTTTCCTGTTTAATGATTTACGATTATTAGGCTGTGTACAAATCTAAATAATAAATATCTGAATATAGATATGATTGTTGACTCATGTTTTAGGCCTGCAGGTCTATTTCCCTCCTGCTCTGGAGGAGAGACCCTGCTGCAGTGGTTGGCATCATGGCTGAGGAGATGGGGTGTAGTGGAGTAATAGCAGGTCTTTGCTCCATCACCTCATCCATGACAACAAACACTTCCAGTGTGCAGCAGTGACCTCTCCTCCCTCAGTGCTGACACCTTCAGTTCCTTTAAACAACATATACAAACACTTTTCATAATCATTGTTTAGATCAGCTATTCACCGCTAGTCATATATTATAATATGTACTGTAATACTGTTCCACATGGGACCAACTTAATGGACTCTGATGTTTTAACACATTGTAGATATTATCCAGCACTGACTTTGCCTGATTATTAATAAGAAAGACAACTTCATCTTGTTTATTTTATGCTTCACATCAAGCATGTAGTGTTCAATACTTTAAACTGCTTCCAACTCACCTTGTATTTCTGCTTCATATTCTCCCACTTCTTCTTTGTCCATCTAGCTCCACCTTCCCTCCATCTAATGTTCTTCAATAAACATCCTATATGAAGATCAGCACGTAGAAAAGTGTTACAGTTCATTGATGATTTCTTGCTGTTCAACAGAACGTTTCAGGTAGACATCTCAGGAGAGCAGGACATCTCCCATCTATATACGCTGGTGTTCAACCTTATATCATTGAGTAGCTTAATATGCACCAGTAGTTGTTAAGCCCTGCATATGAGAATTATCACATTTAACACCACATTTTTTAAGTGAAGCCTCTCAGAGCAGCATCCCTCCTGCCGGTGAACTTCTCCTTATCGTTCCCTCCACTGAATGAGGCACTCGGTGTCTGCATCCGTCCCTTTAACGGACAATGGTGCACGGCGTTATTAATCACCGTTAGTAAATATATAACCACGGTTTAACATAAGCACTATAATCTTAGTTAACGTCGGTAAAAACGGCATATTTGCCGCTTCGGTTACGCTCGCTAACCTCTATGGTAAATTACCGTCAGTAGGCTAGCCGGCTGGCAGGACCTTCGATTCGTAACGTTAACGTACAATGCCAACAACAATAAAGTAACGTTCATTATCAATACGATTTAAAAGTCAGCTGGAAACATAAAAGTCATGTTACAGTATACTTACATGTGTACGCGGTTTGTGTCGGGCTGTCGCCAGAATCACCGCAGTCGTCCGCCATTATCCAAAACTTTTCAGAAGTCAGACGACCCGCAATGCATTTTGGGGAAGTTGAGTAGATTTAGCTAGGTCCGCTGTATACTCAGAAATTCTTGCCAATGCAGTATACATCCGGGCATTTCTCGCGTACACAAATTCACATACTATTGTATCTGAACGCACTACGTACTCAAATTTACGTCACAATTGAGTACGAGTAGGACGTTAGTACGGCATTTCGAACAGGCCATCGGCTGGTCATGACCCCAAAACAAACAAGTTACTGTGATTTATTTGCAATGAAAAAATGTGAAGGGAAGGATGCTGAAATGACCATGTGGTGATTCCGATATGTACAAAGACTGAAGTCGTGCTTTGTCAGGTCTGTCCGCAAAACAACAAGCAAACAACGTTTAAAATGCTTCTTTTCTGAATGGAGTCTGGATGGGTTGCTGCTAGGTCTCTGTACTAATATAAAGTACTGTCCTTGAGGCCCGGGTAACCAAAGAAGGCAAAAGTTGAAAGATTTCAGCTTGCACAAATGAATATGTATTCATATCATTCACTTCACGTTAGTTCCAACTGTTTCATTTTCTTGTTTATTTTTGTTTTAATATCCATCCATCCATTGTCTACTGCTTATCCTGTATATATGAAGTGAAACTAAACTTTGAGTTGTGAAACTGATGCAAATGCAGCTCTGTGAACCCCTGCAGGCCAATATTTGTTTTCAGCCAACAAAGAAGTGACAGTTGTCAAAACTTTGACTTTCATTTTACTTCAAATGAAAGCTACAACTCACCAGATGTTTCCTTGGAAACTAGTGTTTGTCGGAAGCATTAAGCCACAAAATGGCGGTTTGGTGGAGGGATTCATCTGAGCAGATTTAAAGGAGTTCTTCACTGGTGGACTTGAAAGTGGGTCATATATGTAGTCGAAATGTAAAATACATTTCAAATTTGGTGCCTTCTTGACCGAGAAAGGGCAGACAGTGGGTGCAGTCGAATAGTCAAAAAATAAGGTCCTAACTCCTATTCCTAACTCCTATTCCTTGACCTCTGGGGAAAACATCACGGGGTTAAGGAAAGGCGATAGGAGAACTCAAAAGGATTAAGGAAAAGTCGACCGCGGTGCTCAGAGAATCCGACCGGACTTTCACTAAGCTACGTCATTAAAACGCGGCTGCTGATGATTGACAGCTGATGATCGGCACCGGCGATTGACGTGCGTCTGCGCTGGAGAAACTACAATAATGGACTACAAAAAACGTGTCGTCCACTTCTCCACATGTTGGTTTTATAAACAGCTGGTTCACTGACTGTGACTTGTGATATATGACAGACACAGCGTCTCCCACTGTATAATTTCTCCTGAAGTTTTAATTATTCCCACATACGAGGTGCGGAGAATGCGATCTCAATTATTATACACAAGACTACACGCTATGCGACTATAGGAGTAGACTACAAGACTACAGTTTGCCATCTCATTACAAGATCTTTTTTGTGTGAAATGAACAACTTATCCCTAACACTTAATTTTTCATAAATTATACTTAATAGCCCAAATAAAAACATTTCACGCCGGTGCGTCTTTTACGCATTCCGAAGGTGCCCGTTTGATCTTGGATGGGCTTGGATTCGGACATTACTACATTTCAGGATTTTCAATGGTAACAGATAAGGTCATGATAATAATCATCTTGCTTTATTATTATTAGCACTACCATCTCCTCAAACTAAACAAGCAGCATCTCGGAGCTGTCATTTTCCTAAATGAGCCGCGGGACTCGATGTTTCGCGCTGTAGGCATTTTAATAGCGCATTTAATAGCGCATTTTAATCTGATCAGTTAACCGGTTTCAACCGGTTAATGAGGCTCGGTGGTCGGTCAAAAATATTTTTAGTTTTGGCCATCCCTAATTCGAAGAAGCAGCAGAGATGGCGAGTCCGGAGCAATCCGATGAAAAGTTAGCATTTTCAAGGTGGAGATGTCTGTTCTACTCATTTCAACTGACTTGTGAAAACTGCTCAGAAAAATTCAAATTCTTTGACATAAAGCAACTTTTTTTTTTTTTACAGTAACGCAAATAGTTACTTTCCCTGGTAACTAGTTACTTTTATTATAAAGTAATTCAGTTACTAACTCGGTTACTTTTTGGAACAAGTAGTGAGTAACTATAACTAATTACTTTTTTAAAGTAACGTTCCCAACACTGGTCATCAAGCTCCCACTTCACACACTCAACACACTTACATGTTTCATTTTAAACAGAAAAAAAGACATTTGAACTGTGTAAAAAACGAAGAATTTATGAATCATACATTATCCTGAGCCATAATCCCATATGACGCTCTGGGATATTTGGCAGAGATGTGTTCACTGTGTCTAGCAGGCCATTGGCTGGTCATGACCCCAAAACAAACAAGTTACTGTGATTTATTTGCAATGAAAAAATGTGAAGGGAAGGATGCTGAAATGACCATGTGGTGATTCCGATATGTACAAAGACTGAAGTCGTGCTTTGTCAGGTCTGTCCGCAAAACAACAAGCAAACAACGTTTAAAATGCTTCTTTTCTGAATGGAGTCTGGATGGGTTGCTGCTAGGTCTCTGTACTAATATAAAGTACTGTCCTTGAGGCCCGGGTAACCAAAGAAGGCAAAAGTTGAAAGATTTCAGCTTGCACAAATGAATATGTATTCATATCATTCACTTCACGTTAGTTCCAACTGTTTCATTTTCTTGTTTATTTTTGTTTTAATATCCATCCATCCATTGTCTACTGCTTATCCTGTATATATGAAGTGAAACTAAACTTTGAGTTGTGAAACTGATGCAAATGCAGCTCTGTGAACCCCTGCAGGCCAATATTTGTTTTCAGCCAACAAAGAAGTGACAGTTGTCAAAACTTTGACTTTCATTTTACTTCAAATGAAAGCTACAACTCACCAGATGTTTCCTTGGAAACTAGTGTTTGTCGGAAGCATTAAGCCACAAAATGGCGGTTTGGTGGAGGGATTCATCTGAGCAGATTTAAAGGAGTTCTTCACTGGTGGACTTGAAAGTGGGTCATATATGTAGTCGAAATGTAAAATACATTTCAAATTTGGTGCCTTCTTGACCGAGAAAGGGCAGACAGTGGGTGCAGTCGAATAGTCAAAAAATAAGGTCCTAACTCCTATTCCTAACTCCTATTCCTTGACCTCTGGGGAAAACATCACGGGGTTAAGGAAAGGCGATAGGAGAACTCAAAAGGATTAAGGAAAAGTCGACCGCGGTGCTCAGAGAATCCGACCGGACTTTCACTAAGCTACGTCATTAAAACGCGGCTGCTGATGATTGACAGCTGATGATCGGCACCGGCGATTGACGTGCGTCTGCGCTGGAGAAACTACAATAATGGACTACAAAAAACGTGTCGTCCACTTCTCCACATGTTGGTTTTATAAACAGCTGGTTCACTGACTGTGACTTGTGATATATGACAGACACAGCGTCTCCCACTGTATAATTTCTCCTGAAGTTTTAATTATTCCCACATACGAGGTGCGGAGAATGCGATCTCAATTATTATACACAAGACTACACGCTATGCGACTATAGGAGTAGACTACAAGACTACAGTTTGCCATCTCATTACAAGATCTTTTTTGTGTGAAATGAACAACTTATCCCTAACACTTAATTTTTCATAAATTATACTTAATAGCCCAAATAAAAACATTTCACGCCGGTGCGTCTTTTACGCATTCCGAAGGTGCCCGTTTGATCTTGGATGGGCTTGGATTCGGACATTACTACATTTCAGGATTTTCAATGGTAACAGATAAGGTCATGATAATAATCATCTTGCTTTATTATTATTAGCACTACCATCTCCTCAAACTAAACAAGCAGCATCTCGGAGCTGTCATTTTCCTAAATGAGCCGCGGGACTCGATGTTTCGCGCTGTAGGCATTTTAATAGCGCATTTAATAGCGCATTTTAATCTGATCAGTTAACCGGTTTCAACCGGTTAATGAGGCTCGGTGGTCGGTCAAAAATATTTTTAGTTTTGGCCATCCCTAATTCGAAGAAGCAGCAGAGATGGCCAGTCCGGAGCAATCCGATGAAAAGTTAGCATTTTCAAGGTGGAGATGTCTGTTCTACTCATTTCAACTGACTTGTGAAAACTGCTCAGAAAAATTCAAATTCTTTGACATAAAGCAACTTTTTTTTTTTTTACAGTAACGCAAATAGTTACTTTCCCTGGTAACTAGTTACTTTTATTATAAAGTAATTCAGTTACTAACTCGGTTACTTTTTGGAACAAGTAGTGAGTAACTATAACTAATTACTTTTTTAAAGTAACGTTCCCAACACTGGTCATCAAGCTCCCACTTCACACACTCAACACACTTACATGTTTCATTTTAAACAGAAAAAAAGACATTTGAACTGTGTAAAAAACGAAGAATTGATGAATCATACATTATCCTGAGCCATAATCCCATATGACGCTCTGGGATATTTGGCAGAGATGTGTTCACTGTGTCTAGCAGGCCATTGGCTGGTCATGACCCCAAAACAAACAAGTTACTGTGATTTATTTGCAATGAAAAAATGTGAAGGGAAGGATGCTGAAATGACCATGTGGTGATTCCGATATGTACAAAGACTGAAGTCGTGCTTTGTCAGGTCTGTCCGCAAAACAACAAGCAAACAACGTTTAAAATGCTTCTTTTCTGAATGGAGTCTGGATGGGTTGCTGCTAGGTCTCTGTACTAATATAAAGTACTGTCCTTGAGGCCCGGGTAACCAAAGAAGGCAAAAGTTGAAAGATTTCAGCTTGCACAAATGAATATGTATTCATATCATTCACTTCACGTTAGTTCCAACTGTTTCATTTTCTTGTTTATTTTTGTTTTAATATCCATCCATCCATTGTCTACTGCTTATCCTGTATATATGAAGTGAAACTAAACTTTGAGTTGTGAAACTGATGCAAATGCAGCTCTGTGAACCCCTGCAGGCCAATATTTGTTTTCAGCCAACAAAGAAGTGACAGTTGTCAAAACTTTGACTTTCATTTTACTTCAAATGAAAGCTACAACTCACCAGATGTTTCCTTGGAAACTAGTGTTTGTCGGAAGCATTAAGCCACAAAATGGCGGTTTGGTGGAGGGATTCATCTGAGCAGATTTAAAGGAGTTCTTCACTGGTGGACTTGAAAGTGGGTCATATATGTAGTCGAAATGTAAAATACATTTCAAATTTGGTGCCTTCTTGACCGAGAAAGGGCAGACAGTGGGTGCAGTCGAATAGTCAAAAAATAAGGTCCTAACTCCTATTCCTAACTCCTATTCCTTGACCTCTGGGGAAAACATCACGGGGTTAAGGAAAGGCGATAGGAGAACTCAAAAGGATTAAGGAAAAGTCGACCGCGGTGCTCAGAGAATCCGACCGGACTTTCACTAAGCTACGTCATTAAAACGCGGCTGCTGATGATTGACAGCTGATGATCGGCACCGGCGATTGACGTGCGTCTGCGCTGGAGAAACTACAATAATGGACTACAAAAAACGTGTCGTCCACTTCTCCACATGTTGGTTTTATAAACAGCTGGTTCACTGACTGTGACTTGTGATATATGACAGACACAGCGTCTCCCACTGTATAATTTCTCCTGAAGTTTTAATTATTCCCACATACGAGGTGCGGAGAATGCGATCTCAATTATTATACACAAGACTACACGCTATGCGACTATAGGAGTAGACTACAAGACTACAGTTTGCCATCTCATTACAAGATCTTTTTTGTGTGAAATGAACAACTTATCCCTAACACTGAATTTTTCATAAATTATACTTAATAGCCCAAATAAAAACATTTCACGCCGGTGCGTCTTTTACGCATTCCGAAGGTGCCCGTTTGATCTTGGATGGGCTTGGATTCGGACATTACTACATTTCAGGATTTTCAATGGTAACAGATAAGGTCATGATAATAATCATCTTGCTTTATTATTATTAGCACTACCATCTCCTCAAACTAAACAAGCAGCATCTCGGAGCTGTCATTTTCCTAAATGAGCCGCGGGACTCGATGTTTCGCGCTGTAGGCATTTTAATAGCGCATTTAATAGCGCATTTTAATCTGATCAGTTAACCGGTTTCAACCGGTTAATGAGGCTCGGTGGTCGGTCAAAAATATTTTTAGTTTTGGCCATCCCTAATTCGAAGAAGCAGCAGAGATGGCGAGTCCGGAGCAATCCGATGAAAAGTTAGCATTTTCAAGGTGGAGATGTCTGTTCTACTCATTTCAACTGACTTGTGAAAACTGCTCAGAAAAATTCAAATTCTTTGACATAAAGCAACTTTTTTTTTTTTTACAGTAACGCAAATAGTTACTTTCCCTGGTAACTAGTTACTTTTATTATAAAGTAATTCAGTTACTAACTCGGTTACTTTTTGGAACAAGTAGTGAGTAACTATAACTAATTACTTTTTTAAAGTAACGTTCCCAACACTGGTCATCAAGCTCCCACTTCACACACTCAACACACTTACATGTTTCATTTTAAACAGAAAAAAAGACATTTGAACTGTGTAAAAAACGAAGAATTTATGAATCATACATTATCCTGAGCCATAATCCCATATGACGCTCTGGGATATTTGGCAGAGATGTGTTCACTGTGTCTAGCAGGCCATTGGCTGGTCATGACCCCAAAACAAACAAGTTACTGTGATTTATTTGCAATGAAAAAATGTGAAGGGAAGGATGCTGAAATGACCATGTGGTGATTCCGATATGTACAAAGACTGAAGTCGTGCTTTGTCAGGTCTGTCCGCAAAACAACAAGCAAACAACGTTTAAAATGCTTCTTTTCTGAATGGAGTCTGGATGGGTTGCTGCTAGGTCTCTGTACTAATATAAAGTACTGTCCTTGAGGCCCGGGTAACCAAAGAAGGCAAAAGTTGAAAGATTTCAGCTTGCACAAATGAATATGTATTCATATCATTCACTTCACGTTAGTTCCAACTGTTTCATTTTCTTGTTTATTTTTGTTTTAATATCCATCCATCCATTGTCTACTGCTTATCCTGTATATATGAAGTGAAACTAAACTTTGAGTTGTGAAACTGATCCAAATGCAGCTCTGTGAACCCCTGCAGGCCAATATTTGTTTTCAGCCAACAAAGAAGTGACAGTTGTCAAAACTTTGACTTTCATTTTACTTCAAATGAAAGCATTAAGCCACAAAATGGCGGTTTGGTGGAGGGATTCATCTGAGCAGATTTAAAGGAGTTCTTCACTGGTGGACTTGAAAGTGGGTCATATATGTAGTCGAAATGTAAAATACATTTCAAATTTGGTGCCTTCTTGACCGAGAAAGGGCAGACAGTGGGTGCAGTCGAATAGTCAAAAAATAAGGTCCTAACTCCTATTCCTAACTCCTATTCCTTGACCTCTGGGGAAAACGTCACGGGGTTAAGGAAAGGCGATAGGAGAACTCAAAAGGATTTAGGAAAAGACGGCCGCAGTGCTCAGAGAATCCGACCGGACTTTCACTAAGCTACGTCATTATAATGCTGCTGATGATTGACAGCTGATGATCGGCACCGGCGATTGACGTGCGTCTGCGCTGGATAAACTACAATAATGGACTACAAAAACGCGTCGTCCACTTCTCCACATGTTGGTTTTATAAACAGCTGGTTCACTGTCCGTCTTCAGGTCCAGCAGCTCCTCCTTCCTGTTTGACCGGTTGCTTTATTTACATTTCATTTGTGGTTTTAATTTAGTTTTTGTCAAGTTTGTAACATGATTGAAATAAAAAAAAAATACCATTCAATTATTATCACTGTCCACACATTTATCATCACCAATTACTATATGTCTGCATGAAAGTAATTGTTAAATATGCAAATAGGCATATCGTTTTCATGAACGGCCGAGGTGTGTGGCACTTTAAATGTTGCTCTCGCAAAGAATTGTGGGTCGGCGTAATCTCCTTTCCTTTCGTATAGGAAGGTCCGTTGCATCCTATAAATAAAGGAGCTCTGAAAGGAAGCATTGGAGCTCCTTTCCTTTGCATTTAGAGAATCCGAACGGCTCTTATCATGGCGGCCACTTGTTTACTTCCGGGTCATGTTGTGAAAAAAACAGTAAGCTTGAATATAGGAGGAGAGTCTATGGGTTGTATCAATAACAGCGCTTTATTAGCACAAATATCAGGAAAACATATTCCGGCAGTTATACGTGCACGGACCTAGTAGTCAACTCAACATAGGGTTGAATTCACTCAAAAGGCGCTTACACAGAGTGCGCAGGGTATTTTATTGAGACTCCCCATGAGTCTGATTGGCTCATTCTATAGATGCAGGCGGAGCGTAATTTTAGCATGCCGCGGTCTGGTTGGAGCGCTGGGTATCTCCACCCACACTGGCTCATACGGTCCATCCCTCCGGGTGCTGTCTTCTATGTATGTGTATGTATGTTGTCGAGATGCACATATATCATATACTCCCCCCCTGTGCGGATTCCGCTAAGGAATGTGTCCTATGTATATTGTTTGGCCCCTACCCCTGCTGCTCTCTCGCCTGTGCCTGTGGGTGTGTATGTGTGTGTAGTCATTTAAAACATGTGTGATTAGCTTATGTATTTACATTTTTCTCCACAAATCCCCCTTTTCACACCAACTAGGTGTGAACATTTTGTTTAAAGGTACTCTTCTCCTTCCTCGTCTTCCATGTTCAGGCTCCCATCCTCAAGTTCCTCATTAGCTAGTAGGGGCATCATATATTTTGGTGGGTCTTTTTCTTTAGTCAGTGCAGTTTGCACTATCCTGGAAACCATGGTTCTCAGACATGGAATGCAGCAGCACC
Source organism: Eutrigla gurnardus (assembly GCF_963514095.1). Lineage (NCBI taxonomy): Eukaryota > Metazoa > Chordata > Actinopteri > Perciformes > Triglidae > Eutrigla > Eutrigla gurnardus. The sequence goes on from NC_139932.1 coordinate 4,167,193, forward strand.
CACAGGTGACTAGTATGGCCAGGAAGATGGCTATTGAGGCTGCTAAAGATATTATTACCGCTTTCCATTTTCCAAACACTAGTTCCATCCATTTGGTGAACGAGTCATCGACCCCTGATGCTTCGTGCATTTCTTTGGAGAGTGCTCTTAGGTTTTCTAATGCTCGAGTGACTGAGCCATCTGGGGCCGTGTTATTGGGGATTATGGTACAGCAAAGTTTTCCGAACCTGGCACAGACACCCCCTTTTTCAGCTAGGAGCATGTCTAGCGCCATTCTATTTTGCATAGTGATGATCGATGTGGGTGCGAGCTGCTCCGCCAGCCCTTCTACTGCATCCCTAGTGGCATTAGCGAGGCGCAAAAGATTATAGTGGATATAGTTAATGCGGTCTACGTTTTTATTGGGGAGTATCCAGAGAAAGATCGATTCGAACCCTGCCCCTACTTGATTGGCCAATTTATACTCGTCTGGCACGCCTCGAGGGATACCTATAGCGTCCACGTATGTGGTCCCTCCAAATGGGTCTTGCAAGCTTGTGTCCCTTTTAGCAAGTATATGTCTTCTTCTTCGCTGGACGAGGGCGTTAGGTCCTGAGGGGTTTTTTATCACTCGACTGCCTATTAACGTAAGGGGCATCCCTAGTCTGACCATGGCGCAGGTGCCTATGGTGGTGTCGGCCTCTACTCGAGAATAGAGACGCAACCCTCCACAATAGTAAAACAGTCCCGCTCGGGCCCATGGTCCTATCACATCCCCAGATGTTGTCCTATTACACCAATCTGAGGGTATGTTTCCCACATTAACTTTTGGTTTGCTGCTGGCGAAGTTGAAACACTGATACCTGGGATCTTTTCCTTTTATGGCGGTAAAATAGCCGGCCCTAGTTTTATTATCAATGGGTGGGAAGACTGATGCCAGGGATTGGCATCCTGAGGGTGTGGCTTTTCTGGTTAAGTTCATCATACATTCATAACCTACTTTGTCTTTGTCTGGATATAAGGGGGCAGGTTCGACGAACATGGCAGGACGCGCAGCCGCGCATGCTACACATCCCGTCATGCTCTGGCGCTTAGCATTATCCGTAATCCACCTTAACCAAATGTTACTTTCTCCGAAGCCTGTAGCCATTTTTACGACGTCTAAAGGAGTTAATTCTGTGTAATCCTGGGTCATCACTATCGGACTGGTAGTGGGCGGCTTTAGGGCAGTGGAATTAGCTGTGGTCGTATTCGTTGCACTACCTTTACTAGTGGGGGCGTATTTGGGCGGGTATATGTTTACTTGTATTCCTCGTATCTGGTCTTTTCCGGTGACGTCTACTCCTAATGCGATCCATATGCGATTTTTTCCCGTGGAGCTTGCCTTAATGTTATTGATAGAGAGAGTGAGCGGATTGCCGGTTGGACTGAAATCTCTTTGGAACGAAATGTGGTCCCAAAACTCGCTGTGTGTGTGTCTGGTAAAACCGGACCAGGTCCCAGTGTACTTTGTTACTAAATACCACGCGGCACAAAATGGCTGTGAATCCACCGAGAACCCAAACCCACGTTGGTAAGCATTCCCAGTGGCCTCGCAGCTCTCCACTATTTGTGGACTATGACACAGATAGACATCGTAGCCCCGCCAACTTGCTTGGGATTCCCCGCAGTCTATCACGGAGCACAGGTCGAATGTGAACATTGTGGTATCCCCGGCAGTATAATTTAAAACTATTTTAGCACCGCACGCGACTTCGGGGATCTGGAAAGTTTTCGTTTGTTCCCTTTTGGGACGGGTTAGGTAAATGTTGGTGGAATTGTCTCGCTCTTTGTTTATTAGTTCGAGTCCTAGTAGAAGGAGTATTACCGCCACCCCGGTTACACCCATGATCACGGTGCACATTGTTTTCCCCCATGGGAGATAGTCTGCATATCTCCACCTCCGTCTTTCCTCCGGTGCAACAGACGGATCTCCGGAGAGTCTCCTAAAACTCCTCGGAGTCGTCATTTTGGGCCAAATCTGTTCTCACTTCCTGGAGTGAGCGAGTAGGTGGTGATGCTGGGGCACAATGTGTCAGGTGGTGCCAGGGTGCTCCTGCTTTTCCCTTGACCTGGACCGAATGTGAAGTAACCTCCTTCACTTCGTACGGACCAGTCCACCTGGGGTCTGTCCACTTTCTTTTGTGAACCTTGACCCTGACCCAGTCTCCTACTTTGACTATCGTCCCCTGCTCTTCGGGATCCTTCTCCTGTGCCTTCTGCACCTGTATTGAGAGGGCTGAGACAAGAGATATTAGTTCTCTCATGTAGTCGGATTTCTCTATCTGACACACATCTAAAGGAGGTATATGTCCTCCATCACGTGGCGGGCCAGGCATTGGCCTTCCCGTCAACAACTCATGGGGCGACAGGTGCGTGCCTCCCCCTTTTGAGGTTCTCATGGCCATGAGAGCCAAAGGGAGGGCCTCCAACCATGTCATCTTACTGCCCGCACATACCTTGGCTATTTTAGCCTTCAACGTTTGATTCGCGCGTTCCACCAGTCCCTGGGACTGTGGATGGTAGACCGAACCAAAACTGTGTGCAATCCCCAGGAATGCCTCCACTTCACTCAGCATCTGATTATTAAAATGTGTCCCGTTGTCTGATCTGATACGTTTCGGTACCCCATATCTGGGTATTAGCTCTGTTTGCAACCACTTTATTACTGTCTTCCCGTCTTCTCTATTTGTGGGGATTGCTTCTACCCATCTTGAAAATCTGTCTACCATTACCAAGATGTACCTCTTTCCCTGTACTACGTTCTCCTGTCCCATATCTGTATAATCTATACTAATATCTTGGAATGGTGCGAGAGGTACGGGGTAGGATCCCATGGGCGTTTTGAATGGTTTTCTTGGGTTGTGGTTTCCACAGACGACGCATTCTTCGCAGTATAGTTTTGCCATGCTGTCTAGGTGTGGGTGCCACCAGAGTGCTGAAATGTTCAACAGTGTTTGTCTTTGTCCTTCATGGGTTGGTCCATGGGCTTCTTTTAGTAGGGTCGCTACTAATTTTGCTGGTGCCACTATCCTTCCATCATGTGATCTCCAGAGACCTTCTTTCTTTGTGGCCCCCTTTTGTGTCCATGTCGACCATTCGTACGGGCCTGCTTGTTCTTGTATCTTTTTTAGGTCTTCTTCGGTGAGTTTAGGTTGGGGGGGCGTCAGCCTGAGTACCATTTGCTTTGGCTGATATCCTCCTGCCTTTTTGGCCGCCTGATCTGCAGCCTCGTTTCCTTGACTGATCCTGGTGCCTGTTTTCTCATGTCCTTTGCACTTCATTATGGATACTCCTCTTGGTAGGGTGATTGCTTCCACCAGCTCTTGTATTTCTCTTTGGTGTTTGATTGGGGCGTTGCTGGATGTTACGAATCCCCTCCGTTGCCACATGGGTGCATCTACTTGTGCCGCCCCATGTGCGTAAGCAGAATCTGTAAAGATGTTCACCGTCTTTCCTTTGGCCAGTTTCAAGGCTTCGGTGAGCGCCTTGACTTCTGCCATTTGCGCTGAAGCGGGTTGTGGTATTACTTCTGCTTTGAGCGTCTCATGTCTTCCATTGGAGTGTTGCTGAACCACTGCATATGATGCCTGGTTCAGTCCGTTTTCTCCTCGATAGCAGCATCCGTCAGTGTAGAACCAGAGTTCTGCTTTGGGATCTATGTCATTTTTCAGGTCTTGTCTGAGCTTACTTTCCTTGACCGCAAGTTCTTCACATGAATGTGGGGTTCCTTTCCCAAAGTTTCCGGCCATGTTCCTTTCGGCTGCGACAAAGGTTATATGTGGCCTGGTGCATTCTCTTTGAATCTTGGTTTTTCTGGCCATGCTGAAAGTAAACTCCTTACTTGCCAAAAACGCTGCAACTCCATGTTCAGTGTGGACCTGTAATGGGTGACACATCAATACATGTGCTGTTTTTTGGAGAGCTTTTGCTACCGCTGCAACATATCTGGCGCACATTGACTGTCCGGTTTCCACTGCGTCGAGTTTTGAAGAGTAGTATATCAACACATTCCTCTCTCCCCCTTTTTTCTGATACAAAACAGCATTTAAAAATGCATTTTGTTCAGAAACATCCAAATGGAACACTTCTGTGTAGTCCGGTGAGGTGAGTGCAGCAGCTTGGGAGAGTACTTGTTTCATGTCAGTGAATGCTTGTTCAGCTTCAGAAGTCCAGGGTAGTCTTTCTGTGAGGTTTCGAGCCCCTACCTCGTTGATCATTGTCCGCAAAGGTTGTGTCCGATTGGAGTAATCAGGTATGTGGGATCGGCTGTAGCCCGTTAGTCCCAGAAATGACAGCATGTCTGCCACCGTGGTGGGCTTTGGATGGTGTAGGATTGATTCCCTGTGGGCCGTAGATACTCCCAATCCTGATGCCGAGATTTGTCGGCCTAGGAATAGGACTTCTTCTCTGCATAGCTGCACTTTTTCTCTCTTGACTTTGTAGCCCTTTTTGTGCAGAACTGAGAACAGTAGGGCAGTGGCCTCCAGGCAGAGGGTAGATGTTTCTGCTGCCAAGAGAAGATCATCTACATATTGGATGAGCACAACCCCTGGTGGCCATTGGAGTTCTAGTAGGTGTGCTTTTAGTACCTGATTAAAGAGACCTGGCGAGTCCCTGAACCCCTGTGGCAACCGATTGTAGGTGTACTGTTTGCCCCCAAACGTGAAAGCAAACATGGCTTGTGATGTTTGTGCCAGTGGAACACTGAAGAAAGCGTTTGCCAAATCTATGACAGTGAAGTATCGAAATGCTGGGCTTAAACTCGTGAGTGCTACGTGTGGGTCTGGTACTGGATGAACATCTGGTGTCGTTGCATCATTTATAGGGCGGAAATCTTGTACCATTCTCCAGCCCTTTCCCCCTGCTTTCTGTACCGGTAATATGGGAGTATTCCATGGGGAGTGGCACTCGTATATTACCCCGACGTCCAGAAGGCCCTGTATCGTGGGGGCAATTCCCTTCATTTGATCTTGGGTTAGGGGATACTGCCGTCGATAAATAGGAGGTGCATCTGGGTCTTTCAGGGTGACAATCACTGGTTGTGTTTCCAGGGCTCCTACGTCATGGGGGGTTATAGTCCAAAATCGTGAGTTCACCGCATTCAAAACCGCTGCGGCTCCTGGGTGGTCCGTACATGGGAGTCCATGTTGTCTTGGCAGTGGTATGTGTTCTGGGAGGGAGACATCCGTGGTATGGGGGCCCGTGAAGCACCACATATCTTCTTCTGGTGGGGCTTGGGCTCCTTGGCGGGGTTTTTGGACTTGGAGCGGCCATGTTGCTTAGATCAGTCAATTGAGATATGTCTACCCCTCCTGTGGGGAGGCCAAAGTGGTCCTCGTTATCTCTCATGAAGTCCCGATCGTATCCACATGCCGCTGATTTAGGGTTGTATCCTCCAGTCGCTCCCCGTTCCTCTTCCTCTTTCTGGCCGCCAATACTGCTGGCAGGTGACTTTACTCTGGTTGACCCCTCCTTCCTTGGGTCGATATGGTTTCCACCACTAGGTGGCTTCGAGGGATTTTTTGTGAGAGGTCCTTCTGGTTCACTTTCTGACCAGGTCTTTTCTGAACTGCCTTGACTCCTTGATCCTCCAGGGGGCTCCACTGCCGTTATTCGCTGTTGCAGTCTTTCCACTTCTCTCTTCATTTCCTCTCTGTCTTGGTCTTGTACGAGGACTTCCACGCCGGCCAATGTTAGTACTGGTGCTTGAACTGCTGTGTCTGTGGTCTGTGCAGGCATAAATCTTTGGTGGGTGTAGGGAGGTGGGGCTGTTGGGGGAGATGTCGTTTCTGGAGGCCCAGTTGTTAACTTCTCTGGCAGGACTGGATATATGCCCCCTCCCCCTCCCTGTGTCTCTTCATGTTTGTCTCCCCTCTCCATTCTTCTCTGCTGAAACAGGTCTTTTAGCATTAGATTTGTTACTCTTGTCTCTTCTTCTTGTTCTTCAAAGATCTTTTTGAGTGGTTTGAAAAATGATCGCTTGTCCTTTTCAGCCTCCATGTTCTGTCGAGCTCTCTCTAATCTTTGTTTAACATCATTCACCATTATATTCATAGCTTCTCTTGATGGCAGCCCGTCCTTGGTGATCCATCCCTTTATCTCCCACCTTTTCGCTACTGATTTAACTATCTTCCCATCTCCCTTTTTACTTCTATCCTCAGTCATAACTCTAGCCTTCAAGGTCTCTACGAAATCTTCCATTTCCCCCTCGTTCAATCCCTCAATATAATCAAAAGAATCGCTCCTAACGTTACCCAGACCAGCCCCAATCCCACTAGGTTTATTTAACAGACTCGTCTTAATGAGCTTTTCTAGTTCTAGTATCTGTCTACTCACTTCCGTTATCGTTGGTGTGTGTGTTTCTGCTGTTGCTGCTGAGTGGAGAGTGTCACTTCCTGGAGCGTGCAACAGGGTGTCGGCTACTTTCTCTTCTTCTTTGTTATCTATATCTCTAAACTCTTCTATGTCTATATCATAAAACTCCATGCCATGTCTAAATTTCTATTGTATTACAACCACTGCCTACGCTTCTCTGCTCGACAGCGCGGTTCCGGAGAAATTGTATCGGTTCCAAATTACTATAAGTTTTCCTGTATTACAACCACTGCCTACGCTTCTCTGCTCGACAGCGAGGTCCCGGAGGAGTTGTATCGTTTCCAAATTACTATAAGTTTTCCGAGAGTGGATGAATCCTTCTGGCCTCCACTTTCTTTCAGGAAGCCCCCCTCCTTCTGCAAGACAGGAGGTAGTCGTTAAAATTCTTTCCTCCTCAAGCTTTTCTCCCAACCATCCTCTGCTACCAGATTTGTTGTGAAAAAAATAGTAAGCTTGAATATAGGAGGAGAGTCTATGGGTTGTATCAATAACAGCGCTTTATTAGCACAAATATCAGGAAAACATATTCCGGCAGTTATACGTGCACGGACCTAGTAGTCAACTCAACATAGGGTTGAATTCACTCAAAAGGCGCTTACACAGAGTGCGCAGGGTATTTTATTGAGACTCCCCATGAGTCTGATTGGCTCATTCTATAGATGCAGGCGGAGCGTAATTTTAGCATGCCGCGGCCTGGTTGGAGCGCTGGGTATCTCCACCCACACTGGCTCATACGGTCCATCCCTCCGGGTGCTGTCTTCTATATATGTGTATGTATGTTGTCGAGATGCACATATATCATATACTCCCCCCCTGTGCGGATTCCGCTAAGGAATGTGTCCTACGTATATTGTTTGGCCCCTACCCCTGCTGCTCTCTCGCCTGTGCCTGTGGGTGTGTATGTGTGTGTAGTAATTTAAAACATGTGTGATTAGCTTATGTATTTACATTTTTCTCCACAGTCACTTCTTCAGTTAGGAACCTTCCTAAGAAAATAGACTATTCGACTGCACCCAGTGACTTTTTGGTGCATGTGGATGGAAGACAACAACTCCCACAACGCACAGCTCTGCAGGCCACTCCCACTGATCTGTCCCCCCTCGCCAGTCCCCCATTGGTTTGCACTCACACAGCACCCTATCAAAGTCATCAACAAGAGAGAACAACACACAGAACATGACTGAAACTTTACTGACAAGTGAGGTCTAGTAAACACTTGGCCTCTGGATCGGTGTAGCCTCTGGACCGTCGGCTCGGCAAGATATAGATACCCTTTTCCACCAACGCGAACCTAGTTCAAGAGCCGGTGCCCGTGCTGGTTCGCAGTTGGTTCAACTTGCGAACCGTCCGAGAACCTGTTTGCGTTTCCACCGGCTAGAGAGCCCAGAGAGCCACGTCATTACGTCACTGTATACGTCTGAGGTTTCCCCGCAGCGCTCATTTCAAGCATAGCAGACATGTCTCTTCAGAAAAAGTGTTTATTTTGGTAAATAATACAATAACAATAAAATACACAAAATACTAAAATCACAACATTTTTTAAAGTGTAGAACAGTGTGTGATCAATAGATCAGAGTGTTTGATGTTTAGTCATCTGCAGGTTGGACCTCCGTTCAATATCGCCGATGTCCGACAGCTCTACAAACACAAACCAGAGAACAGCGGTTTAATCACAAACGTGTCCACGACGCTGCGAACACAGATGTTATGTTACGTTGGTAGTTGGTAACGTTTAGTGAGCCAACGGCAGTCAAAAAGTGGCATGCTAACGTTGTTGTTAGCAATATCACGCTAGCTGGCTAGCTAGCCGGTCTGCTTACATTACCCGAGGAAGCAAAGCCACTAGTTGCTGCTGTTACGAACGTAATCACTAGCTTGGTAAACTAAACAGAAATGTGTCGTTGGTTTGCAACGAGGTGAAACAATTTAAAAGTGAAACTTACCGGGAACAGTGACGTTAGTAAAACTCCGCAGTGGCGTATTTTCCCCCGTTGCCTCGAGCGTTAACACCGCCCCCAGCCCCTAACGTAAGCCGGGGCCGGTTCCAGCCCAGCAAAGAGTTGGGGCCGCTCGGGAACCAGTTTTCTTGGCCGAGAGCTGGCTCTTTGTCTGTGGAAACAGGAAGAACTGGTTCGCGATTGGGCACCGGCTCCGAACCGGCCCTCAAAATGCCTCGGTGGAAAAGGGATGAGGGTGGCATTTTTATTCTCAAAGTACCGGTCCAGTTCTGCTCACACCCGGAGTCTGAAGTGAGGTCCCACCACTGGTCTGTAACAGGTCTGTAGTCTCGGTGGGTGCTGCCCCCTATTGGCGGATTGATAACATGAGGAAGTATTGTTGTAGTCTCACCCCCTCTAACCATAGAACCTCCGATGATGCAACATGAGGATAGTTGAGTTATTGGAGGCTCTTTTCCAGAATAGAAACACGGAGATCTCCGTCTCTGGGGAAAATGGGGGAATGATGCATGACCATTCAATATACCACCAGGTTTCTATCCATACAAAGCTTTTATTTAATCAGCAAGAAATCATGTATAGCGATATATAAACAGTGGAGGCTAAACGCACGTAAACGCCATTTACATACCTCTGAGTGTTGTTTACGAATCTGTAAATGAGTTTATCCACGTTTACGTTTACATGCCGTTTCCGTTTTCCCAAATTCATTTTTCCGCTGCATTATGGGACGTGTCTGTGACCAATCACCGGCTGTGGCAGCTACCAGGAAGCGGTGGGTGGTCTATTGATCAGTCCTGTTAAAATGGATATTAGGTGATTTGTGAAACGTCCTGCAGTGACCTCACTTCCTACAGATACAAGCACAAGGCCTCCATTACAAAGGAAGTCCAAAGAGCAATACTTCACCTTTTTAATGTTGCTTTGGTTCGTATAAGATGACGCATTCAGTCAGTGATGATGACGTCACCACTGTTGTACACAGCTCTTTGCTAGCGAGTTATGTTGAATGCGTTGCTGTACAGTGTGGAACAAAGTTTATTTTTCTCTTCCAATGCAATCTCAGGTATAAAGTCCCAATGAGCAGATGTCATCACTTTGTAGGGAAATAAAGAACAAGCACTTGGGCAGGACGTTTACAAGGGGAGCCCCCCCCTCCCCCTCTTAAGATGCTTCTCTAACAGAAACGTGTGTGAACGTGGAGCTAGGCTGCTTGATTACACATCCACACTTGATGCTTCTGTAGGTCTTTTAACGACGGGGAGATCAGCCAGGAGGCTGAATAAAGTGACAGGCTGCCTAACAGCTGTACCCAGGGCATCATTCTCCAATACAACTCATTGTACATGTATTTTACAGGCAGTGGTGAGAGAGGAGGGACAGGAGGTCAAAGAGAGGGAGGAGAAAGAGAGGGAGGATAGCAAGAGGAAATAAAGAAAGAGGCGGAGTGGAGAAGAGGAGAGAAGAGGAAAAGAGAGAAGAGGAACAGAAAGAATGAAGTGACAGATGTAGAGAAACAGAGAGAAGAGGAGGAAAGCCTAAAGTTTCTGTAATGTAATTACATTTCCCAGAGAGGGAACATCTATTTAGTTTGTTTTGTTTTTCTAAACAGACCTGCTCTGAGCTTTTTGTTTTCTGTATGAGGACACAGTTGGTTGATCTTTTTTTTGTAGGCCTGTTAATATGTTTTTTTGTGCTGTTTTATTTTGACTTTAACTAGAATAGATGTATTAATTCTGGAATCTTCAACATAACTTTTTTTAACAGAATTGGATGTAGTGACTGTGTGAAGGCATGAGAGAGAACTCAGTGATGTCCTTGGTAGTCGAATGGTCTAACATAGCACACATGTGCATATAGAAACATTGGGTAAAAGACTGCACGTGGTCTCCCATTTCTTTCACAAAATTAACATTCAACAATGACCACAATATCATCATAACCATAACCAACAATTTTGACACTGATGATGCCGGTCTAGTATGGTACATAATATAGGCCTACGCCGCGCAGTATATGCAGGTCTGCCTTACTGCATCGTGGTCCATCTGATCACAGAATTCATAGTTTACCCACCTCTGATTTTACCACGACAGCCCTGGGTATAAAGGATTCTGTGTAATGAAAGGTATGTGAGGTGTGCAGGAAAAAGAACACCAGACAAGTTACAACAGAGAAACCATTAAATCCTTCTCAAGGGACTGAGGGGAAAGAAAAGAGGGAGTATGTTTGAAGATTAAACACTAGTTTAATCTTCAAAAATGTGCGTATTGCTTGTTGTGTCTAATTTTCATCTGTCAAGTCACTACTGACTGTAGTGGCCACCAAGTAAAGTACAAGAACCTGAAAACTGGACTGAAGTCCTGTTCCTTATACGACTAATATATCCATCGTGAGCAAGGCTAAAGGTTTATTTTATGGTTTATCATTTTCATACAGTCCCTTAAATGAGCAATCTCCTTTGTGCAGCAGGTTTGTGAGTTTATTGAAAATAACCCCTTTCATGTAGAGACGAAGGGCTGAACAGACTGGTTCTGATTCCTCTTAAAGGTCAATAGCCACCCATGTGAGAAAATATTTTCCACCATCAGATTAACCCTCGGGGCACTCAGGAAATTTACGCACACTCACTACCTTCGGGCCTGTACGGGCCACGGCAATACAAATGTCATAAAAAAGAACGAAAAAAACTTCTTTTTTTTTCACTTTCACTGCATAAACCTTTTCAACAACTTCAGAGCTAACCTTAGACATAAAGTTTGTTATTAGTTTTAAATTTTTTTGTGTGTTTTTAAGCCTTTTTCTCACACGAACATTGTGTACTTTTTATGCAAAAAAACACACAATATGCAATATTTTCCAAAAATGAGGCGCAAAGATATGGAGCTAGAACAGTCTCATAATTCATAAATGCACACAGAAATTCATAAATGCACAAAAAAGATTTACAAATGTATTTGGGGATTTGTATATACATGTGACTCAAAACACAAATACATTTTCAATGCGCACACAAATATGTTTCATTTCATATGTAAGTAAAAAATATTCACATATAAAAAACAAGATTCATAAACATATTTCCAATGCACACACAAATCTAAAAAAAAATCACAAATACATGAATGTTAAAGTATTTGCAATATTCATCAAATACGCATTTGGGGCTTGTTACATTCATATATGAACTGTTGGACCTGTATTTACAAAGTGCTTTTAATTTGTAAACCTCCCTGCATTTGTGTGTGAAACTTTTGAGACTCCCCTGACGTGACTCCGATCCACAAATGCGTTTTTTCTAAGAGGAGGTTGTCTGTAGCCAATCAGATGTCTCCCTCCTTTACAGCCAATCACGTGAGTGCGTTGCGTTGGAGGGATATGGGTGCTAGAGCCAGAATCGACCTTATTTCTGGAGATAATTTCCCTTCTTCCTGTGCTCCCTGTCTTTATGCTGTATAGATTAGGTGTACAGTTATATAAATATCTATTTTTCTTTTATAAAGAAGCATTTTATGGAAGTAATTTATTCCCTCATTCTGGGGAAGATGAACCGGTGCGGGCGGAGTTGTGTTTTAGACTTTTGGGGGAGACACTCACGTGATTGGCTGTAAAGGAGGGAGACATCTGATTGGCTACAGACAACCTCCTCTTAGAAAAAACGCATTTGTGGATCGGAGTCACGTCAGGGGAGTCTCAAAAGTTTCACACACAAATGCAGGGAGGTTTACAAATTAAAAGCACTTTGTAAATACAGGTCCAACAGTTCATATGTGAATGTAACAAGCCCCAAATGCGTATTTGATGAAGATTGCAAATACTTTAACATTCATGTATTTGTGATTTTTTTTTAGATTTGCGTGTGCATTGGAAATATGTTTATGAATCTTGTTTTTTATATGTGAATATTTTTTACTTACATATGAAATGAAACATATTTGTGTGTGCATTGAAAATGTATTTGTGTTTTGAGTCACATGTATATACAAATCCCCAAATACATTTGTAAATCTTTTTTGTGCATTTATGAATTTCTGTGTGCATTTATGAATTATGAGACTGTTCTAGCTCCATACAAAGAGGATTATTGGGGATGAAGTTATTACAGCCTTGACTTGGTCAAAAATTTATACCATCATTGTTTTTGATGCATTATTATTTTTGGAGACATTAGAGTTTTTTCAAAAAACTTACACCTGTTACTTTCGGGCCCAAATGGGGTCCCCCTCATAAAAGTTTCATAAAAAATGAATGAATGAATTTTTTTTCACTTTCACTGCATCAACCTTTTCAACAACTTCAGACCTAACAATAGATATAAAGCTTATTATAATAATTATTATTATTTTATGTTTTAGGCCCTTTTTTCATACAAAAAATGCCTAATTTTAATGCAAAAAGCACAAAATATGCAATATTTTCCAAAAATGAGACGCAGAGAGGATTATTGGGGATAAAGTTATTACAGCCTTGACTAGGTCAAAAATTGATAACATCATTGTTTTTGATGCATTATTATTTTTGGAGACATTAGAGTTTTTTCAAAAAACTTACAACTGTTACTTTCGGGCCCAAATGGGGTCCCCCTCATAAAAGTGTCATAAAAAATGAATGAATGAATTTTTTTTTTCACTTTCACTGCATCAACCTTTTCAACAACTTCAGACCTAACAATAGATATAAAGCTTATTATAATAATTATTATTATTTTATGTTTTAGGCCCTTTTTTCATACAAAAAATGCCTAATTTTAATGCAAAAAGCACAAAATATGCAATATTTTCCAAAAATGAGGCGCAGAGAGGATTATTGGGGATAAAGTTATTACAGCCTTGACTAGGTCAAAAATTGATAAAATCATTGTTTTTGATGCATTATTATTTTTGGAGACATTAGAGTTTTTTCAAAAAACTTACAACTGTTACTTTCGGGCCCAAATGTGGTCCCCCTCATAAAAGTGTCATAAAAAATGAATGAATGAATTTTTTTTTTCACTTTCACTGCATCAACCTTTTCAATAGTGATGTCCAAATGAAGCTTCGTGAAGCATTTTCTTTATTTTCTGAGCCCAATAGATGGCGCTCTCTGTTCAAAAAAGGTTTGAAGGCCGATATATTTCCATTGCTTTCAACCCTTTGTTGAACAGAGAGCGCCATCTATTGGGCTCAGAAAATAAAGAAAATGCTTCACGAAGCTTCATTTGGACATCACTACTTTTCAACAACTTCAGACCTAACAATAGATATAAAGCTTATTATAATAATTATTATTATTTTATGTTTTAGGCCCTTTTTTCATACAAAAAATGCCTAATTTTAATGCAAAAAGCACAAAATATGCTATATTTTCCAAAATGTATTGTCAAAAACTGTCAACATCAGAAACAAGTAAAAGATAACACGTCCACAATAACACTATAACATATTAGAACACTGACTTCATGAACACTGGACAACTATTTCCACAAAACACATGGAAACAATAACATTTTACCACAGCATATTTACAAACAGAGGTCACATATTTGATTCAAATGTGCCTGGCATGTGTTGGCACCACACTTGCTGCATTTGCGCCACACTCTCCTCCTGCACAGGCTGTGGCTCCTTCCCCTCCTCCTGAACAGAGGCCTGGCTCCGAGCTTGCAACACCAGGCTGGCAGAGGATGGCGCCCTGGGCAGATGCCGTCTCTTTGCCATCGCAGGGCTGATGAGGACCTGGCCCAGCTGCTCAAGGAACAGCCGCCTCCTATAGTTCTTGGTGTTGTTCCAAGACGGGTCGATGGAGGTGAAAATGACGTAGGCGTTGTAGCAGGAGATGTCAAGAATGTGATAAAACAGTGCCATCGGCCACCTGCGGCTGGTGCGACGGCACGAATACGTGCCACAGACCTGGAAAAGAAAAAAATGATCAGATGACTAAACTGGTATTACAAAAGTACAGACAGCCTTTCATGACTCTAATTTAACAAACATGCACATGCAAGTGCACACACGCACGCACATGCACGCACACACACACCCGTACGCACGTACACACACAATAAAAAACAAAATAAAATTAAGTAAATAGTCTATGGTTATGTCAGACAATAATACATAATGAGTAACAGTAAATAAATGATTGATGTATAATTTCACTTACTTGGTCAAGGTGGTCAACTGCCCCCTTGCATCTGTTATAATCCTGGATGACCAGAGGTTTCCTCTTCCCAGCCTCCTGGACCTCAGGCTGGCGATGTTTTGTGGAGAGCAGCAGGACATTCTTCCTCTTCTTTGGAATGTATGACACCATGGTCTTGTTTTTAGTGAATGAGAAGAGAGAGGAGAGGACTCTCTGCGCCTGATGTCCAGCAACGGCCTTGGAATCTCTGGCTTGTTGGCTCTCATGGTTCCGACAAGAGCCATCCTCCTCTTTGTCAGTTCGTTAGCCAGCCTCACAGATGTAAATAAATTGTCGATCGTCACAGTGTGACCCTCCAATTCATTCGTCATTTCCAGGACAACTCGCATCCCCTGGTTGATCTCTCTGTGATCTGCAGATCTCCCTGTGTACACCTGGAGCCTCCAGGCATAAGAGGTCTGCACATCACAGAGAGCCCATATTTTCAAGCCATACCTCGCAGGCTTTGATGGCATGTACTGCTTGAATGAACAGCGGCCCCTAAAAGGGACCAACTGTTCATCCACGCACACATCTCGGCCTGGGTTGAACAACTTTGGGAGGCAAGTAGACCATCGGCTCCAAAGCTCCTTTATCGGAGCCAGCTTCTCCCTCTGGGCGCGGTCTGGCCGGGACCACGGATCATCAAACCTTATGGAAAGGTTAATCTCCATGAACCTGTTCCGGGACATCGCTGCAGCGAAAACAGGACGGCCCATCTCCATGTCCCAAAGGCCAAGAGTGGATTCGTGCTGTGATCTGTAGACGCCTGCCAGGATCAGCAGCCCCAGGTAGGCACGTAGCTCATCCTCGTCGACATCCCTCCAGCTGCTCTTCATAACTCTCCTACCTTTCAGGTTGGTAAAATGGAGGATGAGCTGCAGGATATCTTCGTGAAAAAAAAGGTCAAACGCAGTCTCAGGGCTGCTGACCCTGGCAACAGCATAATGCAGAGGTCCTGGTGTTAGAATTGGAGGCAGGTTGTAGGGGAGAGTATTCTCATGGGAGGCAGACCACTGAACCCCGTTCTTGGCAGTCCACGAGGTGTCCTCCTCTGTCCCTTCCTCCTCCTCCTCCTCCTCCTCGTCTGAGCTGCCGGGCCCCTCGGTGGAAGGGAGGAATTCTTCTGCCGATGACATCTGCAGGTTCTCCACATCCTCTTCTATGCTGGAACTGTCGTCTCCACTGACGACAGTCTCACTTTGGGAAGATTCCATTATGAAAGACAGTGCCTCATCGAGATTCATATGCCTCTTCATGGCTGCGTCCTGGAGAAATGACCAGCCAGACAAGGCAGCAAACTATTCTAACAGACTTCAAACATGCACCTGCACAAACAACAAGACAATTCATCCAATGGGAGAGAGTAGGCTCTCATTTCAAAAAGACAGACACAGACTTCAGAGAAGCAACTACATTTATTTTATATCACACAGCCAATAGTACAGAGGAGGGTCTCTTTTGATCAAGAAAAATAAACATAAACAAATCCCACCTGGCCTTTCGGAATTGAATTTCTCACATACACACACACACACACTCACACCACTCTTTTATATTCATTCCAACACACTGAGACCATTTTTGTGGATTTCAGCCTCTTCACTGTCATGCATTCTGCAGGATAAGACAACCAGTCCTCTCCATTGAAACTGTGTGTGGTTTGCTCTACTGCCCCAAGTGGTTTGAGGAAGTCAGCACATCTCAACCCTTTTTTTCTGTTATTTTGAAGGGAGAGGCTTGGGAAGTCACATTGATGCTGGCTTTAGAGAAAAAAATGACAGTTTCACAGTATGTCAAAAAAACCTAATTTTATGGTTTTATAATGGGAGTTAATGGGGCCCGCCACGGTCCCGAAGGTGGCAGGTGTGGGAATTTTTTTTATGGTATATTCTATACATCTTGCAATCAAATGGATGAAAAAAAAATGTTTTAAAAATTAAAAGACATTCCTTGGAGAAGTTTCAGAAAAGTAGGCGTTAAACTGACAGAGATATTTATACTCAAAAATCAAAAGTACCCAAACGGTCCCCCAAAGTGCCCCGAGGGTTAAACATAATAGTAACGCAGGACTCAATACATACCTCACCTTTATGTGCTGTAAAATGCGAGATGTGTCATGTGTGGCACTAATCTTATGCCTGACTGTTTTTGCAAGTTTAATATCACAGAGGTGAAATTGCTGGGGGTTTTATTGCTTTAAATGGGTCAAATATGAATATGATTCTAAAAATATATATACATACCTATATACCCGGTGGAAACTCCCTGCACAGTGAGAAAAAAAATATCTTAATTATCGAAAGAGAAAGATTTTTTTCAAATGTGGTCTGACCCAATTCTTCTGATTGACATTTGAGAAGGGGAGAACAGAGAAATTCCCATGGATGCCTTCTAGAATGATTTGGGAGCAGTAAAAGTACACACTTTCTTATTTAGGCCTTGCATTGGGAAGAGCCTGACCCAGTCCCAATGTCCCCCCTAGAGCTTTAAACCCTGAACCCTCAGGGACTTCACTGATGTCACCTGGTAGAAGGTTGAGTGTGAGCGGCTGTGAGGGCTTGATATGATTGAAATACAATACTTTACTTCCAGGTTCTTATCATCCCAGACCAGACGTAACTGTCAATTCATCTGTTTTAGTTTGTAGTTAGTAATCTTATATACTTTATATGTATATGTATATGTATTGTTTGTACTGTTACTCTAATGCTTGTTTTATTATTCTGTCCTCTGGCACAAGAATGTCCTTCTGGATTATTAAAGTTCTAACTTATTTTATGTTAACTTAAAAAGTATTTCTTTTTCGACCAATTTGACAAAATGCCCGCTACAGGGCATCAAACCAGCTGTAGTCAGTCATGGTGTTCTCACGAGATGATGTCATGTAGCATGCCATTGACCTAACAATAAATCAGGTCATGCCAGAGACTTCAACTGAAGGTTTATATGATGCCATCATTGTGAGATAAAGGAGAAACATGTCTGCTAAGAGAAGAGATACCACTTGTTACAATGCCCGAGCGGCCATGGAGGCGAATGATGAGAGGCACAGAGTTCAGCTGGTGGTTCCAATTTTCTTATTTATTGCACCATTGAAAGAACCATCATTTCATGCCAACACTCCAACTCGAAAAAGAAGACCATACATATATTCCCACACAGCTTATAAAGGAGAGTGTGCTCCCTGATTGGCCGGCACATACCATTTTGTCCCAGGGAAATAATATAATATAGTGACCTTACTTGCAATCTACAATACCCACCAACCAAACATATACCCTCCTGACTAATATCTACACCCCACCTAAGCACACCAGAGGAACATCCATAAACATATTTACATTAACGAAAATATTTTCGTAGCCACCACCGACCTCCCCTCTACCTGCTTCCCACATACCGTTACCCTCCCGGAACTATAAGTAGGTGCGCTTCCCCTGGGGGACCTCTTTTGCCCGAACACCCTGGGAGGAAGAGAAGACGGCAGAGGTAAGCTTGCTTAGCATTTATGTAACATTTGCATTTGGAATGGTCTTGTTACGCCATTCCAAATGAACTCCAATTATTATTTTTCACAAGTGTGTTAACACTACGCCGCTACTCTCAGGTCACCAATCCCTCTTTTATGTTTGTTTACAGGCCACTCCGACCCAACATGCGCCGTGAATCCTCTGCAATATATAAACAAACAATAAAAGACACAGTGGACTTCCCTGTGCCTTTCTTCATAGATCTTGAGAGAGAAAGTAAAAGAGGGTCAAGTATATTTAAAAAAAAATAATTTAAATTTTAAATTAAAATTCCATGGTGCACTTTATGCATAACCCTGGGTATGACCACATTTGTGGTGCTTGGAATTCTATTTAATTAGCAAAAATTCCCAATTGATGGCTCACAAATAGGTAATTGTTTTATTTTTAAATGTTAATAATTCCATCCATCCATCCATTGTCTACCGCTTATCCTGTATTCAGGGTCGCGGGTGGGCTGGAGCCGATCCCAGCTGTCGTTGGGCAGGGACACCTGGACAGGTCGCCTGTCTATCGCAGGGCCATGTTAATAAATTGGCATCTTAAAGTGTGTATCGAGTGAAGTGCTTCTTTAAAGGCTATGAACAGATGAATTGAGGTTTCTAATGAACGTCCTAAGTGCTCTTGTGGCTCAGTGGGAGCAGATCCCTGCAGCCAGGTCCAATACATGGGACACGGTGAGTTGTCACCATGGACTGTATAAGAAGTGGGCATATCATGGTGATGTCACCTATTTGTTTGTGGACTATAGTTTTGTCATTTGCTTCATTATAAGACTTTTGAAGTCAGACATTTTCAGATGCGAGTATGAAGTTCATGTCTTGTAAGTGCATTTGTAACATTTTACTCAAACGGAGCTTAACCAGGTCATGTGATCTGCAATGAAGCACATTGAACACACGGTCCAGCCAGATACCAGGTTTCACCTCGTCATACTCTCATGTCTTGTTCACGTACTGTATGTCATATCTATAAGGTGTTATCTATAAAGGCATTATGCAATGTTTTTTTGCACAAAGCGGTGATTGTTGCATGCACCGCATGAGCAATAAACCACAAAAATGTTGCATAATGGATCATAACAAGTGCAGCCGCCTCTCATTCAACGATATATCTAAAGGCCTTCAATTCAACAATAGTTTTATGATTCCTTAGTTTTTAATACACACACACACACACAGACAGACAGACAGACAGACAGACAGACAGACAGACAGACAGACAGACAGACAGAGGGACAGACAGAGGGACAGACAGAGGGACAGACAGAGGGACTGTGGTGACTCTTCCCAGAACTACAGGTTTGACTGAGCTCCAGGAATACTCAGACAGATATATAAGAGACTTCGGATGACTGATTTCCGTCCAGATATTAGATGATGTCAAAAATAATACAACAATCCGTTGCAGGTGCCGTCAGCGACATTTCCTGCCAACCTACTTTACAACATGGTGGGTAAAGAGCCTGAAACAGGACATTAGCATCACTGATGTTGCGACATCCCAGAAGGATATTCCATTCTAAAACACAATTTTAAACTAAAACCCTCATAATCCTGGGCCTTTAATCAATTATTATAAGCGTTCAGAAACAGGCCCAGTTAACCATATGTGGTGACAAAACATCCGTTCAAGAAACCACGTAATAAAAAATTCCCCGCAAAGAGAGCAAAGAAAAGAGACATTTCACAGGCTGACGTGTAGAGACAGACAGGTAACCAGTCTATCACAGGGCTGACACGTAGAGACAGACAGGTAACCAGTCTATCACAGGGAGACATGTAGAGACAGACAGGTAACCAGTCTATTACAGGGCTGACATGTAGAGACAGACAGGTAACCAGTCTATCACAGGGCTGACACGTAGAGACAGACAGGTAACCAGTCTATCACAGGGCTGACATGTAGAGACAGACAGGTAACCAGTCTACCACAGGGCCAACATGTAGAGACAGACAGGTAACCGGTCTATCACAGGGCTGACATGTAGAGACAGACAGGTAACCAGTCTATCACAGGGAGACATGTAGAGACAGACAGGTAACCAGTCTATCACAAGGCTGATATGTACAGACAGACAGGTAACCAGTCTATCACAGGGCTGATATGTAGAGACAGACAGGTAACCAGTCTATCACAGGGAGACATGTAGAGACAGACAGGTAACCAGTCTACCACAGGGCTGAAACGTAGAGACAGACAGGTAACTAGTCTACCACAGGGCTGACATGTAGAGACAGACAGGTAACTAGTCTATCACAGGGCTGATATGTAGAGACAGACAGGTAACCAGTCTACCACAGGGCTGACACGTAGAGACAGACAGGTAACTAGTCTACCACAGGGCTGAAACGTAGAGACAGACAGGTAACTAGTCTACCACAGGGCCGACATGTAGAGACAGACAGGTAACCAGTCTATCACAGGGCTGACATGTAGAGACAGACAGGTAACTATCACAGGGCTGACATGTAGAGACAGACAGGTAACCAGTCTATTACAGGGCTGACATGTAGAGACAGACAGGTAACCAGTCTATCACAGGGCTGACAGAGACAGACAGGTAACCAGTCTATCACAGGGCTGAAATGTAGAGACAGACAGGTAACCAGTCTATCACAGGGCTGACATGTAGAGACAGACAGGTAACCAGTCTATCACAGGGCGGACATGTAGAGACAGACAGGTAACCAGTCTATCACAGGGCGGACATGTAGAGACAGACAGGAAACCAGTCTATCACAGGGCTGACATGTAGAGACAGACAGGTAACCAGTCTATCACAGGGCTGACATGTAGAGGCAGACAGGTAACCGGGCTGACGTGTAGAGACAGACAGGTAACCGGGCTGACGTGTAGAGACAGACAGGTAACCAGTCTATCACAGGGCTGACATGGCAGACAGGTAACCGGGCTGACGTGTAGAGACAGACAGGTAACCAGTCTATCACAGGGCTGACATGGCAGACAGGTAACCGGGCTGACATGTAGAGACAGACAGGTAACCGGGCTGACGTGTAGAGACAGACAGGTAACCGGGCTGACGTGTAGAGACAGACAGAGCCATTAATCCATTAATATGGATATAATTGAAGTCTGGATATTGGTAACAGGTTGGTCATGTATCATGATGTAACTATCTGAGCCATATGCTGTTGCTGACAGATAATGTGTTGGAGACCAATAACAAGGAAAATAAACACACATTAAAACTTCAGTCAACATCATTGTTTCCTCATTGTGTGGAAGCGTTTGTCAGTGGAAGGTGAAACTACACCGATATGATGGGTTACAGTGGGAGCTGGTCCCATTCACTTCAATAGAACTGGCACCAAATCAGGATGCTTCACAATGACATCATGGCTGGTGAAAGGTTCCTGGAAGCCAATGCAGAAGGGCCAAAAACAGCACTTCCTCACACGGCCACATGAGGCTCCAAAAATCTCCATAGACCTCCATGTAAATCTGGCTGACTTCACAGCAGAAATAAACATGTTTACAGCCAGGTCTCTTCTGGTCCGTTCGGGTCTCTTCGGGTCACTTCTGCTGATTTTGTCACAACTGTTCGGAGTTGAATCAGAAGAGCTTAACTGAAACCGATCTGCCCATGAAAACATCAAAAGCACAAAGCTGTCTGAGATATTTAAATATGAATTTTAAAAATATGTTTAACCCTGTCTCCGGTGTTTTTATGTGGACATGTAAATCTTCTGGGGAGGTCAAAGGGGGAAATTGAGAGTTATCGCTCATCAGTCTGGCTTCCGGAGGAAATCCTGTGTCCTGTGATAGAGCTGAGTGGGTCTGAAACCAGGAGACCAACACACAAACACAGACATCTGAGTCAGATATGAAATAAGACAGGACAAACAGGTCTGCTTAGACAAGACTATTTATGATGACATAATTCAAATCACATCAACCGGAAAATTGTGTGGAAAAATTGTGATAATTACTAATGATAACAGTGTGTTATTTTTTATTATGAATTCATTTTAAAATCAGCTCCATCCCGAGCAGCTATAACTGTTAATTCTAAAAATGTCCTATAGAATAATATATCACTCACAGAGGCCATGTTCCTGCATAATGAACACTTTTATTTTGTATTCTTTGGGTGCAATTTTTGCAGATAATACTTTTACTTTGATGGAGTACTCTGACATTGCATTGGTACTTTCAATTGAGTAAAAACTCTTCTTCCATCCTGCTTCTTCTGAACGTTGAAATTGGATGCACTCAACCCCATAGAGCAGGGGTCATCAACTACATTTGTCTAAGGGCCAGACAGACACTATCAGGGCCAGACGCTGTCGTAAAATTAAATTAATATTGTATCCTAAGTAATATATTATTATTTAATATATCAATTTGCCTTTGAAATGTATGTTATTGTTTAGGCTTTGTAAGTGTTAACAGACTTATATTACTTGTACGGTAGCAAGCCACTAGGGGGCGAAAACGGTATTTTAGGCTTCATATTCATGAGGCTGTCAACTGCTAATGTGGGGAAGGTGATGCCGCTGGTCGAGGCGGCCAATCACAGTGAACTGATTGACATCCAGGCCGCTGGTGACATGAAGCTCTCCGTGGTGCTGAAAGCTTGAGCGCCTTTTGGGTGACTTGTCCCCAAAAGTATGATACACTGAAGAAATTGTATGTCCTCACCATGTTAGGATCAACATACACCTGTGAAGTTGTGAAAAAATGAACTAGGACTGCAGGCGCATAAGGCAGGCATAACATGTTGTCAAGCCCGATATTAAAAAGATAGTGTCGGAGGGGAACTGTCACTTCTCCCATTAACCATTTGTGATTTTCTTGGTTTTACTTCGTATATATTTGTTGGATCACAGGCTACTTTAATTGGATGTAAAGAGTAACATTTCTCATAGCTGACTGCCTGACGCTTTTATTTGTCGTTTGTATCTATTTGCTGATGTGCAAAGCTTGCACTTACAGTGCTCTTCTCTGTTATTTTGACGGTTGTTATTGAGACACTGTAATAGTGCGCTATTGTGTGGGGAAATGAAGCCCAAGAAAGGATAATTTTGACAGACGTGAAACAATAAAAGAGAAACGCGTTTATCGTCATTTTTGATTGGAGGCGGGCTTTGGCACAAGCTACTTTTCAGAGGGCGTTTGTTTCATTTCACTTAAAGAAAAATGTAGAAACATACTTTTTCCTCTTCACTAGGCTATTCCTGAATCCAGTAATATTCTGGGGCCAGATAGAAAGCTCTGGCCCGCGGGCCGCCAGTTTACATTCACTGCCGTAGAGGCATGTAGACTACACCACCATGAAGTACTCAGATCCTTTACTTAAGTACAAGTACGAATACCACACTGCGAAAATACTACTACAACTAAACACATTCAAAAGTATCAGCAAAATGTTCTTGAAGTATAATATACTATACTATATAGAGTTGCTGTCCTGTGATTTCACCGTCAACACATCTGGAGATGCGTAAAGTTTTCCCTGGACAGTTAAAAGTACCACATTTACCTCTGAAAAATGGTCATAGTCAAGTAAAGTACAAGAACCTCAAATTTGTACTGAAGTACTTGAGAATATGTACTTAATTTCAGCAGTGCACCCAATAAAACCGACTGTTTACAACTGGCTGTGACTGTTACAGAAGCCAGAATCTGGACTCATTCATAAATTATTCATAGACGGAGTAAGCTCTGCTCTGGTCTGGTCTGGGTTTCCTCCCAGACTCATGAGGCCATATGAAGTATTCAAGAATATATAAACCAAGAAATGATATCTGATTCATTTTATGTAACAGTGAAAGGTCTTTACTAGCCATACTAAACCACCACCTTCTGGGTAGGTACACTTGCAATGTGCGTTAAAGGAGTGACAGGTTTTAGCATAGGTGGGTTATTGGTGTCTTTAACTTCCATAACGTAACATACATTATATTATATATTATACGTTGTCGTTGACACTAACGCAGACCTGGGGCCCGTTTCACAAAGCAGGTTTAGTGGAAACCTTGAGTTAGTTAACCCTGAGATGAGGGAAACTCTGGTTTTTCGGTTTCACAAAGCCAGTTCAGCATAAATCTGAGTCAGTTACCCGGGTAACATACTCCGTGAACCTAACCTGCTCACTAGCAGGTTTGCTTCAACAAACCCTGAGTTTCTCTCTACATGTCTCGGCCTTTTTCCGGAATCTGAACCAACTGTGCCATCCTTTCATCGTCAACCTAATCGATATGTAAATAAAAGTCATTCTAGCAGCTTTGCGTTGGGAGAGAATTTTGATTACCTTTCCTTCCAATCACATTAGATATTATCTAAACGATATTCTCTGACATTTTCAACATTTCATATCGCAGACATAATCCAGATTCTTTGCAGAGCTAGCATTTTTGCGAACGGGAGATTTATGAAATGTTTAAGTACATATCTGTGTTGAAATACCTGCTTATATTTACTGTTTAATATGTGAAATATGATTAAAATCATATGCCTTAGTCTACGTATTTGCGCAATATTCTTATGCTTAATTTTCAACTGAAGCCACTTTTTTCTGTGCCTGGGGGTACACCCAAGGAAAATGATGATTTCTTCATTGCACTACTTTGTGAACTACCGGAGTTGAATCCCTGTCGCCTGCACCTTGGGCGGCGTTGCTAACAATTACACCACAGTGTCGCTCTGCAAGGCCGAAAATAAAGACTTATTACCTTTAGATCAATAGACTGTTTCATTCAGTTATACACATTAGATCGGGCAGTAATTGTCTGCCACGCCAACTATCGCTACTTTGCTGCAGCTACGTTGCTCCGCTTTCTCAGGATGAGCTTGTTTTCTACATAAACAGTTGGTCAACTCAGAGTTCAGGGTTAGGTTCAGAGTTTGTTGAACCTGCTTTGTGAAATGGGCCCCTGATGCATGGTGGGAGGGTTTTTTTAAATCATTACTGCCATCTTGTGGATGCAGGAGTAATGTACAGCCAAAGACCACGCAAACATCACAGATAAAATAAACTTTATTTAGAATGTACTTTTTAAAGACGAATGAGTTTCATCACAACCAGCTGCCATTCCTTCTTTATGTAGATCAAAGTGTTGTTGTGGTTTTTACCTCCCAGCTGTGCAGAGCCGAACTGACTGGAATCGAGTTTTCAAATATCTGATCAAGAGCAGCAACCACATCTTTTGTCAAATATAAATATGCTGTTGAAGTGGACAGTGTCTCTTTATGGAACTCTTCCGATCATCATCAGCAGGTTGAAGTGACACCTTGTGTCTGGATGAGGGGTCGGAGGTCAGAGGTCGGAGGTTAGGTGACTGAGGGTTTGGGTTGGTATTTCACTCTGTTGAAGTCATCGACTGTAGTTTCCACTGGAGGCGTCTTCCAATATTCCTCCAGACCCAACGTCAGGCACAGAGCAATGGCCGCCATCTGCAACATGTTTCCAACACATTCTTAGAAGTACGGCGTCTTCAGGGTTTTATTTTCACCATAACATCAAAAATGACACAAACGATGTAATGCAAAACATCTGGAAGGAGGGAATCTGTATTAATCCAGCTTGGAATACGTATTATATTTGTACTCCAACTCCAAAGTGGATGAATATCAAAAGTTTACAATCCTATTCTTTTTTTTTGGGGGGGGGGGGGGGGGGGGGGGCTTTCAACACTTCAAGAAACCTGCAATGCATTCAAAAACACATCTACTTATCCAGAATCGTGGAAACCTTAAACACTTTTGAAAACTCTGTCAAACTTTATCAGGAACATTTGAAACTCTTTCAGAAACTCAACACACAAATACGAGACTCATCCAGAAACATGTAAATCATATCTCATTCTACTCTCTTTTCACTTTCTTTTCACTCTTTCCCAACTCAAACACTTCAAGAAAGTCTTGAAAACAACAACACGTCTCAACACCCAAAACGTGTACTTTTCAAGAAAGGTGTGATGTTTTCAGAAACGAGTTGTTCAAAAAACTCATCCAGAAAAAGTAGAGTGAACATGCTGACGAACGTGTTTGTATAAAATATCTAGAATCTCTGGTGCAAAGGAGGAACTATCTTGACTATTTTAAAGACTCCTATAAACTCAAACCTTCGTTGGAACTCGTCACACTTCTGAAAACATTTCTATGCCTCTGCCCTGCGATGAACAGAGGCCTTTTTTCCATTCCATCCTCGGGAACCTGATCTCAGGAGTGAATTTCATCAAATTTGGCAAAATGTCCACTCAGACTTAACGATGAACTGATCAGACTTTGGTGATCAAAGGTCTCTGTGACCTCACAGAACACCTTTTCTCAAGAGTTCATGCACTAATTATGACAACTAATACTTGCTAATACTTTCACACAAATGTCTTACAATAAGGTAAAGTGATAACGACATTTTGGATGTAAACTGCCACTAGTGATGTCCAAATGAAGCTTCGTGAAGCATTTTCTTTATTTTCTGAGCCCAATAGATGGCGCTCTCTGTTCAACAAAGGGTTGAAGACCGATATATTTCCATTGCTTTCATCCCTTTGTTGAACAGAGAACGCCATCTATTGGGCTCAGAAAATAAAGAAAATGCTTCACGAAGCTTCATTTGAACATCACTAACTGCCGCACAATCGGTTGCCACAGGCAAACAGCCACAAGGTGCTCATTCTAATTTTAGAAACTAGTAATGCTTCCAGAAACTCTTTCAAATGTACTAAAATCTAATCTAGGAACATGAAAACTTTAATCGCAGATTGTAAACTCTTCAACCCCCTCGTAAACACTTCCAGAAACTCTTAATTTCCTTTTCACCTATAAACAGGCTTTTATAACATTTCTTGCAACTCCAACTTCTCATGAAACTATAAGCAGTTCTAGAAACTCATTCAGAAATATTGGGAATCTCTTCTATTAAAATGTTCAATAACAATAACTATCCTCCAACTCAAACTTTTCCAGAAAAGCATAGCACATTCAGAAACGGATACGTTTTACATAAAAACGGGTAATGCTTCCAGAAGCTTCTAAACTCTTCGAGATCCTACTCACACTTCCAGAGACATACTGTATCTAGAAGCACATCAACTTTGAATTATCCGGAAACTCAAACTGCTCCTGGAACTCCTCTAAAGAGATGCCGACTTCATGCTGTACACTCGTCCAACTTATATATTTCTGGAAACTCCAGCAGCTTGCTCTTGAAACTCGTTACACTTTTCACAAACTCCAGTCATTTTAGAAACTTCCCCTAGAAACACAAACCTTTTTTGCATCTCTTCCAGAAAACCCTATACACAGAAAAAAAGCGTTTAAATTCTTATATAAATTAATTTGATGCAATTTTTCTGCATTTTTCCTGATTTTCCTGATTTTTCCCGTCATGCATTTAGCAGTTTCTTCTTTTGGCAACTTTGTTACAGTCAAAATAATCAGTTGCCAATGATTGATGTTGACCTGACCCTTTTCCATAATAGTGTTGTGTTTAAACAACAAGAAAAACAGATCAAATAGTTTCGTTAAAAAGACAACATGTGTGTATTGTTGTACCGTAATGGTGGCGACGGCTGAAATGATTCCTATCCTGAGTTTGATGGGGAAGCTCATGTAGCGCTTCAGGATGGGACCGCAGGGCTGCAGGTCAAAGGTCAAAGTTAGAAAAACATATATTTTCCTACTTTTGTTGAAGAACATCAAGAAAACACGTAATTATCCACAGTAGGTTAAAGAGAAGGAGGGTATTAGTTGGGTTTTAATACTCGCTCAAATGGATCAGTTTGGTCTGACAGGTACGCTCGTGAACAAACACAACAACAACAAACAGGTCGTTCCATGGAGGAAATGTGTGATTTCTGTTAGTTATCAACCAGTCGAACCTTCTCAGCCCTGATAGCTTTGGGTATGGGTGGATACAGAGTACTGATCTGATACAATCCATCCATCGTCTAGCGCTTATCCTGTATTCAGGGTCACGGGGGGGGGGGGGGGGGGGGGGGGGGGGGGCTGGAGCCGATCCCAGCTCTCATTGGGCGAAGGCAGGGTTCACCTGGACAGGTAACCAGTCTATCACAGGGCTGTAGAGACAGACAGGTAACCAGTCTATCACAGGGCTGACATGTAGAGACAGACAGGTAACCAGTCTATCACAGGGAGACATGTAGAGACAGACAGGTAACCAGTCTATCACAGGGCCGACATGTAGAGACAGACAGGTAACCAGTCTATTACAGGGCTGACATGTAGAGACAGACAGGTAACCAGTCTATCACAGGGCTGACATGTAGAGACAGACAGGTAACCAGTCTATTACAGGGCTGACATGTAGAGACAGACAGGTAACCAGTCTATCACAGGGCCGACATGTAGAAACAGACAGGTAACCAGTCTATCACAGGGCTGTAGAGACAGACAGGTAACCAGTCTATCACAGGGCTGACATGTAGAGACAGACAGGTAACCAGTCTATCACAGGGAGACATGTAGAGACAGACAGGTAACCAGTCTATCACAGGGCCGACATGTAGAGACAGACAGGTAACCAGTCTATCACAGGGCTGACATGTAGAGACAGACAGGTAACCAGTCTATCACAGGGCTGACATGTAGAGACAGACAGGTAACCAGTCTATCACAGGGCTGACATGTAGAGACAGACAGGTAACCAGTCTATTACAGGGCTGACATGTAGAGACAGACAGGTAACCAGTCTATCACAGGGCTGACATGTAGAGACAGACAGGTAACCAGTCTATCACAGGGCTGACATGTAGAGACAGACAGGTAACCAGTCTATCACAGGGAGACATGTAGAGACAGACAGGTAACCAGTCTATCACAGGGCTGACATGTAGAGACAGACAGGTAACCAGTCTATTACAGGGCTGACATGTAGAGACAGACAGGTAACCAGTCTATCACAGGGCTGACATGTAGAGACAGACAGGTAACCAGTCTATCACAGGGCCGACATGTAGAGACAGACAGGTAACCAGTCTATCACAGGGCTGACATGTAGAAACAGACAGGTAACCAGTCTATCACAGGGCTGTAGAGACAGACAGGTAACCAGTCTATCACAGGGCTGACATGTAGAGACAGACAGGTAACCAGTCTATCACAGGGAGACATGTAGAGACAGACAGGTAACCAGTCTATCACAGGGCCGACATGTAGAGACAGACAGGTAACCAGTCTATCACAGGGAGACATGTAGAGACAGACAGGTCACCAGTCTATCACAGGGCTGACAGAGACAGACAGGTAACCAGTCTATCACAGGGCCGACATGTAGAGACAGACAGGTAACCAGTCTAGACACTTTTTTAGGTACGCACACTATTACTTATTATCACCAGTGGGGTACGCTTAAGCACACATGCAGAAATTGTACTTCTTTTATTTTTACGTGTAAAGTCCTTGGGACAGTTTTCAGTGACTCTACGGTTAAAGTGCAGGATCTCCCTGATTTGTTTCTGTTCCAGAGCATGGTCAGTGTTAAGACATTATGTTCCTGAGGAAGGAAACGGAGTTGTGCAGCAGAGCCACGCTCTAATTTATTACATCCATGGGCGCCGTCACCATATATTTTAAGGGGGGGGGGGGTCTTAAAAGTAATTCAGACCCTCCCACATTTGCTGTTTGTTAAAAATATTAGTGCATGGTGGGTCTAATTGTCCGCTGCAGAGAGCGGTAAACACTCCCAACTTGGACTGCTCCACCTTTTGTTCAATCTGATTGGTTCAGCCTGACCCTCGGCCGGGTCACTTACTTCCCTCTGAAGTAGTGATGTCCAAATGAAGCTTCGTGAAGCATTTTCTTTATTTTCTGAGCCCAATAGATGGCGCTCTCTGCTCAACAAAGGGTTGAAGGCCGATATATTTCCATTGCTTTCAACCCTTTGTTGAACAGAGAGCGCCATCTATTGGGCTCAGAAAATAAAGAAAATGCTTCACGAAGCTTCATTTGGACATCACTACTCTGAAGTTACACAGAGAAAACGTTTGTTGGAAAAGGTGGTGGAGATGAGAAAGAAATGGGTAATTTATGTATCTGGAAAAAAACTTGTGCAAATGAACAATGCACTCTCAGATCAACATTTAGGCTATCATGAGTATATTTGCCCAGTGGTGTAGTGGAGGGTATACGCAGGTATACGGGGTATACCCACTTCTTTTTCTGGTGGTTTACAGTATACCCACCTATCAGCCAGAAAGCCATTGGAATATATGGGAGAGTATACCCACTTCCTCCTCTGTAACCTACCCATCTACCTAGCAGTACACCCACCTCATCAACTACCACCACACCACTGTATATGCCACTATGTGATATACACTGTGCAAAATTAAATTTCAATTCAATTGTATTTATAGTGTCAAATCACAACAGAAGTCATCTCAGGACACTTAACACATTGAGCAGGACTAGAATACGCTAAAAATTTCCAGTGGCGAGAAAAAACTGCCTTAATAGGCTTTTAGGCAGAAATCTGGTGCAGCCCAGGCCCTTGGGTTCCAACTGCATTTGGTGTTGGTAGTAGTGTAGTAGTAGTAGCATTAGCAGTAGTGGTGGTATTAACAGAAGCAATAGTATCAACAGTAGTAGTCCATGGCAGCAGGCACAGCCAAGCCGAGATGGATCCATCCCAACCACGTCATGTTTTGCATGTTTTGATTCTGTAGTCAGTTGTATAATGCAAAGGCTTTATAAAAATGGTAGTATAAAAATGATAGGCCTATTTAATTCTCTTTTCTAGGAACAAGAGACATTAGATAGGGAAAAGACATGTTCTACAAAGCAGCATAACTGCACCTCTTAAATTATTCATATTAGTTACTGTCTCTCGGCTATATTATACACTGTTTAAAAGATATATATGCAAAAGTCATTTTTAAAAACGTTTTATACAATGAAGGGCTATTGATATCTCTATCTGATATCAGTCAGTATCATACTTGTATCAGTGAATCTCTAATTTATGTTTTGGTGTGATCTGTAAAAAACATTGACAATATATAAGAAGTGGACGTAGTCATGGTGACGGCACCCTTTGGTTTGTGGACTACAGTTTTCAAGCCTCAAGTTCGGCATTTTGGCCATCACCATCTTGGATCTTTTGCAACCAGTGAAGGAAGTGACCATATTTGGACTATGGAGGAGCGACGGGTGGATCAGACGGACATAAGTTACAGAGCAGGACCCTTACTGGATCTGGATCCATCTGGATTCTGGTGTAAAGCTAAAGTTAGCTTCATAAATCAAGGCTTAGTTGTAAAGCCTTAGTAGCTAACTGCATTGGTAGCAAGGCTGTGGTAGTGACCTGTCAATCAGCAGGTAAGCCCCGCCCCTAAAGCATCCCCTGCTTTCTGGTCTGGTGGACTCTAAATGGACCATCATGTACTAAATGAACATCATGCTGGATTGAAGAAAACTTGAAACTCGAGATTGAGACCATAAATTCATGTTTACAATGTTTACTGAGATAATACATCAAGAGAGAAGTAGGACCATTTTTCTCATAGACTTCTATAAA
Source organism: Eutrigla gurnardus (assembly GCF_963514095.1). Taxonomy (NCBI): domain Eukaryota; kingdom Metazoa; phylum Chordata; class Actinopteri; order Perciformes; family Triglidae; genus Eutrigla; species Eutrigla gurnardus. Next base: position 4,198,746 of record NC_139932.1, read on the forward strand.
ATAAGACTTATTTTTACAACCAGAGGAGTTGCCCCCTGATGGTCAGCAGAGAGAATTCAACTTAAAGGCACTTCAGCATTGACTTCATTCTTCAGAACCGGAGGTGTGGTATAAAACGTGGCAAACAGAGAATAAAGTGAGAATAAAGAACATAAAATACAGAGAGATGAAAAGTAAGGGAGGAGAGAAGCCTAAAGGTAAAAAAGAGAAATTAGGAAGAATTGCCAAAGGCAAGAGAGGAATAATAACTCAAAGTAGAAGCCAAAAACAAAGTATAAGTGGACAGAGAGTGTAAAAGAAGTAAGGAGGGAAGAGCGAAAGAAGTATTGTAGTGAGACAAGATAGTTTAGTTACCTCAGAGTGAACCCATAGTTTATCTGTGACCTGTTGGGTTGGAGGGTAAAGGTCACTGCCCACCATCACACAGGGCCCCTCTGAGCTTGTGTTACCGGACTGAGAGCTGGAAGACAAAGAGAACAACAAGACCAAAACCTGGGCATCATTTCAGGACCGAAGACACAAAGACCAAAATTAGCAGAGTACGTTAGCACATCATCAGCTAGCATAAGCACTTCTATGCTATGCTAGCTACTGAAGCTACACTGATTAAATGCTGCTTTTGCCTTTTAATAATTGTAACAGTGGATAAAGAGCTGCCGGCTGTCTATTATTCAAAAATTGTCCCATAAACCCAGAACCACTCCAGAAGGGCTGGATCATGTGGCCAAAAATGTCATTGCATCCAAAATTATATTCGGGTCAGCCGTAATTATCTTTTAGTATTCTCCTCAGGAGAGAACCCTGAAGAAACCAGAAGGTAAATTATGCTTTATAGTTATTATCAGAACTGGTCAGGGACCAGTATCGGCTGATAGTCTCCTGGTTTGATTAATTTTTTTAAATGTATCTAAAAAAAAATGTATCATTGTTATCATGAAACATTTTACTATGAAAATGTTTGAGATCTCCAGGAGAGTTTTTCATGTGTTGCTGTCTGACCTGGGCTGCAGGTTGGAGGCGGGCGGTGTGCACAAACAGGTGACAGGAAGTTGGTTCTCCCAGTCCTCAGAACTCCTCAAACCACAACAAAAGTCCTGGCGAATAGAAATGAATGGCCTTAATTAAACTCTTATCTTCAGCACACTTTGAATGGTCAGATTAAATTGAATGACATCTTTACTTCCGCAAATTCAAAAAGATCAGTTGTCATTTTTAGAATATCTAAAACTCGGATCGTAGATATCTGGAAGTGGAGCAGTCCTTCAAGCTTTTACTTAATTTGCAGTGAGGATACAACAATTTAATGTCAGGAGTATCCCGCCAAAATAATTGTAATTCACAATATTATGCTGATGATCATCAACATATACTTAAAACTCTTCAAATCACACTTAACCATAATGGTATCACTTGACAGTTTAAGAAACATATATTTTGATTTTGTCACAGATAAGTCACATCTGTTTTAAGTGAACATCCTTTTTATTGTATTGTTTATATATCACTGCAGACAAACAGGGCCCTAGTTTCGTAGACCAGGCGTAGTCGGCGCGCAGCGCACCTGCGCCATGCCAACGGGGTGTGTCCGCCTGGACTTTGCAAGTTTCGTGCACCGCGCAGGCTAGCGCAGGCACACCTCCCGTCACTCCCACCCACGCAAGTGGGAAAGAGGGAGGAGAAGAAGGCGTGAGTGGGAGACGAGGAGGAGACGAGGCGTGGAGTGGGATTAACACAGCCGATTCAGATCTTCACCAATCAAATGAGCTCCTCTCCTCTCCTTTAATGAGTTAGGGGAGGTTCAGTGCAAGTTTCGTCACTTGACAACCCGATGACAGAAGCAGCGCCGCCGCTCCCACCACGCGCATCACGTGCTGTGCGTGCGTATAGTCATAATAATTATAATGCCGATATTATATCATTATAGAAATTGTAGGCACATTTTAGGCATGTCTATCACAAAGCAGGGTCAGGGCGCACAGCAGTAGACATAATGGTGGCGAGAAACCGGTGCCTGCACGAGCCGCCGGGCCATTCATCATCATCATCACCGTCTTCATCATCTGCGCTCCACAGCTGCACCGGATTCCCCGTCCAACACCAGAACGGCGGGACACCGGGACCTCGCCTGCCGCTCAGACCAGCTGCAGCCCCAACTCCGGTTCCAGCTCGCGGCAAAGTTGCGCGTTTCTCCACGGACAACAGGCTGCCGAGGCGCGAGACCAGGCACGAGCTGCTGTATTTTTTTTAAAGATTTTTTCAGGCATAGACGCATTTTATTAGCAGTGGATAGATATGAAAAACAGGAGAGAGAGAGGGAGATGTTTTGGTCCGAGAGGTCCAAGTTTCAGCTGTGTTAATTCAGTCAGGTTGAGTTTCCGTTATGCGTGCCATCCGCTTTTGATCTGACGTCAGATGTGACGGGACAATCTATATAGATATGAATTCACGTCTTGATTCAACTAGTTGCATTAAATAGTGTTTGTTGTGATTATTTATTGCATTTAAATGTGCCTGGAACTGTGGAAACCTGCCTGTGAGGTCTTGGTGACGTGTGCGCACTGCGCGCCGGTCAGCCAAACTGCCACTCCGCCAGCTGTGATTCGCCTTACGCCAAGAGTAGACCAGGTTGGAGCTGGCGGGCTTTCGGCGCAGTCTCGGTGAGGCTTTTTGCCACGAAACTTCCGCTGCGCCAAGCTGAATCTGTGATGCCTCCCCCTGCTGCGCCGCCACACCCATCTTGGCGCAGGCGATCTACCAAACTGCCAAACTGACCGTGCGCAAGGCTGCGCTGGTCGAAACTTGCATTGCACCGGCTCCGCCACCCTCCGCCGCCCTGCGCTGCGCCACGAAACTAAGGCCCACAGCTATAACCTAATATATAATATATATAATTTAATATAATCTCTCTCTCTCTCTCTCTCTCTCTCTCTCTCTCTCTCTCTCTCTCTCTCTCTCTCTCTCTCTCTCCACGATAAAACCCTCCTCCTAAAGAGCATTTGGTTTATTGAAGTATTTTAGAAAATATTGAAGAAATAATAGTGAAATAAAATTAATATTTACAGTTTTTCTCAGTCGCTTTGGTGCTTTTCTCAGATCAGAATAAAAATTCTCATAACTATTAGTTCAACCTCCACAACATTTAGTCATTTGTGCACATCATAGTAGCAATTTCTCCTTCCTCTGAACTAATTGCAAATGCTTTTGGACATGTATCAGCTGCTTTCATACAATTTTCTGCTATTTTATAACATTATCATTTGCTTATGTCATATCAGTCAAAATTAACTATACTTATGGATGCTGAATAGTCGTTCCCAATAAAACTAATAGTCTTCATTTCATTGCTTGAGTCATTACATACAAAATTGTTGAACTAGTTATCAAATTCATCGCGACCCTGAATACAGGATACGTGGTAGACAATGGATGGATGGATGGAAAGTTATCAAAGCAAATTTTATACCTTTCTTTATCATTTTTCCCCAGAAATGTCTCCTAAATTGAACAATTGCTCTCAGGTGAACTTCAGCTTTCACTCACTCCAGGAGATACTTTCCTCGTTGCATTGCAAGGGATGATATCCGGTGTGATGTAGATGAAAATAAGTGGCCAGACAGACAGGAAGGTCTGGATGTGCCAGCATGATTTACTTATGTTCAGTTACAATATGTACTGTTATGTTATATTGTCAACATTTGTGGACAGCTCTACCAAAAGGGTGTTTCTTATGTTTGTTTTAAATAAGTGACTGTAGTGTATTTTTCTTTTGCATAATGCTGTAGAATTGCAAAGAGCATATACAGTAAAAATGTGAAACGTACTTATTCAGTGTCTTGTACTCACTTACTCCCCTAACTACAGCAATGTGTTACTTTACTGTAGTTTTCAAATGGCTGTACCAGTAGTGGTTACTGCTGTCTTGAGCATTTTCAGGTCGTGTCACCGAGTTCTGACCTTTTTTTTGCATTGGAAAACACTGAGAGAATAAACTGTGATAATGAAAACATGACAAAGCCATTTGTCTATCTTGTTCATAAACGATGGTGTCAAGACTTCTCATTTTGATGACACTGGCAGTTTCACTGACATGAATACTTGCTTTTGAGGGATGGACTATCCATTTTGAGCAAGTGACGTGCTTTTGCAGGTCATCCACTAGGTTTTGCAGTTTGCACTAATTGTTTTGAGAAAGGCACTCACTGCTGTGAAAATGTAAATAGAGATGTGAGAAAAGCACCAAAGCGACTGAGAAAAACTATAATAGGATAGTGTTACAATGTAATTGTTGATGTGATTCCCTGTAAATGCTCTTGTTTTATTTCTTCATATCTCTTACGGAAGCCTGGAGTTTGTTGAGTTCCCTCTGGATGAAAGGCTCTGCTCGGTGGAGGGGAGTTACGTTCAGGAACACCTCGTCGACTGCACCGTCCATCTGCACGACACGATTCACACCGATGCAATCAGTGATGGAGAGAGTTGGTCAAGATACATTTAGTACAAAGAGTGTTTTTAGTTTTAAGGATTTATTCAATAACAAAGACGATTTCTCATAATAAATGAACATGACAGTGTATTAAGGCTACTGTAGGGGAAATGGAGCCGAGGGAGGGGGGGCAATATTCAGAGAAAAAAAGTTGCATTTTGCTATTTAAAAAACTTGCCACTTTATGAACTCAGAAATTGGCGACTTTTTTTCTCTGTTGGCAGCTAAGAAAATAAAAGTTGAGCTATTTCGCTCTTATGAATGTAAAATGCAGCTCTGACTGGATTACAGTAATAAGGGGGATGCAGGCAGGCACGTGTACCTGAGCTTGAACCTGAACCAGCGGCGAGGCAACGACCATCAGAGCCACGAACTCCATGGAAATCAGAGCAGAAAACTGGAGAGATAACGAACAATTAGCTACGCCCATGGTGTGTGTGTGTGTGTGTGTGTGTGTGTGTGTGTGTGTGTGTGTGTGTGTGTGTGTGTGTGTGTGTGTGTGTGTGTGTGTGTGTGTGTGTGTGTGTGTGTGTGTGTGTGTGTGTGTGTGTGTGTGTGTGTGTGTGTGTGTTTCTCACCACCAGCAGCAGAGGCTTGAGGTCCAAAGAAGCAGCACAGATGCCCAGAACAGACAAAACCACAGTGATGGGACCAAACACCTGCAGGACCAGTAAGCCATCGCTACTGGACAACTGGTCGAACAACTGGGAGAGAGACAGAGATTAAAAAAAAAGTTGCAGTTCAGTAACCTGGAGCCCCAAGCCTGCAGCAGAGACGAGGAGCCACCAATACACATTATAGACTGGAACCAGAATCAATATAAAGACTCTCAGGGATGGATGGATGGATGGATGGATAGATAGATAGATAGATAGATAGATAGATAGATAGATAGATAGATAGATAGATAGATAGATAGATAGATAGATAGATAGATAGATAGATAGATAGACAGACAGACAGACAGACAGACAGACAGACAGACAGATTATATATATATATATATATATATATATATTCTATTTATATGAAATGATCCCCTAATTGAATTTGAGACAATCAGATGTTGATTTTATATTTATTTATTTAAGTTCTTGTTTATGTAATGTATCACATATTTGTTTAATTTCTTCTCCATGAAGATAATGATGTTACATCTGGTTTTTGGAAGGAAAGGGGGGCTTCAACAACAGACCAACAGGCAGCACACGGCAGTAACATTTTTATTTGATTTGCTCGGGTGGAACACACACAGTTACCTCAGCAACCGGAGTGTTGCCATCGATGGAGGAAAATCCGACGCCGATCATCACCACACCAGACACCTGCGGAGACATAATGAAGTTGTATTAAACTACTGTAACTGAGTGTTTGTTGGCTTTCACAGAAGAAGGAGGAAGTCTTTAACAGCCGCAACATTCCTGTGAAACTGCCGTGTTTCCCCCGAGAGACGCTCATCAGACTCCCATCGGCTGGGAGCTCTGACGTCGTCAGCCAGTTTCAACGTTCACAAACAGAAAAGAAACATCATCATTTCCCTCAGTTTAAAGTTTCCAGACTCCACCAGTAGCTTCAGTAAATATTCTCACACTGAATCATTTTCTTTCAACAAGATTGTATCTCAACTTTAGTTAAGTTCTGCAGCAGTTGTACTTTTTCAGTTTCAGGTTTATTTATTGTTGTACGTTCGTCAATTCCAGAAATAATTTACAATCTTCAATCACAGTCTCCTTCCAAAAATCCAATAAAATATGACAAGCTTAGACGTGAAATATCAAAAGTAGAAAAAAACAAAATAAATAACTAGAATCAACATCAAACATAAACTGCAACAGCAAATAAACATAATGATATAATTACCTCTTGAATCTGTCATGATGTCATAATACATAAATCAAATACATAATGCAAATATTAGTAAAACAAACAAAAAAAAGAACAGAAAAAATATCCTTCATGGACGTGAAGACAAACATAAAGACATATAGATATGAATACGAACTATAGCATCGACCCAAAACCAGCTGTCATTCAAAGCTATTTCTAAAAAAGAAGTGAAAGTTCCGGCTAAACTTAAACATGTTTACTAATTATTGTAATCAACTGATTCAAAATAAACAACATCAGCAGTCAAACAGGAAACATAAATCACAATGCAATGTTTTATGATTTGTGTGTTACTAAGATTTTAAATATTAGAATCAAGTGAAGATGTTTTGTTAGATATAGCGAGATATTTGGAATATTTTATTATTGTGATAGGAATGAGTGGATGGAGGAGAGGAAGCAGTGGGAGGGGGAAAGATAAGGAAATGAGCAAGAAAGCTTGACAAAGATTGAGCACCAATTATACAACTAAACACAGTATGTGATGTTGCATTTTTACAATATAAACACATAACATGAATTAACTTTAATTATAATATATACTTTATATTATAATAAACAGTTTAATCTTGTCAAATGAAATAATGAAAACAAGAGAACAATAAAAAATATACCAATAAAAAATAAAATAATAAGCCATAAAAAGCGATGATTTGCACATTTTTCTCTGAATATTGCCCTTGTTTTTAATTTCTTTTCTCCCACAGTGACCCTAATATGCCGTTGTAAAGATCCATTTAAAAAGAGCAAAAAGAGTTATTTCACCAGTCGCCTAAAGAACTGTCATGAGCATATTATCAGTAACATACTGTATAAAGACTAAAAACTATAGAGGCCTGAAAATTGATCCTTGAGGAACCCCAGAAGTTAAGATTTGCATGGGTTGTGCTCCAACATAAGCAATGGCGGCGAGGACTCTGGCTTTGCTCGACTTCATGACAAGACCCAGGAAGGACTCAGCCAGGTATGTCTCTGTTCTCGGCTGAAATTTGATGGCATAGCATAGTCGGTTTAATTAAAGGCATTCACTTTTAAGGATTCTGTTATTCTATAATATTTTTGTCATTGAATAAGAAGCATTTTACAAAAGGTTTGGTGTGTTTTTTTGTAATCCCGAAATGTGAAAAGTAATAAACATGTTGAAGTGTTTCAATTGAAATCAAAAAACAAACAGTAGTGCAGAACAGTATATAAATATATGTCTATATATTTAAACAATACTTAAAACATTCTCAAGAGATTGCTAGCAGAAAAAAAACACTTTTAATTGATAAGGATAAAAATTATCATTGATAAATTAGTAGATACATTTAGTCATAAAAGTTGAGAGAAACAACAAGGAAATTGATTTCTCTTGGCATCCGATTAAAAGTGCTTGTTTCCAAGTTCACAAAATAACTTCAAATCGAAGTAGGCTACTTCTATTTATAAAGTATTAAGTAAAATTATAGAATTGTATTTTATTTAATCTATAAAAGCTAAAGCTCAAATGTGAGAGTTCATATTAAAAGAATACCTCTATTAATCACATTTAATTTGATTTACAATTCAAATCTGACCTCCAGCATACAACTACAACAAACCTCCCACCATATTTTGTTTTGTTTTAAAAACCGAAATTCTTTACTTATCCAATCAATCGCTGAGCTCTGTTGAAGGTTCTAGTTAGTCATCATCATCATCATCATCGTCATCACCCTCACTCATAACACAAACATGCTGTTAGCAGTTAGCGGTTAGCTTACCAGTAGCAGCACAGTGACACAGATGGCAAGTCCTCGTAAGTAACTCCTGTAGCGAGCCATGACCGCCGTCTGAGAGAGTCGGGCTGAAATAGAAACAGTAAAGACCAGAGCTGATTGTGTGTGTGTGTGTGTGTGTGTGTGTGTGTGTGTGTGTGTGTGTGTGTGTGAGAGAGAGAGAGAGAGACAGAGAGAGAGAGAGAGAGAGAGAGACAGAGAGAGAGAGAGAGAGAGAGAGAGAGAGAGAGAGAGAGAGAGATGGATGTTTAAAGCTCAGGAGTGTTTGACTGCAGAACGAAGAACATGACCAAGTTTGGAAGATCAGCTGGAGGGGAGAAAAGAAAGACGAGAGGGGAGGAGAGAAGGAGAGGAGGAGAGGAAACCAGCAAACAAGAGGAGGAGAGAAGGAGGAGAGGAAACCAGCAAACAAGAGGAGGAGAGGAGGAGGAGGAGAGGAAACCAGCAAACAAGAGGAGGGAAGGAGGAGAGGGAACCAGCAAACAAGAGGAGGGAAGGAGGAGGGAAGGAGGAGAGGAAACCAGCAAACGAGGAGGAGAGACGGAGGAGAGGAAACCAGCAGACAAATGAAGGGAAGGAGGAGAGGAAACCAGCAAACAAGAGGAGGAGAGGAGGAGGAGAGGAAACCAGCAAACAAGAGGAGGAGAGGAGGAGGAGAGGAATCCAGCAAACAAGAGGAGGGAAGGAGGAAAGGAAACCAGCAAACAAGAGGAGGAGAGGAGGAGGAGAGGAAACCAGCAAACAAGAGGAGGGAAGGAGGAGAGGAGGAGAAGAGGAATCCAGCAAACGAGGAGGAGAGACGGAGGAGAGGAAACCAGCAGACAAATGAAGGGAAGGAGGAGAGGAAACCAGCAAACAAGAGGAGGAGAGGAGGAGGAGAGGAAACCAGCAAACAAGAGGAGGAGAGAAGGAGGAGAGGAAACCAGCAAACAAGAGGAGGAGAGGAGGAGGAGGAGAGGAAACCAGCAAACAAGAGGAGGGAAGGAGGAGAGGAAACCAGCAAACAAGAGGAGGAGAGGAGGAGGAGAGGAAACCAGCAAACAAGAGGAGGGAAGGAGGAGGGAAGGAGGAGAGGAAACCAGCAAACGAGGAGGAGAGACGGAGGAGAGGAAACCAGCAGACAAATGAAGGGAAGGAGGAGAGGAAACCAGCAAACAAGAGGAGGAGAGGAGGAGGAGAGGAAACCAGCAAACAAGAGGAGGAGAGGAGGAGGAGAGGAATCCAGCAAACAAGAGGAGGGAAGGAGGAGAGGAAACCAGCAAACAAGAGGAGGAGAGGAGGAGGAGAGGAAACCAGCAAACAAGAGGAGGGAAGGAGGAGAGGAGGAGGAGAGGAATCCAGCAAACGAGAAGGAGGAGAGAAGGAGGAGAGGAAACCAGCAGACAAGAGGAGAGAAGGAGGAGAGGAGGAGGAGAGGAATCCAGCAAACGAGAAGGAGGAGAGAAGGAGGAGAGGAAACCAGCAAACAAGAGGAGGAGAGAAGGAGGAGAGGAAACCAGCAAAGAAGAGGAGAGAAGGAGGAGAGGAAACCAGCAAAGAAGAGGAGGAGAGAAGGAGCAGGAGGAAAACAATTAGAGGAGAGGAAAGGAAACAAGAGAGGGGAGGAAACAAGGAGCGAAGATGAGAGTAAACAAGAGAGGATATAAGGGAGGAGGAGGAAGCGAGAAGGGGGAGGAGAAAAAAAGGAGTAGGTGAGGAGGAGAGATGTGGAGGAGACGTGGAGGAGAGGAGAGGTTACTCCAGGTAACAGTTGGATCTAATTAAAGGAAAGGTAGGAGGACTAATTGAGAAGTGGACGTGACGGGAAGGACGAACAACAGGAAGAAGGGAGGAAAAATGAAAAGGGTAATGAAGTTGAAAGAAGGAACAAGTGTGACGGAAGGCAGGAGGAGGAGGAGGAGGAGAAGAAGAAGAAGCTTTGTAAAGTGTTATATAAATAAATGGGGAGCGTCTCCTGGTCTCCTCCCAGCTGTGCTCTGATCCCCATCAAGTCACTCCTTAGTGGGCAGGAGTTCCTCAAGGCTCCAAATGATCCATAAACCTTGTGATTTTGTTGAAGTGGTATATCGAAATCCCCCTACAGACGATAATAAAAAAGAAGAAGACTACCTATGAAATGATGGTCCCAGAAACAGCATTGCACTTGCATAGTTGAATATTGTAGGACACATGAACAATCAACGGTGTCATAAGTCTGATTTTGTTTTTGCCCCACGGCATCTTAAAAAGATGTCAAATGTCGCTATAGAACTCCTCTATAGAACAATACAATAAATACATTAGAATAAAACATGTTTCAAAATAAGACAACAAAACTCATTTGGAAAACATCTAATATAATAGTTTGATCTTAACTCAAGGTCTTCCTCACTCAGGCCTCCTTTTATCTCCTTTTACTGTGAACTGTAACGAGACCTGAGATATCTCTGTTTGCCGAGGAAGACCATAACATGTATTTGAAAGCTTCGGATAAAGCTAGTAAGTGAAGAGTTTTGTTGAGCTTGAAAAATAAACGTTTTAACTCCTTCTAACTACTGACTAGCAATGATGACTCGCCGTCTTCTTTATGACTTAATTATGATGTCCACTATCATTCTGATCATTACTGTCAATATGTCAAATATTGACTAGTTATTAGTTATATTGCCATGTGGTACATTTGTATCTTAACGCGACATGTGAAAGATCGCTGCAGGAGAAGATTTTGAACAGATAGAATCAAATAAAATGGAAGAGGAAGGAATTCAGAGTCTTTATGCTCAGCGCTGTGTTGACTTTAGACTAAAAATAACTGAAGGGGACGGACTGCCTGTGTGTGTGTGCGTGTGTGTGTGTGTGTGTGCTCTCCGCTGGTTTCTCAGCAGACACTCGGTGTGTTTCCATCATGTATAAATATCTTTGCATAGTGATAATGATGATAAACAATGAGGGACACTTCAGCTGCTCGCCAGTCACGTGACGGAACATTTTCATCCATCACTCTCCATCGCAGCGTGAACATCATCACACCGACCAGTGGAGAAGTCTTTCATGTGTAGTTCACATCGCAGCCACCTGAGGCCGCTATTAGGACTTCATACAGTTTAGTTAGTGAGCCATCTACTAAGAAGTCATAAAAATGTCAGTTTTCAGTATCTCATAAAATGTTATTAAAAGGCATAGTATGATATGTCTTAGAAATATCCAAAAATGTCAGTTCTTCATGTCAAAAATATTACACAGTCACAGTATAGTATCTGGTAAGTCATAGTATAGTAAGTATGTCATAAAAACATAAGTATGAAGTCATCATATGGTCATCATGAAATAAGTCAAAATACTGTTTTTCAGAACACTTTATGAAACTGTGACAAAAGTCCACTCTCCATATTACAGATTGTCATAAGTAATTAAATAGTCATAGTTCATCATCATGTCAGGATATCAGAATCCGAGTGGGTTTATTGCCAAGTAAGTTTGCACATACAAGCAATTTGATGTGGTGTTTGGTCCTTAACACAGTACGATAGGATAAGACATTTTAAAATTAACAATAGAAAGAAGAAACAAATATACAAAAACACATAAATATGCATGCTAATAAAGTGTTGTGTATTTACAAGATTCTTATCTAAATTTAAGTTTTACAAAGTTTATAAATGATTGTACTGGCAACGCAAAAGACCCAAATCCAGGGAGGTCCCAGACATAGTCCGGGGAGGTCCCAGACCCAGACCTAGTCCGGGGAGGTCCCAGACCCAGACATAGTCCGGGTGGTCCCAGACCCAGACTTAGTCCGGGGAGGTCCCAGACCCAGACTTAGTCCGGGGTGGTCCCAGACCCAGACATAGTCCGGGGAGGTCCCAGACCCAGACCTAGTCCGGGGAGGTCCCAGACCACAGACCTAGTCTGGGTGGTCCCAGACCCAGACTTAGTCCGGGGAGGTCCCAGACCCAGACTTAGTCCGGGGAGGTCCCAGACCCAGACCTAGTCCGGGGAGGTCCAGGCCTCGTTGCTGAGGTCGACTCTCGTGGCGTGAGGTTTAGTTTTGATAAACTCAACCTCCTGCCAGAGGGGAGTGACTCAAACCGTTTTTGGTCAGCTGAGAGGGGTCCACCTCACTCCTTCTGCCCCCTCAGGGTCCTGGAAGCGTTCAGGTCCTGGAGGGATGGATGATTGTAGTCTCGGCAGAGCGAATGATCTGCTGCAGTCCACCCTCGTCTTCGGCAGGAGGAGATGAAAATGGAGGAGATGAAGATGGAGGAGATGAGGATGGAGGAGATGAAGATGGAGGAGATGAAGATGGAGGAGGTGAGGATGGAGGAGGTGAGGATGGAGGAGATGAAGATGGAGGAGGTGAGGATGGAGGAGATGAGGATGGAGGAGATGAAGATGGAGGAGGTGAGGATGGAGGAGATGAGGATGGAGGAGATGAAGATGGAGGAGGTGAGGATGGAGATGAGGATGGAGGAGATGAGGATGGAGGAGATGAGGATGGAGGAGATGAAGATGGAGGAGGTGAGGATGGAGGAGATGAGGATGGAGGAGATGAAGATGGAGGAGGTGAGGATGGAGGAGATGAGGATGGAGGAGATGAAGATGGAGGAGATGAGGATGGCCGGATTGTCTTCAGTTGTAGCAGGAAGTTCATCCTCTGCCGAGCCGTTTGGTGATGGAGCTGATGTTCAAGTCCAGTACAGTATGTCAGCAAGTATGTCAAAACATGATATTATTTTGTGTTATGTCATAATAAAGTCGTTTGTTAAAAAAAATTCATGAAAATGTCAAACTATAGTAAAAAATAATAATAGAAAATAGCATGAAAACAAGTATGTCACAAAGGTCATAGGTCAGTATGGTATGTTGAAGTCATGGTGGATTCAGAAAACAGCATGAAAATATCATCGTATTGTGTCATGAACAAAATTCATACTTTAGGATGTTAAAACAGTTCATAGGTTGAAAACTGGCATTAAAATAGTCTTGATATAGTATATAGAAAACTTCATGTAAAAGTATGAAGAAAAAAAATTTAAACTTGGTATTGAAATAAATCATATTCAAATAAAAGTCATACTATAATAAGGAAAAAAATGCCATGCAAAGGTTATAATATAGTATGTCAGAAAAGTCACGAAAAAGGTTGTCTTGAATTCATGAAAATGTAGTATAGTATGTTAAAAATGTCCTGAACAGATACAGTACAATGTTGAAAAATGGCATTTAAAAAAAGTGATTGAATGTCAAAAAAGTCACATCATAAAAATTACAAACAAGTGACAGTCTGCCATGAAAAGTCAGTAAAGATGATTGTTCATTAGGTCTGAAAAAAAAGTTGAGTAGTTCAAAAAAATGTTAAAAAGTTACATCATAAAACCCTCAAAAATCAAATCTAAATGAAAACCACAACTCTGCCTTTCGTCAGAGAACACTGCTTCAACCAAGCTCACTTAGCCTGTGGTGCAGGTGACCTTTGACCCGTGTGCGGTGGGGGGGACAGACTCCACGGACAGCGGCTGGGTTCCAGAGGTATCACTGTTTTTATTTCAGAGTGTCTGAGAGAAAAGGCACTAAACCAAACCGGGAGAGTGACACTGACTTCGAATGACATGGAGGAGTCAGCTTTAAATGAACAGAATAAAGTTTACACGACACACTCACCAGCCCGACACACAGCTTACTATCTACACAGCTGCTACCAGCAGCCTTTCAAGGAGCATTACCCAGCACATTTGTTTTGTCAACGTATGTCAAAGAAACGGACAGAATAAAACGTCAGCATCTGTTCTGGCATCACGTAGTGTTTAACAGCAAATATAGTGTTTCACTTCTCCTTTAACTCTCCTGAAGCTTCACCAACCATCCAAACAACCAAATAACCGTCAGAAACTCTTAGAAATTATAAATAACATGTTTTACTTCATATAGACAAACTTTACAATGTTGAAAAGATTGGTAATCCCCATTCGGACGGGTTCCAAAAGGGTAGGTGGGGAAATGTTCTGTCATTTAACTAACCTCAGGATGGGTCTGTTATCGGGGGCACCAGAGATTTGAAGGGGAGGCAAAGAAACAATTAAAGCGCTGTAATTCCGGAGTCAGACAGCCAGCCACATTCAAATCATCCCACCTTCCCCAGAGACATCAATCCAGTCTGAACAGGTTCACGAGGAGCGTCTACACTCGTCTGATTATCTTTGCATCCAGCTGGACATCTTTAATTACCCAGACTGCCTTCATCACACAGAAATTAAATATAAGCTTATACATGGTTTCACAATAATCCATTGTTTGGTCATCTTTCTGACTGCTCGCTGGATTTTCTCCACTTGAAGTTTTGAAACTTGACTACAGATAATATTACACACTTTTTTGCTAAGAGTTTTGTTTACTTGTACCGCTGCCAGGAAACAATATCGGAGATTTCTACAATATTTAAATATTTAAATTTGTTTCAATTTCCAAGAAATGTCAGGAGAAATTCTATTTTGAAATGAAGTCAGAATTTAAAGAGTCATATTTTGAGGTAAAGTCATAATTTGAGAAGAAAAAGTAAAGTCAGAATTTGATAAGAATAGTCAATATTTTTGAGATTATTGTTGAGAAAAATGAGAATAAAATAATTTATATTTGGAAATTGCAACTTTCTACTTATAACATTACTATTTTCTCAACAACAACAAAAATCAACTTTATTCTCAATTTCTGATGTTTTTCTCATAAGATTTGGACTTCTACTTGATATGTTTTTTCCTTGTCTTATGACTGTAGTCTCGTGACAGATCTTAATATTTAAACTATATTGTCTAAACCTCAGAGGCTCTTATTCTCCATCACGTGTTTGTTATTGAAGAATGTGAGTGACATATTTCATCCCTGGGAAACTGATTTAATGACCGATGGTTCTTGCATGTTTATTTTTAAAGGGGGAGAAATAAAACAAAAGGTCAAAGCTCCTCAGATGGATTCATATACAGACATATTTCAATGTTTAACTTGTGTTTTCATGCCAGTTGTCATCATATATTGGAGTGTTACGTGTTTCAATAAAGTAAATAATCATTTTTGGATTCAAACTCTCAACAGAAACCCACCAAAAGTCCAGATTGCTAAAGACAACAGACCAGTGACATCACAGTCTTTCAGTCTTTTATGTGGTGATTGAAAACAATCACAGTTTTTCTTTCTCACACACAAAAACTCACACACAGAAAGGAGGGAGGAGGGGTGGGAGGCTTCCTGGAATGAACGGATGGGAGGAGGAAAACCGGGAGCAGCGGGAGGGCGGGGCTTCGTCGTGTAGTCTGCTGTGATTGGAGGGCGGGGCTGTCCGTCGGTCACAGCTGGTCTTTGTAGTAGCCGAGCTTGGCAAAGGACATTTCCCTGCGGAGCTGCATCACCTCCCAGAACATCTGCTCCGCTACGAACACACAGCAGAGGGAGCAACACAGGCTCACATGATGGTCACATGATGGTCATCAGCGGTGGGAACCAACATTTACTCAGCACTTTGCAAAAGTCCAATTTGGAGCAATTTTACTGCTACTGTGGGGGTTTTTTTCGACTGAAACCATCGAATTACAAATGAATTTGGCCCAAAAATACTTTTTCCATTAGACTAACGTTGGGAATGAGAAGTTAACTCTTATTTAAATCATTAGGTCCTTAAAGTTGTAAAATGCACTAATATCAAAATCCTCAGTTGCTTCAAGTACAACCAAGAAGCTTTTAATAGGAATAAAGCCTCCAACGCTGAGCCCAATTCTTATTATTCATCCATGTGAAATATGGCTTTTTCATTTTCCTGTATGAACCGTGCACTGCAGAATGTTTTTTTAAGAGGACTTGGCTCCAGAGATTAGAGTGAATTCAGGAGAGAAAAATGTTGACTGCTCTATTATTAACAGTGACATTTAGTAAATGGAGACGTGGATCAGATTTCTCCCTCAACTCTCTGTCATCTGGTTCATTGCTAATAAGAGAGTAAAAGAGAGAGAGTGTGTGTGTGTGTGTGTGTGTGTGTGTGTGTGTGTGTGTGTGTGTGTGTGTGTGTGTGTGTGTGTGAGAGACTCACCATCCTGCTGTTTGACCAGCCCTTGGTGGATGTAGCGAATGTAGGTGAAGAAATTGCACACTGCCGTGATCTGAGGAAAAAGACAGAGACAAATAAATCCTGATACATTTCTAGGAACTGTTTGAGTCTTCTGAGCTGCAGTTCACAGAGAGCTCGAGGCTGACATCTACAGGAGTTAAACATGTATTACACTTGACTGACACTAGCTGAATCTGGGCTTCTCCTCTCCTGGATGTGATGTTCAAATACAAATTTGGATTTAAACAAACGTCTCAAAGAACTGAGATGACTTTTTGTTTTGTTTTACTCAATATCTCTGATTCCATATACATATATACACACACTCTGTGTGTGTGTGTGTGTGTGTGTGTGTGCGTGTGCGTGTGTGCGTGTGCGTGTGCGTGTGTGTGTGTGTGTGTGTGTGTGTGTGTGTGTGTACTCACTCTGTATCTACAGTACGGAGACACATAGTAATAGTTGGTTGAATCTCCAAACTTGATTCTGTGCTTGCAGGTTTTGGTCTGACCACTCAGGGCACATTTTCTGTCAGAGAGACACAAACAGACACAGAAGTGAAGTTATTTCTGGGTGTTTGTTTTGAGGGAAACCAGAATGAAAAAACGAGGACTGGAGGAAGCAAGGACAGAACGTAAGGAGAGAGGGACGACTGTTAATGATTTATCAAGGCTCGTCTCATCAGGATGGCTTTGATAAACCTGGATGGAAGGATGTTTATGAGTTAGAAGGGCTGTTTGAGGAGCAACTGAGGAGATTAGAAAACGCTGAGAGAGCGAGAGACTTACGTGATGAGCTCGGCCCTTCGCCCACTAGAGGAGGAAATTGAGGGAAGATGGAGAGATGACGATGAAAGAGTGAGAGCTCGATGGAGAGGAGTATCATGTGTATGTGTGTGTGTGTGTGTGTGTGTGTGTAGTCTCACTTTGGTCCTCCACACTCCACCGCCGAGGCTTTGACCACAGGCAGCGGCTGGAAACCCACCGGCTCCACACTGAGCGTGTTCTGCTCCACGGCTTCCAAGATGGCCGACCCAAGCTGAGGGGGGGGGAGAAGGAGAGGACAATAACGTCACATGACAGAAGAGCAGGGAGGACTTTAAAGGACAGCAACGCCACTTTCCTAGCAACGGTCACGTAACTTGTTCATTCGATGGATTTTACGTTCCATCAAATCATTTGTCTGGGTATCTGCAATGAAGACTCTTCATCACAAATCAGAAAGAATGAGAGATAAAGGAAAAGACTACTTGATCAGTGCTGCAGAAAAACCCTTTCCAACTACAAGAAAAACACGTCTCATGTATATAAAACGCTTGTAGCTGACATCACGGGGACAACGGCTGTTTAAGCTGGCATAAAGGAAAGAATTTGACTGGATATCAAATATCTCAATACACCTCTTCCTCATTGGGGATTGTCCAAAGTGTTAAAGAAGAAATGATCAATCATTGATTTGTTTGGAGAACGGACAATCATGCTGAATGCATTTCCTTCAAACGAAAAATTTGAAAAGCCGATTTAATATTTATAAATATGTATATTTGTTGCATCCTTGCTCCATACAAGCCTTGAAGTGAGAGCTTTGCCTGCATCTCTCTGTACCTCGCTCTTGCTGAAGGTGAGACAGGGGTAGATGTCCTCGCGGTAAACTCTCTCCAGGAAGCAGCAGCCCCGGGCGAGCGTTGGCGCCTCCTTCCACGCCTTGAAGTCGCTGAACAGCTGACTGTCCACCTGCACGCCCACCAACACAGGTCATCAGCTCACACATACAGAACATTACAAAGAGCGTTATTTTGGTGGGAAGTCACGCTCCTACCTCTCGACACTCCCGTACGATGGGCTGCGTGGCCGACGGGTCGGGCTGCGTCCCCAGGATGGCGGAGGAGGTGCTCTTGTTCCTGCTGTGGCCCTTCCTGAAGGGGGTCTTCACTCCACCTACAGAGGGGAGTTCGCCCAGCGGGGAGGTGGGGGAGGAGAGCACCAGCGTCTTCAGGGCCTGGACCTCTGCCTGGAGGACGTCAATCTGAAGAGGAGGAGGAAAATGGTTTTGCTCGTGTGATATATGGAGACCTGCCAGCACAAACACATCAGGCCTATTTCTAGTGCTGGGCGGTATGACCAAAAATATATATCACGGTATTTTTCAAAATTCGGTTTCACGGTATTTGACGGCATTTTTTTTTTTCAAGCACGACTGGGTGTTAACCTCATTTTCTAATAATTTAGAGAATATTTACTGCAGTAAATTGGCTTGGAATGACTTATTTTACTGTCATGAGAAGTGAATATTGTAGAAAAACATTAATGTCCACACTAGTATTAATGATGTGAAGGAATCAGAATGCATGACTGTTGCAGTCAAAATACAGAACCCTTTATTGTGCAAGTTTTGTAACTTGTAAAAACATCTTTTGTAAACCAACTGGCTACACAATGTAAACAATACGTCTCCTGTAACTGCAAAATGAAGACTTCTTTATTCACTGAACATAAATTAAGGCAACATCCATAAATGATATTGAAACAAATAAATAGAAAAAATAAATAGTTCTACCGTTTGCTTTTCTTGTCGTAGGCAGTCCCCCTAGCAAACGCGTCTTTGAGTGACATTTGACTCGTCTCTTCTCCCGCAGTGCCAACGGCGGCTACAACTTTAGCCCAGCAGCATTTGCAGAATATTGTTGTTTGTTCGACGTCGGATTTTTTAAAGCTGAAGAATTTCCAAACAACAGACACGGCTCCTCTTTTCGGCACAAGTTCTTCTGTTTCATTGCTTGCTCGTTCTGAACTTTCGGCGAAAGTTTTCACCGCTCAATGACGTCCGTATGCTCAACACAGGCTTTGCTCTCACATACTACAACAATGTCCGGCGGCGTGACGTTCCGCCGCTCTGCGTTCCCAACGTTCCTACGCTACACACTCACCGGTATTGGGGTATATGAAAAATTCATATCATAAAAAAAAAAACACCGGTATTCGGTAGTGATGTCCAAATGAAGCTTCATGAAGCATTTTTTTTATTTTCTGAGCCCAAAAGATGGCGCTCTCTGTTCAACAAAGGGTTGAAAGCAATGGAAATATATCGGCCTTCAACCCTTTGTTGAACAGAGAGCGCCATCTTTTGGGCTCAGAAAATAAAGAAAATGCTTCACAAAGCTTCATTTGGACATCACTAGTATTCGGTATGAACCGGTATACAGCACTACCTATTTGACTAATCAGGAGAGCAAGGAAGCTGTGCTGTTGTAATGTCAGCTACAGGCAGGTGCTGCTCGTCTCTTTGTGCACCATTTGTTTTCATATTAAAAGTATGCTCATGGACTCAGAAGGTGTGTAGTGTTGTCACCTTCCCCAGGGCTTCTTTCAGTTGTTTCTCAGCGTTTGCCTGTTTGACGTTGGCTTCTCTCACCATTTTGTGGGCCTCCTGCAAAACACAAAAACAAGTTTGGATATTTTCTTCACTCACGACGTGTTTGGATTGAGATTGTTTTCTAAAAGTGAAGCAGCATCGAGACAAGCTCCGTGTACTGAAGGAACAATGGACTCTAAAGATAAACATGATAAAAACATAACAGTAACAGAAAGTAACTGTTTGAATACTGAATGCTGGTTTCCTGCATACATACAGACTACACGAAAACACACACACACACACACACACACACACACACACACACACACACACACACACACACACACACACACACACACACACACACACACACACACACACACACACACACACACACACACACACACACACACACACACACACACACACACACACACACACAGAGTCCCAGCACCTTCTATGTAAAAAGGCCAAAGTGAGAGAAGAACCAGGAGGAATGAAGAGAAAAGGGATGACGTGTTGTGGAGGCCAGCCGGACAGATTCAGTCTGCACCTCTGTGTTGTTGATTATATATTTAAATTAAATACTTGAGCTGCTTTTACCACATGAAGATAAATGATTAGTTCTCTGACTGGCCGATGCAGCAGTTGGTAAAATAAGATGTCTGAATGTATGAAGAGCAATGAAGGACTGAAAGTAAACTCCAGACTTCAGTTTAAAGTCACAAAAGTGTAGAGAGTTGAACAAAACAAGACTGCAGATCAGAGCTCTCGCCCTGGTCCCCAGCACCCGACACATCCCAGCGAACTCCGTTTCACATCTCCGCTGCTAAACAATGGAGTGTAGCAAATCCTGTGCGAATCAACTTATTCTGTCTGTTTTCTGGGTGGCCACTGCTTCAGGAGGAAGGGAAACAGGAAACAGGAAACGGGGTGCAGAGGAGACGGACAGACGGACGGATGGAGGAGGGGAGGCAAACCGACCTGGAAGAGACTGGCGGTGAGCTCCTCCAGCTCCTGGCCGAGCTGGTCTCTGACTTTAGACAACCTCTCACACTCCTCATCTTTCAACAGCAGCTCCTTCCACCACACACACACACACACACACACACACACACACACACACAAAACAACAACAAACAGAAAACAACACAAAAAGAGAAAAACAACCGCCAAATGAAAAAAACATGAACGTTAAATCATAGCATGACAACAAACAAAGAGATGAGGAAAATAAAAAACAATTAGTGAAATATGTTTGAGGCCTCGTTTCCATTTGGAATGACAACAAATAAAAGAAATGCATTAGAAATGAAATAAAGATTATAAAATGATGATGATGCAACTAAGTGCTGAGAGTGTGGAGAGATGAAGCGAAGTCTTACGAACACACTCGCACTGGATTTTAGATTCCTTCGGGTTAGGAAAAGAGACAGACCTCTGTGTGTGTGTGTGTGTGTGTGTGTGTGTGTGTGTGTGTGTGTGTGTGTGTGTGTGTGTGTGTGTGTGTGTGTGTGTGTGTGTGTGTGTGTGTGTGTGTGCACCCTACCCTCTGGGCCTTGACCAGCTCCTCTTTCAGCCTCTCGTAGCCTTTCTCTCGGACCTCCATCACCGACGGGCTACGCAGCCGTGACAGGCTGTCACTCAAAGCGCTACACTCTTCGCTGTCCTCCCCCGACAGGAAGTTGCCCTCGGCAAACTCCGCCTCCTGGCCTGGCACGCTGGCACAAAGTTTCAGAACATTGTGAATAATTCCCAGAGGACAAGATGACATCTATAGATACCTTGTTTGGTCTCCAAAACTCAAATATAATCCATTAAAATTAATGTAAAACATTTTTTTTTATTTATTGTGACTTGGTGCTGTTTGATTACTAAACGGTGCAGTGATACGACAAAACGGATGTGACTGTTGAAGCAGAAATATGTGGGAGAGGTGTATCCAACTGTATTGGGATTTATTGCATTTAATATGACTTTAAATACCAAGTTGACAATACATGTGTGATTGATCACTTAACTCGACTACTAAGTGATTGTTTCAAGTCTATCCATTTTGACGTAGTATCTTCCATACCTTCCATTGTGACTGTGCCGTGGTGTGGAGTAAACCGGCTGCGTGGGGAGCTGGTCAGCCCGCAGGGAGGTGGGTCGGCCAGTAGGGGGCGCTCCCAGAGAGTGCGTTCGGTACAGAGTGGTGGGCGGGGCGCTGTGACGGGCGGGGGTGCGCTGCTCCGCTTGGTTCTGCCGGACAACACAGAAAATCAATAGCCAACCAGACTATGTGGTCCAAACAGATGACCTCATTTGGAGTGTTGATGGAGCAGCTCCAATGTTAGCAAAGCCTAGCACCCATCAACCAGACTCCATTCAGAAAACAAGCATTTTAAAGGGTGATGCTTGTCTTGCAGACAGACCTAAGAAAGCAGGACTTTGCACACGTTTTACTGATCACCAGAGCTCTTGCTGCGTATCCAGAACGCGGCAGCACGACAACGCCGAAAATGTGACCCCTCTCCTTACCACTGCAGGGTTTCCCGCAGCGCTTTCCTGTTAAGGCAGCCGCCTTAACAACAAAGGGCTGCCGCCTAAACTAACGTCTTAAAAAAAAAAAAAAAAAGAAAAAAAAAAAA
Source organism: Eutrigla gurnardus (assembly GCF_963514095.1). Taxonomy (NCBI): domain Eukaryota; kingdom Metazoa; phylum Chordata; class Actinopteri; order Perciformes; family Triglidae; genus Eutrigla; species Eutrigla gurnardus. The sequence goes on from NC_139932.1 coordinate 4,220,931, forward strand.
TCCATATACTAGCATTATTCGCCGCAGTGTTTCCCCTACCATTGTACAGGCCGGGCAGGGCCTCCAGGCATAGGCGTAATTTATGGGGGGGATGGGTGGGTTGCAACCCACCCAATAATCCAAACCAGCCACCACAACCCACCCAATTTGATATCATAATTATTGATATTGAATGTTAAGCATTATAATCACAACAGTGTGGTAGATTTTCTCAATTTACCAGTAAAAAATAGTGACGTTTGTCTGTGCCCCCTCCCGCTCTGAGATTTGGTTTCGCCCACCTTGCCGGACCTGCGCTTCTCTACTGTCTCTCCGGTCTCTCCCGGTCTCTCCCCGCATCAGCGGTGGTATGAAGAAAGCACGCGAAAAAAAGCAAAAGAATAAAAGTATCTTCCCAACAGGAGGTAGCTACTGCTAGGGCTCCAGTGCCACCTCTCACGAGTCAAATCATGTTACTGAACAAAAGTTAGTTTGTCCCCCCCCCAGCCGGCGAGTTCGACAGCGCGTGTGCGTATAGCCCCGTTCACATACGCCACTACTCGCCACTCGCTTTCTCGCTGAATTCTACTCGCTGGCAAAAAAAAATTCACTGCCGCCGGCGACTTCAAACGGCAACTATCTGTGGAACTCTCTGTTGACGTCAACTGTCGATCATCTCTATTCTACATTGTGATTGGTACTCGCTTCACTCACATCGCAGAAAGTTAAAATAATTTGATCTCCGATCGACCACATCGCATCGCCTGTCCTGACCACATTCCACTAGAACACATTCACATTCATTGACAGTTGTCTCTCAGAGATGGGCGAGTGGCGACGTATGTGAACGAGGCTTTAGTCAAAACCAAAACACCAAGGAAGGCTGAGGAATAGTCACCCACTTATATTATTATAATAATAATAATAATAATAATAATAATAATAATAATAATAATAATAATAATAATAATAAACAAATTGTGTTTTAGTCATTTTTGTTTTCATCTTTTCTTGAATGCTTAAACTCCTCAACCCCATTTAGTATGTCAACATTTGTATCAGTACCAGCAGTTTGTAAGAAATTGGTCAGTAATTGATATGTCATATTTTGTTTCTCAGAATTCACCAAATTGATGCATTAAAATGAAATTATTTAAAATTTTCTCCTGGGGGGGCATGCCCCCGGACCCCCCTACAGGATCGCAATCCCCCCACCATAGTCTCCAAAGATATATATATATACACCTGCTTCACAGGCGGAAATCTCAACCCCCCCAATGTTCAACTCAAAGTTACGCCCTTGCCTCCAGGCCAAAAAGAAATTAATATATGCCAAAAATAAGCCACCTATCAATTCATTCATAAATCAATAATCATTTACATGGGGGGGAGACACCCCCTGTGGGGGGAGGATTGTTTTTGATAAGCTGTGGAACTCTGAGTTAACCTATTTCTACCTGAATTTCTATGAACTATTAAGCTGTTGAGTAAACCCATAACTTATATTTTACTTCATAAAATAAGACATGCACTCATATGTCGTTGTAGTGTTTTACAGTATCTGTAGCTATTAATGTGATGCTCATCATCCCCCCCCCCCCCCCCCTGACAGACACCACCTTAACTAACACATTTTCTGGGGGAAACACTGCACTGGTACATTGCTTGTTTGTATGTGCTGGCACTTACTTTAATATTTTGCACTTTGTATCTTAGCACTTTTGTCTGTTTTTTACAGGTTAACTTAGCAGTTGGATGTGCTTGTTCTTGTGAAATCCTTACTGTACTGATAGTGATATCCTGTTGCACGTTCTTCTAACAAATGTACTTCACCATCATTACGTAAAATAATGTATTGGTTTGGTCCAGCTGTGGTAAACCAGCAGACGTGTGTCTTGCTATTCACACTGAATCCAGCTTGGTGAAATTCACTGAGCACTCTGGGTGATGTTATGAAGCCAGACAGGATGGTGTTCGGTTTCCTGGCGTATTTAGGACTTCACAACATGAACAAAGTAGCAATAGTAGGGCCCTATGAAATCAGTTTGAATTTTTTCTAGATTCAGTTTTATTTTTTCCCTAAAGTCCGTGTTTTCTGTTTTAATTTTTCAAAATTTTGTGTTTTCCGTTTTAATTTTTCTACATTGTGTGTTCTGCAATTTTATATATTTTTTTTCCATCAAATGGCGTCTAATCATGTGGTTGATGAATCAATATGAAGAATTTAACATTCTAGTAGTGTATGTGCAATCATTTATGGAGGAGTCACCGTGTCTAAAGTCAGCATATCTGTGGATCCACTCGCCGCTGTTTAAGTTTCACTTTCAATTGTGAATCAGTTCATTTCTGAATGTTTCTGATGTGAGATTCTGGTTGTAGCTGCTCATCACACGGATTCTTGAGGGTCGAGTCATTCTTGTTGAAAAGTTAGAATAAACGTCTTCGACATGACTATTGATCTGTGTGTGTGTGTGTGTGTGTGTGTGTGTGTGTGTGTGTGTGTGTGTGTGTGTGTGTGTGTGTGTGTGTGTGCGTGTGTGTGTGTGTGTGTGTGTGTGCGTGTGTGTGTGTGTGTGTGTGTGTGTGTGTGTGCGTGTGTGTGAAACAGACAGAGAGGAGAGACGCTGGATGAAGCGGTGTGCCCGTTAATTACACTAAAACACAGTAGAGACTCTCGACAACGTGTTTCTTTCCCTTTGCAGCTTAGGTGTGGTGACAAACACTTATAATGTTAGAGAAAACATACATTTTTATAAATTGTATCCAGTGTTTCGGTTTTCGGCCATGGTTTCCTTATTTTTTGGTTTTCGGTTTCGGCCAAGAAATTTCGATGCATCCCTACTAAAATACGATATAAACATATGTCAACCTGCATGCGATGAGGTTATTCCACTTACCTGAAGGTCAGGTGTGGTGGGCGAGGCCAAGTTCACCTCATGGAACCCCTCCAGAGTTTCAGCATTGGTCTGACTGCTGCTGCAGGCCATAGCAGCTGCTCTGAGACATCATACACTCTGCAGACCACACACACACCACACACCACACATACACACACACGTTTGCATTTTTAGTTTGTCCTCAGCGCTGGTATCCATCATGTCTTTTGACTCTTTGAACTTCAGAGAAATCCAACCTTCAATTTCAGTGTAATCATTATGAAGATACCACCAGAGACTGAGATGGCCAATTTATTCATTTTCTTTTAGCTAACCAGTGATGATTTATTGTTAATCTGGATGTTTTTGTGAAGTAAATCCATTGTGTTGAAGCATGTTTCAGAGACACTAACAGACATAATGTGTCAGTAAACATGGCTGAATTGTGAATCTTAGCAGTTCAGAATCATGTTTACAGAAAAATAAAAAAGGGTACATAAACCAGTGTTTTATTATGGATTGTTAGGATTTATCACATTGTCCAATTGCCAGACTGCTGTACCCAGATTTTTCAGAGGTTCTTTTAGAAAATAACCACAATGACTGAAAAGATGAAAGTCTTGTCTATCAATACATATATTACTGGTAACATTGGCGGCCAGAGAAAGCTGAGAAGCTGGATGGATATAAAAAATGAAGGTGTGAGTGTGTCAGCTGTACCATCGTGCAACTGTGGATGGAGACGCTGGCAGGATCGATGGAGGCTCCGTCAGTCAGACAGTCACCAACAGGACTGTCGACAGGTGAACGAGGCAAACACGCCGGCAGGTGGAAACTGTCCTTAACCTGAGAGACAAACAGGATACAACTACTGAGACCCAAAAGAAATAAGAACAATCCAAGAGACACAGACACTGAGCTGCCTTCAAAGTGTAACACAGTTGGAAAGGTTACTGAAAGCCAAACTAAACAGTGATATGCAGTAGGGGTGTGACGAGATTAAAGTCGACGATATTTCTCGTCGCGTTAAAAATCCGTCTCGCGAGATTTGTGAGCTATACATAGCTGAGGTTTTACCGACAGCTGTTACTGACTGGGAGCTTAAAAAACCCAACCACGGCATCGCTTATTGTTATCGACAATGCACGTAATATGAACGTGGCCGTGCGCGACGCGGGATTGAAGTCGCACATCTGTTTTGCGCACACTATAAATCTTGCAACCCAAGCTGGCTCGTTTACTCGGGCGGGTGAGACGTGTGACTGCTTTTTTTCATCGGAGTTCAGCGGCTACCGCAGTGAAAATGTCCAAGCAGAAACGGCTACAATTGCCATCACACAAGTTAATGACGGATATGCTGGCTCGTTACCTTGAGCAGCAAGCTGCCATAGCAGCATCACCAGCCCAGAGATGAGACAAAACTCCCGAAGCATTGATACACTTGACAGCTGTGATGTCAGAGATGCTGAAGATGCTGAAGATGCTGTAGTTGCAGCATGTTGTTCATGACATACTTGGTCAGGCTCCGTTTGCACTATTTACACTTGGGAAAAATAAATATTTTATTTTATTAATTTTATTTTAACTTTTATAAATTTTAGTTTCAGTTTAAATTTGTGAAAGAAGAAGTTCATTAAAAGATCATGCTTACATCATGCATGTAAAGAGTTATAATAAAATATTTCAAAATGCATGTGCAACTCCGTTAAATTAAAGTCTGTTAGTCCAGTCATATATTTTGTCATTGTAGTTTTCTTAAAATCTTGTCTCGTCTCGTTCTCGTGAACCCAATATCGTGTCTCGTCTCGTCTCGTGAGCGGAGTGTATCGTCACACCCCTAATATGCAGTTATATGTGATAGGCTGATTAGTTTGAACAAATCCAAAGGACAACACAATGTGAGGGAACGTCACTAGGGCTGTACCAAATGTACTTTAACATTCAGAGATTCTATTAATATTTATGAATGAACTTTCAAATGTCGGCGATCATATTTTGTGACGTCACCCTTTAAAAAAATGCAATCTTCAACAAACAAACAAAATCCTCAAAGTTAAAATCAAAGGACTAAATGTCTTATCAATTCAACTCTTTAATGATAAGACTCGTCCTTTGTGTGCAGCGACAAAGCAAACCTTCACCACAGTGAACATGTCACTTTTGAAAGGCTAACACCACCAACAAATATGGATTGAAACTGAATATTTTGTTAGATTAAAAACATGTTGTGGATTTTGCAGACGATTATACCCATCTTTTTTCAATAAATTCAGACTTTTGCCGTTTACAATTCTCTGCAGTTATTGAAACTGTTTGGATCACACAAGTGGGAAACACATCTATGCACCATTCCACCACTGGAATTTAATTCTTCAAATAGTATCAAATGAATAATATATGTGTAGCCTGATCTTTTCTGCAGCTCTGAAATACCAGCTTTAAACAGAAGGAATAGACCAAAAAAAGCTGTGCAGCAATCGAATGTTGTTTTGGAATTTGAACGTTGATTGATCAAAGCTTCAAAGTATTCTTTACACCACTACATTTTACAACATCTTTATATTTGAATATTGCAGGGAAGCTTGATTATTAACATGATATTATTGCCAACAATAATTGCAGCATAAAAATTGGATCGGAATAGTGTGCGCCAATGCAATTGGCGAAGAGGTATGATAACCAAAGGGTTAGGGAAGTTATGGGGTTCGGGGAGGTGGGGAGGGGCATGGCGGGGGTAAGTAAGCCAACTTCCTTTTTTGTGTATTTTGTTAGTTTGTTTTTTTGTCCCATCGGTCTCATTGTGTCTTTCAATGTTGCATTTATTTACCTTTTCTTTTTCTCATTTGCTCTGGAACAATCCACAGACTGCAGTGCTGGTATGTTACACTTCATATCGATCTTTGTGCTATGGCCGATGTAGCCCATTCACAGAAGGGTGGTGGACAGGTGGTAAGAATACTCTCATTAAATGTAGGTGGACTCAATGCCACAGTCAAGCGTGCTAGGATATTCTCACACATTCAAAACCTTAAAGCTGACATAATGTTTCTCCAAGAGACACACTTACTTAATATTGATCACCAGAAATTGTCTAGACCTTGGATAGGACAAATCTTTCATTCTAAATTTAACCTGAAAACGAGAGGTGTGGCCATACTTGTTAGGAAAAACGTGCATTTCACTCCAGACAAAATTATTGCAGACCCAAATGGTCGCTATGTGATTGTCCCCGGTACATTGTACCAGAAACCGGTTGTCCTCGTATCTGTCTATGCTCCTAATTGGGATGACTATAACTTCATGAAAAACCTATTGTCTTCTCTTCCTAACTTAAATTCCCATGTGCTAATTGCGGGAGGTGATATGAACTGTGTCATTAACCCTCTACTGGATAGGTCTAGCTCCAGAACTTCAACACCATCTAAAATGTCTCAGACCCTCTCTGCCTTTATGGAACAATATGGCTATGTTGATCCCTACAGACTTCTACATCCCACTATTAAGCAGTACTCTTTCTTTTCACACGTACATCGTACTTTTTCACGCATAGATTACTTTCTCATTGACAAAACACTAATTCCCTCGGTAATATCCACACAATACTCACCTATAGTCGTATCTGACCACTCCGCAGTAACCCTTGACCTTCGCTTTGACCATAGGCCTAAAGATTATAGGACATGGCGCTTAGATCCTCTGTTGCTGGCTGATGGGAATTTCTGTAAACAAATCTCCGAAGCCATTGACCTCTTTTTGGAAACCAATAACACAGAAGGCATCTGCCCTATGCTATTATGGGAAACCCTAAAGGCCTTTATTAGGGGTAAAATTATTTCATATACGTCCTATATTAATAAAAATCGTAGAGCGCGCCAAAAAGAACTGGAAGAATCCATTGCCACTGTAGACCATCGCTACTCAATTGATCAATCACCTGACCTTTACAAGGAAAGGTTGAAACTTAAGACTGAACTTGATCTTTTGACAACAAGAGAGGCTGAACAACTTCTGCTCCGCTCCAGAGGCACTCAGTATGAATTTGGAGATAAGGCAAGTCGGCTTTTAGCCCATCAGCTGAAAACTAAAACTGCTTCCAACCAGATTACTCAGATCCGTACTAATACCGGTGCGCTTACGTCTGACCCCGTAGAAATAAATAACGTTTTTAAAACATTCTATTCTCAGCTCTATACGTCGGAGTCCTCCAATAATGAAGCTCATATGTCTGAATTTTTCACAGCACTAGACGTACCCGTGATTTCAGAGGATAACAGACAGATGCTGGACAGCCCTTTGCAACTTAACGAGATTACCGAAGCAATAAAACTGATGAATAATAATAAATCACCCGGACCGGATGGTTTTCCGGTGGAATTTTTTTAAAAATTTATAGAAAAATTAGCTCCATTACTACTAAGGATGTTTACGCAGTCGCTCCGGCAGGGCTGCTTGCCACCCACCCTCACCCAGGCCTCAATTTCCCTTATATTAAAGAAGGACAAAGATCCCTTAAACTGTGCGTCTTTTCGTCCAATATCGTTACTGTCTGTTGATGTTAAAATACTTGCGAAGGCAATTTCACGTCGGTTGGAGACTGTTATGACCTCCATTGTGTCAGAAGACCAGACGGGGTTCATTAGACAACGACACTCATTCACCAACATTAGAAGGCTTCTCGGCATCATCCACACCCCACCTTCCCCTTCTGACCCAGAAGTAATCGTGTCCCTTGATGCCGAGAAGGCCTTCGATAGGGTGGAGTGGTCCTACTTGTTCACCGCGTTGCGGCATTTTGGCTTTGGAGGCAATTTTATATCCTGGATTCAATTGCTTTACACCTCTCCTCAAGCATCGGTATGCACAAATACTTCTCGTTCTAAGACTTTTCCCCTTTCCCGTGGAACGCGCCAGGGGTGCCCGCTTTCCCCTCTTCTATTCGCCATCGCCATAGAGCCACTCTCGATAGCACTTAAAACGGAAAGAGGTTTTCTGGGCATCCAGCGATGGGGAACAGAACACAAAGTATCCCTCTACGCAGATGACCTGCTTTTGTACGTAAGGAACCCGTTGTCTAGTATTCCTCTGATCTTATCAATTCTTAACTTCTTCAGCACTTTTTCGGGATACAAATTAAATGTTCAAAAAAGTGAATGTTTTCCAGTTAATCAGCCAGCCTTGGACATCCCAGCACTGTCTATCCCGTTTAAGTTTTCCAGCTCAGAGTTTAAATACTTAGGTGTCGTCATTACACGATCTATAAGGTCCCTACGTGAACAAAACTTTGCAGCTCTCACCTCAAAAATCAAGTCTGACCTCCAAAGGTGGAGCCACTTACCCCTTTCACTAGCAGGGAGGGTACAAATAGTCAAGATGAACGTTTTACCTCGCTATCTATACCTCTTCCAATGCCTTCCCATCTTTTTACCCCAATCGTTTTTCAAATCTATTGACTCTGTGGTCTCTCAATTCATATGGGCGGGTAAACATCCTAGAATCTGCAAAGCTGCCATGCAGCGGAGTAGACCTTCAGGTGGACTTGGCTTGCCAAACTTCCAATCTTATTACTGGGCGGCAAACGCGCACAAACTATTACTCTGGTTTACATCCCCACAGAGCAGCTGGTGCCAATTGGAATCTGACTCATGCATATCGTCATCGCCGCAGGCTCTGGCATGCGGCACCCTGCCCTTACCTTACTCACAGTACACATCTAACCCCCTTGTCGTTGCATCACTCAAAATCTGGGCTCAAATAAGGGGACATTTTAAGTGGTCTTCCCTTCCTCAATCAACACCCATCTGCAAAAACCATCTCTTTGCACCAGCCAGAACTGATCCGCGCTTTGTGTTCCTGGGCAGAGGGGGTCTGCGTTCATTAAAAGATTTGTATGTAGAAGGGTCATTTGCAAGTTTTAACCAGCTACAAGCCATATTTGGATTAACCAGTTCGGATTTCTTTAGATATTTTCAACTACGGGATTTTGCAAGAACTCATTCACCTACATTCCCACTTATCCCAACCGTAACTGGTATGGACCACATTCTCTTAGCTAACACCACCCCTAAAGGACATGTCTCCTACCTATATGACCTACTGTTGCCAGCCAATGAATTAACTATTGAAAAAATCAAATCGAACTGGGAAGACGAACTGCAAGTGACCCTTTCTGATCGGTTCTGGAGTAAAGCCCTTACAAATATCAAACTTTCCTCTTCATGTATGCGGCTTAGCCTCATTCAATTTAAAGTGCTCCACAGGATTCATTATAGCATGTCCAGGCTCTCTAGAATCTACCCAGATACAGTTGAAGATAAATGTAATAGATGCTCGCTCTCACCGTGTGACCTTACACATATGTTTTGGACATGCCCTAAGTTGTTTACTTTCTGGGATTCATTCTTTAAGGTTATTTCTGAAATAACGCAGATCCATATCCCACCATCTCCTCATGTAGCTATTTTTGGAAGACTTCCAGATGAAAATGTTGCAACAAATACTCAATCCAATGTAATTGCTTTCTCCTCTCTGATCGCTCGAAGGAGCATTTTGCTCTTATGGAAATCCCGCCTCCCTCCATCACTCAAATCTTGGCTTCGTGACATCATGTCCTTTCTAAAATTGGAAAAAATTAAATTTGCTTTGAGAGGCTGCTCGGATAAATTCCATTGTCACTGGCAACCGTTGATTAACTATTTCGACCGTCTGCCTGCGAGTGAAATTGCACAGTAGAATCCAAAACATACTTTACATTAAACTACACTACTTTGCATTAATTTATTATCTGTGCGCTGCTGCCTGTCCACCACCCTGCCCTCTTCTGTAGGAGTGACGTATATATGAACACTGTGGTTTTAAAACATGTTTAAAAAACAACTCTGCCTTCTATAGCTGGTGGTATAAGTACTGCAACAATTCCATTATTTGCATAACACAATATTGAGACTTTTTTTTTTTTTTTTTTTTTTTTTTAGATATATTTATATATCTATACATATAAAGATACTTTAATATTATAATTCATCTTTGTATCTTTTTTATTAAAGGTTTTGTTTTATATCATATTCATTTACTTGCTTAATTATTTGCATACATGTCTTTTGTCCTAGCCTGTCCATGTCTGTTTGCTCTTGTCTGTCTTTATCTTTTATATATAATTTTTCTTTTTTAGTTTTTCTTATGTTGAGGAAGCTGGGGGTGGGTATGGGAGGGGTTAAGAAGAAATAATCATTTGAAAAAACTGAAAATGCCTTTGTAACTGTCTCTGAATGTACATCATACTTTGTCATCATTTTCTTTAATAAAATGTTTAAACAAAAAAAAAAATTGGATCGCAGCCTCAAGTCTGCACCCATAATTATCTTTCCTTTCAACAGGTCAATGGTACTATAAACTGTATTAGTGTAAGGCTGACTGGATTCTGGCTCAACTGTCTGGGTAAAATTCCAGCAGACAGAAGGAAACAGGAAGTTCATGGCTGACAAGGGAGTGACTGACAACTCCTGAACACAGCATTAAGTCTATTTTCATACCAGCGATGCTCCATTATTATCACCATTATCATCATTAAGCGTGTTCTTGAAATAATCTCTGTGGCCCCGTTTCATTGTTTTGCCGACCTCAGCAGGGTGTTTCAACTGCACACCGGTCCCACCTGCTCAGCCTGGTGGTTTCCTACTTGTGTGCGTGTGTTAAGTGGGTGTGTCAACCATTGAGCATATATACAAAAGCTGAAATTCGGCAACATCACCTCAAAAGGACAAATAAAGCTGAGTCACAAAAACTCACGTTATCCTGCAACTTATTTAAATATCCAGCTGAAGAAGTGTTGTGTGTTTATACAGTATCATTGTGTAAAAGTCACACCTTCTTCCATCATTAAATATCTGCAGACAAGTTGACATGATGAATTCATCGCAAGTAACATTTAAGTCGCGTCATTGTTTTGGTCCCAGTTTTGCTGTTGTTGCTGTTATGTGACAATGCAGCTGACGGCCCTGGACTGGTGCATTCAAGGACGATCCTACATCCGACACTTGGTGAGTCGGCATGGACCAGTTCGAATGAGTCTTTTATTCAGATTGCTTATATCATATCCTAATCGGCCTAATTTCAGTATTTTATTAAGTAAAAAGGCACAATGAACAATCAGGCAAAAACAAAGAAACAGAAAGGAATGCATCTATGAACATGTTGTGACAGCCGGCCACGGAGGAGCCTAAAAGGAGAGGTACTAAACCACCAGTATGTGCCATTTCCGGTATTTACACTCCGGCCCCGAGACGGAGCCCATGGGACACAGTCAGCTAGACCTCCAATCAAGCGTATGCCCAAATATGGAGTTCCTGTGATATCACTACAATCAGCCAGATGGAAAACACCTGAACCTCGTTGGAGAAACTCGGCGGCAGCCAATCACCGCCCAGATTACACGACACAAAAGGGGAAGTGAAACACACACACAGGAGAGTACCTTCGGGGAAATCAAATGGTGGAGTTAGTCGAAAACATAAGAGTTCAGTTCTTCTAGTTGCCGAGTTCGCTTGTGCTATGGCTAGCGCAAGTCAATCGTTCTAGTTAGCATGGCATTAAAAACACTCATCCTTCAGCTCTCGCTAATGAGTGTGAGCCGGTCCGATATTCACTCTCGTACGAGCTCTCTTTGTCATGCTCCCGTTTAATTTTCTTTGCCTCATCGGACATTATACTCCTCCTTTTCTTTGCAGGCTCTGCCATGACGGCAATTTAAAAAAAAACTACCTAGCTGCAAGGTATCTTCCACGCACCTGCCGGGTGTTCTCCCACTGATCTCTACGCAGAGCCTCCACCTACCGGCTTTTGTAACACTTGCCATAAAGCAGGTCAAATTGTAGTCTCATTAGAACTACAAAACCACTACCCGATGAGGCAAAGTTACATAGTGCGGTTACAGCCGATAGAGGGCTGCAGAGTGAATGCTGAAGTGGCGTTCACCCGGTTTTGAGGTGATGAACCACTGAAACTATTTTGGAAACATTATTTTAAGGCACTAAATACTCTTTAGTGTTGCTTTAAACACATCAGTGAGCCTCACTGTTGCCCTGGGTGACATGATGCTTCCTCGCCACAAACACACATACTGCAGATCATCTTCATCACCCATTCCAGTGTCCCCTATGGGACCATAATGATGAAAAAAGATCAGTTTGAATTGTGCCATGATTTACACGTTTGTCAACATAAAAGATAATTTTACAGGTTTAGAAAGTCTCCGTTTGCTGTAGGTTTGTGAACTGCTCAGTGAACTACATCTCGTCTTACAATATACGTCACCAACACGGCCGCTAGTTTGGCTCGCTACCTAGCTAGCCAACTTCGCTAGGTTGCATCACAAATGCAACGTTATTTTACCTGGTGCGTTTGATCCAGAGACTCTTTTATCAGCCAGGAAGAGAAGGAAGGAGCGAGACCTGTTGTTAGTGTGAGTAACATCCTGGTACCCAACACGAAGACATCGTAGTTTCAGAGAGAGACACCAGTTACCACACATTTGGGTGTGTCGTGTTTGTTATTACACATTTTAACTTCATTTTAACTTTAAATGGGATCAATAAAATATTTCTCTCTTGCTGTACAGCCAGAGATATTTTTTTTTTTTTTTTTTAACAAAATATGGTCTCATGGAAGGTACTGACTAACTCTCTCACACACACACACACACACACACACACACACACACACACACACACACACACACACACACACACACACACACACACACACACACACACACACACACACACACACACACACACACACACACACACACACACCTCATCAGTCCAACACAGGTGAAACTGCACCGTCTCAAACCAACCAATCCCTGCAGTCGCCCCTCAGCCCGTCTCCATGGGGACCAGTCCTGGGGAGCCCATGGTAACCTGATTCGCTGACTGATGCTGGGTTATGGATCCAGTTACTCCGGCTGCCTGGTAAGGGCTCATGCAGGGTGTTTAAACGGTTTACAATGCAGCCTTACGTCACTCGAAACACTGACGACGACTTACCCAAAGAGCTGAACTGAGGTGCAAAAGTCAGCAGCAGACATAATATATATTAATATTATTATAATAGCAATAAACAACACTGCACCAAATATGACTGACACAAGCTCAAATCAAAACAACTGACACACACTGGTTTTCGCTCTGTACATAGTTACTTATTCTTTGATCATGATTGTCGGTTTTATTTTGGCAAAACAATTGTATGACTGTTTGTATTCATCATTGTAGTTTTGGAGAACTCCAGTTTGTAATAGTGATGAAAGGGTTTTTATTTGGTACTGCTTTTGTTTCAGTACCACAAGTACCATACTGGGAGCTTAGCCAGTGGGGGATATCACTGAAAATGTAGAGCTGCAGCAAAATAAAATTAAGGAAACTTGTTAGGCAGAATGCCAACTTTACTTTAGGTCCAGGTCCATGACATTTTACTTGTGTAAAAGTAGTAATGGAAATATAATTTCTAGAAACAGATGTATATGCAGACTCTAGGCAACAGGACAAGATTTTGGTGTCATTTGTAGTCCGAGTAGTATTAACCAATCGTGTTCAAGCAGTCTTTGGTTGAACGCAGGTAACCAGGCTGTGTTGAGAGAAAATGAGGCAGAGCATTGGCTGAAATGAAAATCTCAGAATCGGCTGCTGTCCCGACAACGCTGTAGCCTTTTTGAAATTAGTTTATAAACAGGTTACTTGTGAAATAATCCAGTAGTACACGTCGTCTCTCAACTCCGGTCTTGCATCGAACAATGAGCTGCATAAGGAAAAGGAAGTGTTGGCCCAGACATCTGCTGGCTACGCCAGAACACCAGAAATATATATAATATATAATAGCACCTTGTCGTCATACTGATGATCGTTGGGTTCAGATTGATACCGCAGTGGAAGAACACGCCGTTAAATATGTTCTTCTTTACCGTTCGAAGAACACAATTTTTAGCATCAAAATATAATTAAAAGGACCAAAAGTAAAAGTACTCAAAATGCAGAATAATAAATATTCTATTCATGGATTATAATGATCGATGCATTCATGTGTTCATCACTTTAATATTGCAGCTGATAAAGGAGGAGCTCAGTGTAATTACTATATAAACTGCTGGAGAGTTTAACCTACAATAATACAGTGTAATTTATTCATTTGTATTTTGAATACATGAGAAAATAAGCAAAGTAACTTGAGTTATCCAATAAATGCAGTTGATTAAAAAGTACAATATTTCCCACTAAAAATTAAGCTGAGTAGAAGTATAAAGTAGCAATAAATGGAAATACTCAAGTACAATTTAGAGGTTGGTACTTGTTCAACGATTGAGTTAATGTACTTGGGTACTTTCCACCACGAATGCTTCCTCCAGCATTACAAATTCATACTGTCAAAAATATGTAAGTTCTATATGGAAATTATAGAACACAATAATCCTGGTCCAAATAATTGTGATTCACGATATCATCCCGATAATCAGTCACTTTATATAATGTTATGAAACAAATATTTTTATCAAGTCACAGATGATGATTAGCGTCATTAATTTAGTGTTAAATGCATCCAGACAGCAGTAATGATAGGGCGGCAAAATAATCTCTGGAGCTTGAATGCACCTGGAACACCTGCTTTTCAGGGTTGGCTTAGTGAAATGAAAGGTGCCAGAGTATGAATGTGGCTTTTATAAGGGCTGTCACTTTGAGCATCTGAGTCACAAGTACAGTCAAGTGGATTTTATGTTTTCAGGTTCTATCAGTTATTGGATATTTTGTAAGAAGCTACGTGACGATTCCCCTCTTGCTCACGGGGTTACATGGGGTGGGGATGGAGCGACGGGGGGGTGATATAATGTGCATTTGTTTTCAAAACTGAAAAATAAAAAATTCCAAGTCATAAAAAAAAACATACTTCATGTTTATTTTGGTGAAACTAGACACGAAGCTTTTGCACAAGAAGTGCTGCGTCTGCAGTCTACAGTAACTCCGTTTAACCTGACAACAGCCTCTCTTGTTCATTCACATGATTTCCAGCTGAATGCTAAATGGAGAATCTGTTTAAAACGTTGTGTGTGCGCTCACGACCTGAAATTACACCTCGAGCTGGATTGCTCATATGACTCCAAACGCCAGGCTGCGTTTTAAAGCACCTGTTTAGGGCGCAGTGACAGCTAGCATTCGGTTAGCTGTGTGAAATGCTAGCGGACAGGCTAACGTGCTACTTATCCTACTTAAGCAAGACGACGACTGACGTTTAAAAGCTAACGGGTGTTATCTGAGACTGCACGCATGAAAGATTCATCAAAGCAACATCTTCGCCGTGTGTCAGTTTGGGTTTCGTTGCTATGTCGAGCTAACGATGCATAGCATCCGATTGGCATTCTGAGGCGATATTTTAGCTGCAACCTTTGTGTGAGAACGGCAGGAATAACCCAACTGGTCATGTCAAAATAGCTATAAATAAAAAATCTTGTTCAAATATATCAGTTATTTTCATTTGGGGCGCGGGGGGGGGGGGGGGGGGGGTGTTACTGATCAGATGGACATCGCTTCCATTATCGGCCAAGGCATAACCCTCGGCCCCGGCTAGGCAATTTCACTCATTTGCCTCGAAATAAGGGGATGTATCGGGAATAAATCTGACTTGAATAACAGCAACTATGCTTTAACACTGACAGTGAGGGTGTGTGGTCGCTTGGATGCGAGAAAGGAGGAGAAATTGTGCGACAGACGGCTCAGTGTCCGATAATAGGCGCCCTTAACTTACGCTAATGGTGCGTTTACGTAAAGCTACGTCTAGCTAGCTAGCGGCGTTAGCAAGTTCCCCTAACTTAGCCAAGAATAATAACAACAGCAGTGACGTTCATAACAGCCTAGGTGCGGACTCACCGGACCTCTGTGTGGACGGCAGCCGGACCGGTGGCTCTTGCTCTCGGTAACGTGCAGAGGCAAACCGTCAAACAAACAAACGGACGCACCGGAGTGGTTGTTGACGCAGACCGGAGCAGGTTACTCCAACTGACTGGAGGTGCGTTTAGGGACAACTGGGGAACTAGAGCTAGCCGAATGGTTGTATGTATAACACCAGTTTCAGAAATTACTATAAATTCGATTAAATAAATAACCAAATCAACTCACAAACACACTAAAATAATAATGTTTAATAACATAATACACGATTAAGTCAAAGCTAACTATGCACATTAGAACTTTACAGGCATACTAAAAAATGTCAAATATTATGTCATGTAGCTCCAAAGGTTTAAGATTTAAGAATCGTAATGAATGTGACATTGTCAATATGCGTACCATAATAGATAGCTGGATTATCTGTGTTATATGTTCAGGGCTGACCTCTTCTGAAGATAATAGATTATTTGTCACTTGTTACTCATTGACAAATTAACCTCTAATCCCATTTCTTTCTCTTCAGGAGTGGTTATTTATTCTGTGGAGACTGAGCATCAATGTTAGTAACATGTTGCTTCCAGATGTAGTGATTAATTAGTTGGAATTAGTTCAAAATAAACTTTCAATTTGAAATTAAATTGAAGGTTTATTTATTTATTTATTTATTTGGATAACTTTGAGTGGTGCTCATAATTTATTGTTTTACGGTGGGGTGGATAAGATATTAGAAACAGCTCTCATTTAAAAGCAATTCATTCAACAACATTGCATCCTCCAAAGTGACTGCAAATGTAAGTCAACATAACACTTCTCTGCCATATAAACAGTGAAACAGGTTTTGCTTGATGTAATTTGTAAATAGCCTATGTAAATATGTGGGATTTGCTATTAGCATCTCCTGTTTGCAGTGTTCTCGTGGATGTACGGACATCTATCACTAGATTACTCCCATGCCGAAGACAACATGTGAAGATTGTCAGGCAAGATCTGCATCTTTTTTTTCACACTGAATGATATCAAAATGTGTTCCATGTCTGTTTGTTCAGATTTGACTGAGCTTTGACTTGGAGAAGCACCTTTTTTGAGTCAAAGTCTGCCATGTTCAAATTTTCATTCATCTCATCCATAGCTTCAATTCCATAACAACTGCTGAGGAAGATCATATGATGCAACCAAGGATGGATTATTGAAAGGGCCTATGTCGGGCCCCCAGAACCAGAGCCTCTGTTTGATGGGATGTTTTTACATTTCTTGTTTGAAAGCCAAGCAAAAGACTACAGAAGACACAAATAGCTAGGGACACAATGGTCACAACGTGACGCAAAAGTATAAGAAAAAAAACAAAAAACACACAAAGTGATTCAAAAAGCCAACTACGGTGCATCCCTATAGCCCAGGGGCCGAAAGGCTATAGGGATGCCCAGGGGCCCATAATCTGTCCATGTATACATCTGAAGGCTCCAGAAAACAACTAAATGGACGTTTGAGTGAAACTGTTTCTAGCATTAAGAATTACATTTTAATTTTATGTTCATACACTTTCAGATAGACATTACATTCCCATAAAACATCTGCTATCCACATATTATACTCTAGCATTCACCGCAGCCTGACCAGTCTGAAGGAATGAGCTTCCAGGCAGCAGCCAGCAGGTGGCGCACAAACCAAACAAATCATGAGCGTGAAATCACTTGAGTTAGTTGATTACATTCCCTGATGTTTTTTTTTTTTTTTTTGTCTCAATAGAAGCACTTTTTTACTGAACATATATGTATCAATTTATTTCTTTTGTCAATTTGGTTTATTGATTCTTTGCACTCGTATCTCAGACCTGCATGATCTCATTATCTCAAAATAACTTCATTATCCAAGTCTATCAAGTTATCAAATCTGATTCAATCTGAGATCATCATCGGTTGTTATGAGTTAAAAATACAGATGTTATCATGCAGATTAAATCATGTTTTTGTGACTTAAGCAGTAGTGGAAGAAATATTCAGATCTACTAAATTAGCAATACCTCAATGTAAACATACTCTATAATAAGGATAATTTCTGAATCTTCAGAATTATTATCAGCAAAACAGACATAAAATATTAAAAGTACTCTTTATGCCGTTGATTGGCTCCGGTCAATTCCACTATATGGAGCGTAATGTTATAATATTATTACAGGTTAAATGAGAGGTCATATGTAGATTATAGTTTTACCATTATGTTGTTTTTGTCCCTTATTAAATATCCCATTGCACCTCAAAGCACTTTCCAAGTTTATCTTTTCAAGAACAACACAGATGGAATAGTCTATTCTTATTTTGAACTGTAATGCGAGATGATAATGCAATAACAATAACATTTATAAGCCTTTATGAAATTTTAGAGAGCTATTTATGAGCTGGCTCAATTTCACGGAAAACATCTTTCGAATTTCAACCCGCAATGTTAACTTTAGACAAATAAAAGTGATCACTTGCTGACAAGCAAAGTTCTGGGAAGATTTCAGGGTTTTAATCCAGTAAATATGGTAAAACTTAAATGTCCCACTGTCACTGAATCCATCCTAGTGAAACTCTGAGGTGGGTGTGTGAGATGACTTTCCACTGTGTCACTACAGTCACCTCCCAACACTTTGTTCACACACTCGAATAAAAACACAGAGGCACTCAAACACACACACACACACACCCTCACACACACACACACCCTCACACACACTGGCGGCTGTGGGTGGAGTTTCCTTGTGGTTTAAAGCGGTGCGTAATGTGCCGAGTTGGTGTCTTTATGCACACGGAGCTCATCAGGCGCGCAACTTATCTGGACCTCTTTTGTCTCTTGGCTTTTTGACGACGGATCTGTGGAGTTGTTGGGTAAGTCACTGTCTAAACTCATTTTACAATGTTCATTTAACTTGCATTTTTTACTCTATGAGGCTTATATACTCCACCCATGCAAAGTCACCATATTATGTATATTATAGTCCTGCATATATGTTTAATAATATATTGGAAACACATGAAGAAGTACAGCTAACTATATGGATTGGTTGTTTGTCATAGAATCGATGACAAAATAATCAGAATTCTCATCTTTTTTTTCTTCATATGGATGTCTTTTGTTCATATTAATGTAGAAGTATGAGCTTTACTATTAAGTACGTTGCAGAATTATAGTATTATTTCAGAGTGCACAGCAAATTTGCCACAAGATTATATTTGTAATGGGTCAAATCACCACATATTTATTTGGGTGATGTATCCAACAAAAATACAAAAATAACACTAACACTGGGTCGAAGTAATCCATTGCCCATGTCTTACTACCCGTGGATACTGTGTCTACGCCATATCAAACACTAAAACGGAATCAAAATAGGTCCAAAAGCATGTCCCCCCCTTTATTTCAACAAAACAGAAACATTCCTAAACAGTAACATAACACTAGTCCAGTTTAACTCATGGCCCAACAGAAGTATATTTTAGTTTGGATGAATACATCAAACCGTTGTCTTAGGTTTGCTTTCATGTTTATTGAACCAGGTACACAACCGAACCCAAGCTCTTATCAAGCAGAAGTTCTGCTATTAACATTGTAAAAAAAAAAAAAGAGAGAGAATTCAGCTACATTTTTCCTTTTTAGTTCAAACTTCAAGAAGGAAGTCTTTTTTTTATTCTTCCTCTGAAGATTTTTTTTTATCAGAACGGCATCAGAGAGGAATGTGTGTCACTGGTTTCGGCTCCAGCAGCTTGTTTTACAGCTACCTGTTCCTGGTGAACTGGTCCATCAGGTGTGTCTCTGCTGTGATGCTGAGTGGTACACTTCAGAGTACATTCACTTGTTTTGAGGTATTTCTACTTTATACGTATTCCAACTTCAACAGCATTCAAGGGAAATATCGGATGTCTTACCTCACTGCATTTATCTGATGGATATATAGATTTTACTCTTGACAAGCTTTTAAAATAAAAAGCCACATTTCATTAAACATTTAAATAACCTTTTGACCACAACATGGCTATTGGCTACTATACAGAATGTTGTTTTTTCTTCTTCTTTTTTCCATTAATCATCTGATGACCCTTCAGATGTATCTGGTGGCCCATGGGAGGGCCCGACCCCTCTGTTGGGACCTGCTGGACTTAACCTTTTTGTGTATGAAGTAGTGACAGGCTCCACCTCAAGCAGCTACAGGGGACATAATGAGTACTTTTACTTTTGTACTCTGATTTTTAAATGCAGGACTTTTGCTTACGGAGTATTTTTAAAGTGTTGTATTGCTGCTTTAACTTAGATAAAGGGTCTGAATCCTTCTTCTTTTGGTCATTCTAAAGTCTTTCATTACGCTCTGACCTTGATTGACCTCTTGGCTCAGACGGTCAGTTGATGGTGTTTTTTGAAGTCTCGTCCCTCTCTCTCCATCTCCAGACTCTTGATAAGAAGATTAGATGATTCTTCAGAGTGGGACCAGATGTGATTCTGGTTTTATCCTAGTGCTGTGGAACACCAGACGATGAGATGTCCCGATGACCTCTGACCCTCGCACCATGGACGTCCGTCTGCAGGGCAACCCTCAGCTCCACTACGGTGTCAACGGGGGTGCTGGTCAAAGCTCCAGGCCAGGCGTGAGTATCCGAAAACCACTCAAGTTGATCAATACTTTACTGGACTTTAGATCTTCTTGAACTTTTGTGTAATTTCAGATACAACATCTTATTTAGTGTACAGTTATGAGACAGATATCAATCTTTTCATCTAAACCTGCACAGAAGCAAATAAGCGTATTTCCCAAACAGTTGAACTACTCCTGTTTCTTTTAGATAATTAATGGGAATAAATAAAGCTGATTAATTGGAGCAGAGAGTCTTGTTTATTGTCTCTTTAAACAAAGTGAACACTCAGCATATCAGCATATCAGCTGATCATTGAAACTGTAATTCACCCTGACTGAGGCTCTGTGCTGTGTTTACACAATGCACCCAGTAATAATGGACGCTGAGAAATTACACCTGCTTAACAACTTAATACCTTTCCATGCCTTAGGGATGACATTCATTATCAGCACACAACACAACCAAACCAAACCAAACCGGTCGAGCTGCAGTTTTCTAGGTCCTGAGCTGCTTCGTGACAATAGAGATCATTCACTCCAGCTGAAACCAGCAGGCCGTCGTGTTTATCTCATATTAGTTTCAGTTGGGTGTTGCTGCAGGTGTCTTTGCGTGAGTCTGAACGTGGAAAGCAAAACAACCTTGTCGTGGCACCTTTTCATGATGTCAGTAGGAGACCTTGTTTGTTGTATCAACCGCGAGCTGAAGGTCATCACCTTGAAATAGCCCTGAAATAAGCAGCTTCCTTCATTCCGGTGGCAGTGTAATTGTAGTAAAACACAGCCTGTGACCAAAACACTGTCAAACTCTCTGTTGTCCATTTGTGTGGGAAATTGTTATTTGAGCACTGTAGCCTACGCTGTAAAGAAAAAAATTCTCACCATTGCCTGTAATTTGTAAATTCTTTGAGAGCTGGATAAGTACATTTAAACTTCTCCAAAGTTAATGTGAGACTACAGACAGCAGCTTGTTAGCTTAGCTTAACAAGACAGGAACCACCTGTAAACCTTTAAAACATTCACTTTGTTTCACTTACAGTTAAAAAAACATGCTAAAATTGTTGGAAGGTGGTTGTTGCTATTGATAGATCCACATGAGCTATTTCCAGCTAAGCTAAGCTAACCGGCTGCTCGCTGTGGCTTCATACCTTATATACAGCACAGAGAAAAAAAATAGTATGCATCAATTCTAGAAAAAAAAGAAAGTTTTGAGTTTTGATCTAAATCCCTGCTGGGTGTGAGTATGCTAACCTGCTAACAAATTATCTAACTAGCTGGAAAAAACTTTAGTTAACAGGAACATTTCAAATGAAATCTAATGACATAGAGTAAATGGAAGCCTACAACATGAATTATATTTTAGCTATACTAACTGATTAGGATATTTCAAAATGCTTTCATTGCAGATTCAGGTTAAAATTAATCAAGGAGAAAAATGTACATAAACAGGACACATGTCAGGAGAAATCTTGTTTCTCCAAAGAGCCAACCTTTGAAGAATGAAAACAGCACGGTTTCACCTTGATGATGTTGCATTTTAGTATTAATTATGATTTGACAAAACAATCTTAAATCAAGGTCCACTTAACCTTGATTTGATGGAGCTTTTCACTGTATTTAATCAATGAATGGAGTTATTGATGGTTAAAAAGAAAAAGTGGAACTTGAGTGGAGATTACTTTGTATTTGCTGCTGGCAATTTAAAGAATAGCCTACACATTAAAAATGCTGTAAGTATTCAAACAGATTTTTACTACAAATACTTGTTCACATAAGTCTGGTAGTGCTTTTTCTGTGTGACTGAAGTTCAGTCCCTCTTCCACCACTAGGCCTACTTATTTTTAGGTTTATTACACATTGTTACAAGGGATTATTTCATACAGCCATGTGGTTTGGCTTAAGTAGGGGGACTTGATCTTTATCAGGAGTGAAAAAGCAGAATCAATAGTGTTGTTATTGGATAGCCCATTGTGTTATTCTTCAGTGGCAGCCCTGTGTGGAGCTGGACAGGTAGCCGTGGAGGTGGAGCAGAGATTTGAGAAGAGAGGGGTGTTTGAGCTAAATTCAGGAGTGGGAAAGAAGTTTGGAGGGTTGGGATGCAGGAACAAACAGAGCTGTGTTCAGTGTGTACACATGAGTACTGTATGAGAACGGCGGAGGGGAGGGTTTGCAACATGAAGTTCATTGACAAAGAGAAAAGTAAAGATAAATCTGGTGCAATGAAAATGTAATGAAACCAGGAATACAACTCTGCTCCAGTACACCTTGCATAGCATGTTCAGGTATCTTGTCTTTTTTTGATAGTTTCTAATGTTATTTAGCCTAAAGTCATACAATCATGTGAATTATAGGCTGTATCACTACCAATAATCAGAGCCATGATGCAGTATTTCTCTGTCGTCAACATTAGCTACCCTTTATTGGATTTGGGGAAGTTTACACTCCAATGACCCCAGTAAAACTCTTTACCCAAGACAGCTTTATGTTTGCCAAACAAATGAGTTTGTCCTCATTATAAGCCTTTCTCTGCTAAAAGTGAAAACGTGTGTTTGAAATTCAAACAAAAAAGCATAAATCAAACTTTTATCTAACTCCAAGTAAGCTAAGCAGTGTTTTCGACATGGATCATCAATTAGTGAGGCTGATGACTTTTGCCTGTTAGCTTTAGCCTCAGTCTTTTAGCACAATATCACATACTGTAGACACCAGTGCATATGTATAACTCCTTTACAGTCTTCTTGTTTTAAAATTAGTCAGCTTGAAACATAAAAGTACGACAAAAGACGTAATTTTCCAACAATTCATGGAGCTAGTGTTAGTGCTTAAATAGCCAGTTGGCCACAGCTGTTAACTGCAGTTGACATGGCTGACAAAATCGATGGTCGCTGAGTAAACAAGAGAAACTGTCTCTCTGTTTGCTTCTGTATGAAATCAAGAATAATTTTTAAGTGGTTATCGTAAACATACCATATAGGGAAAAAAACTAATATTTTCCCTTTTTGAAACTAAAGTTTACATTAGAAAAATCTAGTTCCTCATTTAATCATCTCAGACAATTACGAAATTTAGAAACCCAAAATAATTTCCAAGCAGCAGCTTCAATAAATATTGCCATTTCCTTGTATATTTAATGAAATACAATTCTTAAAAGAGATGGTTTTGTATATTTGGTATCTATGGCAATTCATAAATAATGTGGCCTGCATGTTGATGTTGAAGAATAATGACATCACACCAATATCCCTCTGTCTCTTGGTCTCGACAGGAAGATAATGCGCTGCAGTTCCTGAGCCAGGAGGAGCAGGAGTGCCTCCAATTCTTTGAGAAGACCATCGACTCATTGGAGGAGAGTCTGGAGGAGAACGACCGAAGGAGGCTCCCTGCAAGCAGCAGCCGACCTGTCGAAACAGTGAACAGACCACCAACCTCGAATCCTATTGTGTCCTCTCTGTTGGCAAGACATCCCAGTCCTAAAGACCAGGATATTATATACCTGGTCCGCCCAGAGCCGGACTTGGTGCAGACCAAAGGGGGAATCTTCAGTCCCACCAGTCCAGGTAGTGTATAGCAGTTTGTTCTTGTATAGCTGTTCACTGGCCAGGAAAAATTCTGATTAGGAGATACAGAATCCTTTATTTATTCATTGGTCTAATCATATCAATATATTTAGTCTAAAAATGATTGGATTAGCCCGTGAAATACTCACAATGGTATGGTTAAAATTGTATAGTAACTGCTCCCAGGTTGCTAAATCAACTATCAACAATCAAATTACTTTAATATCCTCAACTACAGCTATGGAAAGGACTGCACCTTATAGTCTTTCTCTGATTTTTACTTTGAAATTTCTTCCTCACAGATTTTCAGAGTATGAGGCAAGTACCTGAAAGCCACTTCGAGATAAAGCCAAGGCGTGATATGATGGACAACTTGCCTTCAGAGTACAACCCTCCTCTACCAAGCGGCAGCTATGGGCCAGCAGACAGCCCCTCTTCCTACCACCCTCCAGGATCTATCCCCACCCCAGTCCTGATTGCCCAGCAGATAGCAGAGAACCAGGCGGGTGGAACCTCTAACTTCCATTCCTCCTCAATCCTCCGCAGTTCCAGCCAGGAGTCTGACAAGCCACTGAGCCCTAGTGGTGATCTTGCATTTAAACATGGTCCTCCTACCTCTGCTAAGCCTTCCCGTTTTCCTGCTAACATCAGCATGATCCTCGGCAACAAGGAGCACCAGAATCAATCGCTGGGTAATGTGAATATCCAGGAGAGACAGGCACTGATGCTGGCAAATCTCACAGGAACATCAAATCCACTGTTGCAGGAAGATGCTCAGCTGGCAATGGAGCAGAAGGCTCGAAATATTCCCACTCGCAGCATTTCCTTCAAGGACCCATCACCAGACCAATCCAGGATGGAGGCCCTGTCTAAGCTGGGCCTGACCAGGACCCGAGCCATGTCCGCGGGTTTGGCACTTCCCACCATACCTAACAGCGCTTCTGTGAATCCTGTCACAAATGCAGAAATCAGTGCCAAACCTCTGGAGGCCAGTGTTGCCCCAACAACAGAAATAACCACCAAATTGCCAGAAGCCAATGTTACGACACCATGTCAGAGTCAGATTCACGTTGACAAAAAAACTGAGATTCTGCAGACAGATTCCCTCAAGAGGTATGAAGAGAGAAACCGCCAACTGAGCCCCTTGTCTCTAGCAGTCACACAGAGCAGTAACTATCCACCACCTTTGGAAAACAAGGCATCGCTCCATCCTTCGTCTGAGGTCACTTCGCCAGCAATGAACAGCTATGGGGGAAAATCTATCGTGGTCAACCGTTCTGTTTCAGCCAGGAGCAAACCCAATACTCCAACTAATGATGAATCAAAAATCCTCCCAACTACGCTGGCTAACCCCAGCGAGTTTAACACCTACGGAGGAAAGTCCAAAGTCATGACCCCTGCTCCTGTAGCTGTGACCAGGAGCAACCTTCCAGACATCCTCAGCTCCCATATTGATAAGAGTCTTGCCTTGCCCACCAAATTAGAGCCACCACCCACTGAGCTAAATAATTACGGAGGAAAGAGCCGAACCTTCAACCCTTCCACTGGGTTAAATCGCCTTTCAGAGAGCCCGACAAGGAGTTTCAAAACTCCAGCCCCGATCCCAGCCCCAAGACCTCCTCGAAACTCCTACCATGGCGCTGTTACTACCCAGAAACCAGCGACACATATGTTTACCCCTGAACACAAGCGAAGATCCGGCTCCATGTTTCGTCCCCAGGGCATCACCGTGCAGTTTTCTGGACGGGGGCCGACGGATGCATCGCGCAGGGAGGCGTTGAGGAAACTGGGGCTGCTGAAAGAGTCTTGATGAACTCTGGAAATTAATTCTTCACCCATCAAGTCTGAATGGTGTGTACCTGGCAGTGGAGATGGAATACTAGAAGTTTCCCTATATATTTCTGAGGGGGAGGTGTGGTTGGAGAGAACCTACAAAGCAATGAAGCCAGATCCTCTAATAGACCTGCACAGCCAGTTCTCACCTCCTGGCCATAAAAAAATGATAAACTGGATGCTTTAAAGAGACAAATCCTCTGGTTATTGTTAATATCCAGATTTTATAAATTGATTCCCATTTTTTATAAACAGTTTAAAGAAAAACCCAAGACATACATCTTTAAAAACAGAAATATACAGTGTCATATGGGGGAAAAAGGCTTAGTAATTTCATAAAACAGATGATGACTGTGGTTGAGTCAAAATAAATAATCATATTTTAAGATTAATATTAGGATGCTCTTTGGAAATGAGGCCCAGATTAAAGGTTGCATTGATATTTATTGGCATTATATATATTGTTTTTACGTCAAAAGTAAGACTTGGTCATCAGCTGGGCAGAGAGGACAAATACCTGCGCCACAGACCCTCCTATGCCCCAAAAGCCCAAATCTAAATCATTTTTTTAACATACCGGTACTCCAAAAAGACCTTCCAATGTTTGTTTCAGAATGCAGTTTAAGTTATACTATTTGTTTTAGGTGTCACTTTCCTTCTTGCAGCTATCAGCAGAGTGGATTTACTGTTCATACACAGGCTGTGAAGTTCAACGGGAGCCTTTTTTTGTTTTTTACGTTTTTTTAACAACTTCAGGCATTTTAGTCAGCGGTGAGTTTGTGTATGTGTGTTTTTTATTTCTGTCAGCACTTTGAGGAAAAACTAAGTTGAAGGCTCTTTTCTCAGGCGCAATATTCTTACTTCTAAAATGAACAAAACTATCTTGTCAAAAGAAGACGTGCATGCAGAATAATTGACTCAAGTGAACAAGAGAGGATCCAAGAAACAAGAACGTCATGCAAATTGTTCTGGAAACTCACATCTCCGTTGATGGCCTGCAATAACAATGCTGCAGGAGTTACAGTGAAGAGAGCTTTCTTTGAAAGATGTAAAGCTGGAGGATATTTATACTCCACGGACAAACCTCCCACACCAAACCACAGACTGTGGAATGGGTTTGTGGGCAGGACTTGTACTTTTTTACTACGCAGAGGGAATATTTTAAAACTGATCTTCAGGGAGGGGCGAGCACATGGCATTGTAGAAAACACAAGCACTAAAAACCACAGAGTCTAGAAATACATCCTGGATTACTTGTGTGTTTTGATTCCTGTCAAGCTGTTGTCATTAACTTTGGGATATTTTGTGTTATTTAACTGTTGTATATGTATATGTGTGTGTGTGTGTGTGTGTGTGTGTGTGTGTGTGTGTGTGTGTGTGTGTGTGTGTGTGTGTGTGTGTGTGTGTGTGTGTGTGTGTGTGTGTGTGTTGTGTTTTATCCAGACTCTGGCCTCTGTGGTTTCTACTACAGTAATATTTGAAGTATATTTTGTATCACAACGAAGTATCGCAGTACTTCTCCTGCGTGAATATTTCTTGTGAATCTTTGTTTACAGACTCCGGTTCTCTGTAGTTCAGCTACAGTCATTTTGAAGTATCTAATGGTGCATATATACAGTAATTAACTACATTCTGTATAACATAGCCCACTTAACAAGGAAATTGTGCGACGTGTAAGATGTGCAGAACAGGGATTAGAAAGTGCATGCGTGTGGTAGATGGGAAGATCAGTGGCCATGTGAGAGTTGCTGCTATGGTACAACAGCCTGGTGTTCTTTCTGACTTTTGAAATGTCCATATTATAAACTGTATATACTCTGCTTAATACATCTCATGTTGAAATTTTGTCAATCATTAAACAGAATAATAGTATTTCCTTGTTGTGCGTTTTTCTTTGGTTGACTCTGGAATGTAAAGAATGAAGAGGTGCCATTCAATGTTTAACGTTTATGTGTAATACTTCACCGGACCCTTTAAAGGCGAGGAGGTGGTTTGTTGGTGCGACATGCTTAAAGTGAGAGATTTTAAACAATAAAATCTGTTTACTTGTCGCAAGTAAATCACAACCTTTTCTGAACTTCAACTATTGAAAGGAAAAGGTCAACATTTTGAGGAATACGCTAGCAGAGAGTTTGGTGATAAGACTGACACCCTGCTTATGTTTGTATGGCAATTATGAAACTGTAGCCAACAGCCAGTTAGCTTAGCTTAGCATAATGACTGGACATGGGGGGTGGAAACTGCTAGCCTGGTTCTGTCTAAAGGTAATAAAACCCACCTTTCAGTGCCTCTAAAGCTCACTCCTAAATTTCCTTTAACTTGCTGGAGTCTCGGCAAAAACCCAGGAGGATTCTTTATAGCAGCTTCATATTATTTAACAGACAAACAGTGACTTCGACTATTCACACATTCTACCGAGGTGCTTCAACCTTCAAGTCAAAGCAAACAAACAGCCTATTTTCATTATACTTTATGTTAACAGAACAAACGGAATGCTCTATACTGTAGCAGAAATCCTTAGTTTGTTCCTTTAAAAGTTTCCCAATGCCTGTTTTCATTGTGGAGTGACGTTTTCGGAAGTTTTTGTTTTTCTAACCTTCCCCATATTTCACATTGGACTACTTGTGTGTTGAACACCAGCAACACAGAAGCAAACTGTCTGGACTGCAGACGGTTACATAAGACTAAACACAGAGGCTTTCTTTCCTGAAGAGAGCTGCTGGACGACTGCTACGCTGAGACAGAGGGCCCTAGTTTCGCAGGGTGGCGCAGGGTGGCGCAGGGTGGCGCAGGGTGGCGCAGGGTGGCGCAGGGTGGCGCAGGGTGGCGGAGCCGGTGCAATGCAAGTTTCGACCAGCGCAGCCTTGCGCACGGTCAGTTTGGCAGTTTGGTGGATCGCCTGCGCCGAGATGGGCGTGGCGGCGCAGCAGGGGGAGGTTTTGACTGAAGTGTGTATGTTTTGACTGAAGTGTGTCATTTTGCAAACAATCTAGGAATTATGCAAATTGAGTTTGGTGTTTGGATAATTGTGATTATATTTTGAAAAAAAGAACCCAATTTCAAAATTGCATGTAAACAATTGCAAAAAACTGTAATAAACAAACAATTGAATAATTGACACACAGCTGATTTGTTGGGTAAATTGGGCCAACTACAGCTGATTCCAGTCTGGCTTAGACTTATTTTTTTTCTATTACATTGACACTTATACATTAAAAGGAGGACTTTTAGGAGTGATGTTTTAGGAAAAAGAAACAGAAAAAGACAAACTTTTTATCTGGGCTTTTTTGTTCAGAATGCTCTTGTGTGTTTCATGGATATTTTGTTCACTGTAAGCAATACTAAAACTTTTTCTGTTCTATCATACTGTAAGCCGTATATCTACTGTACCTCCTGTAGTAAACAGTAAAAAAAAACTGATTTGCTTTTTACTGGAATGCTTTTGAATGTGAACATTACATGAAGACATACAGTTCCCAACCAAGAAATTTAGTGTAAAAACGGTGGATTGCATGTTTTGCATGCAAATACCTGTAAAACTGAAACATTGCCGTTTTTGTAATGTCAACAATAGCCAGTATTTCGAAACCTGGTGTACTTTGATTGACTGCATGCCTTGTGAAGTGAAAACAAGTGTTATTCTTTGACAGAATAATTTCATTTTGAGTCAGATTTCCAGTGTTTTGGTAAAGTTAGTGTGTGCAGAGTGTTCTATTTTGAAATGAAGAGTTAGTATTTATTTAACAATATGTGTTTTTGAGAAGAAAATGATCTCTATATAGATTGTCCCGTCACATCTGACGTCAGATAAGGCGGATGGCACCGGAAACTCAGCCAGACTGAATTAACACAGCTGAAACTTGGACCTCTCGGACCAAAACATCTCCCTCTCTCTCTCCTGTTTTTCATATCTATCCACTGCTAATAAAATGCGTCTATGCCTGAAAAAAATCTTTAAAAAAAAAATACAGCAGCTCGTGCCTGTTATCGCGCCTCCGCAGCCTCCGTGTCCGTAGAAACGCACAACTTTGCCGCGAGCTGGAACCGGAGTTGGGGCTGCAGCTGGTCTGAGCGGCACGCGAGGTCCCGGTGTCCCGCCGTTCTGGTGTTGGACGGGGAATCCGGTGCAGCTGTGGAGCGCAGATGATGAAGACGGTGATGATGATGATGAATGGCCCGGCCGGCTCGTCTATTATGTCTACTGCTGTGCACCCTGACCCAGTTTTGCGATAGACATCCCTAAAATGTGCCTACAATTTCTATAGTGATATAATATTGGCAATATAATTATTATGACTATACGCACGCACAGCGCGTGATGCGCGTGGTGGGAGCGGCAACGCTGCTTCTGTCATCGGGTTGTCAAGTGACGAAACTTGCACTGAACCTCGCCTGGCGCATTAAAGGTGAGGAGAGGAGCTCATTTGATTGGTGAAGATCTGGGCTGTGTTAATCCCCCTCACGCCTTCTTCTCCTCCCTCTTTCCCACTTGCGCGGGTGGGAGTGACGGGAGGTGTGCCTGGCGGTGCACGAAACTTGCAAAGTCCAGGCGGACACACCCCGTCGGCGTGGCGCAGGTGCGCTGCGCGCTGACTGCGCCTGGTCTACGAAACTAGGGCCCAGAAAGTGTGTGTGTGTGTGTGTGTGTGTGTGTGTGTGAAGATTCAGCTCTACCATTGTTTCTCTTCATTGTACGTAGGCCTACACATATCTCTGGTCTATCATTCATCTAGCATTGTGTATTTTTAGAGAGGCTTAGTTACGCCCCTTCCGGTGTTGGGACCATAACAAAAACATCTAAATCATTTTTTGATCCTGTTTGAATTGTAGCATTATTTACACGCTTGTTGATTTTAAAAGAAAATTTTAAAAGTTCAAAAAAGTTGTCTCATGTCTCCTCATTGTATGCCACCAACACGGCTGTTAGCTTGGTTTGCTAGCTAGCTTGCTAACTTTGCCACATTCCAATACTAATGTAACGTTATCTTAGCTGATGTGTTTTTATCCAGCAACTCTTTATTAGCCGGGAAGAGAAAAGGAGGAGACCTGTTATTAGTGTGAGTAACATTACATCCTGGTACCAAACACATAGAGAGACCTGTTGTTATAGTAACGTTACATCCTGGTACCCAACACATAGAGAGACCTGTTGTTATAGTAACGTTACATCCTGGTACCAAACACATAGAGAGACCTGTTGTTATAGTAACGTTACATCCTGGTACCAAACACATAGAGAGACCTGTTGTTATAGTAACGTTACATTCTGGTACCCAACACACAGATAGACCTGTTGTTATAGTAACGTTACATCCTGGTACCCAACACACAGAGAGACCTGTTGTTAGTGTGAATAATGTTACATCCTGGTATCCAACACATAGAGAGACCTGTTGTTATAGTAACGTTACATCCTGGTACCCAACACACAGATAGACCTGTTGTTATAGTAACGTTAAATCCTGGTACCCAACACACCTGTTGTTATAGTAACGTTACATCCTGGTACCCAACACACAGAGAGACCTGTTGTTATAGTAACGTTACATCCTGGTACCCAACACACAGAGATACCTGTTGTTATAGTAACGTTACATCCTGGTACCCAACACACAGAGATACCTGTTGTTATAGTAACGTTACATCCTGGTACCAAACACATAGAGAGACCTGTTGTTATAGTAACGTTACATCCGGGTACCCAACACAAAGATAGACCTGTTGTTATAGTAACGTTACATCCTGGTACCCAACACACAGAGAGACCTGTTGTTATAGTAACGTTACATCCTGGTACCAAACACATAGAGAGACCTGTTGTTATAGTAACGTTACATCCTGGTACCCAACACACAGATAGACCTGTTGTTATAGTAACATTACATCCTGGTACCCGACACACAGAGAGACCTGTTGTTATAGTAACGTTACATCCTGGTACCAAACACACAGAGAGACCTGTTGTTATAGTAACGTTACATCCTGGTACCCAACACACAGAGAGACCTGTTGTTATAGTAACGTTACATCCTGGTACCCAACACACAGAAAGACCTGTTGTTATAGTAACGTCACATCCTGGTACCCAACAAACAGAGAGACCTGTTGTTATAGTAACGTTACATCCTGGTACCCAACACACAGAGAGACCTGTTGTTATAATAAAGTTACATCCTGGTACCCAACACACAGAGGGACCTGTTGTTAGTGTGAGTAACGTTACATCCTGGTACCCAACACACAGAGACCTGAAAATAAGATCTCACGGTGGTCCACTGGAAGGGGCGGGGCCTTTCTAATGTGCTCATATTGTCAAAGTTGTAGATGTTTCATGAAATGACCACAAACAAAGGCCCCATTTTACACCTGGTATCATTAGCTTGTGGTTTGGGTAACAACATCTGGTTGTAATCAGATCTTAACATCCCAGTTAGTTAGGCAGGGCTGGATGGATCCTTCATTTCTAAATCACTTTTTACTGGGGTAGACTTGCCACTGCTGCCATTTTCAACTCCCCCCTTTTTTTTAATCAAGAATGTGGTCACACTGTATGGTACAGGCTGTATTAACAGTATGGTATTAACATGCTTTTACTACCTGATAACGTATCTGGATACAGATTGGGTTGTAATGCCAGGTGTGAATGGGGTGTAACAAACACTGTTAAAAGTGTAATTTAGATCTGATACAGTTAGTCATTTAATCTACTCAGAGTTAGTGTCCGCTTCTTGAAGGGATAGTTTGGATGTTTTGAAATGGGGATTTGATACTTTGATAAGTATCCAGTCAGTGTATTACTTACAGTCAATGGAGTTTGGAGAAACAGACAGGAGTTCCAGCATGGGAGAAAAACAATGAATGCTATGCTATATTTAGGATACCTGGACTCTAAAATAAATAAATAAATAAAAAATTCTTGTTGTTAGTATTTTGCACTTTGTATCTTAGCACTTATCTCTGTTGTATATCAGCTACGGGTTAACTTAACAATTGGGCATGCTTGAAATTTGTTCTTGTGAAATCCTTTCTGTACTGATAGCGATATACTATTGTACTTTCTTCAGAAAAATGTACTTATTGTAAGTATCTTTGGATAAAAGTGTCTGCTAAATGTAAATGTAAATGCATATACAGTATATATACAGCTTTACCTCGCTGTCTGATGGGAAACTATAGCCCTATCTACGCTCTCTTCAAGCCACCAGATAGCATTGGCAAAAACACCAAACTGACTATGACTAATATCTCATACAACCCCATTTCAAAAAATCTAAATTGTCCTTTTAAAGCATGCATACAAAGAATAATACCAAACAAACTAAACAGTAAGAATTTATTCTGTCACCAGCAAAGCATCATCAGCATAGAAACATAATCTGATATGAAAAACATTTGGCCATGATATAAGAAAAGTTTGAATGTTTCCGTTTGATTTTAGGACATCAGTTTAAGTGATGATCTATATTTAGTATATTTTACTGCTTTACCTTACTGTCTGACAGGCCTTTCTGACGGGAAACAAAGCCGTAATATGCTCTTCATCTTTGCTCTCTTAAAAGCCACAAGACTCCATTGACAAAAACAGCTATTTTAATCCAAACAGTTAGTTTGGATACAGCAAAGTCACACAGTAATCAGCAGCTACTATTTCTCTAAGAGCTAAAATCACTGTTTTGGTAAATTTATACAGCACTTTTCTAGCTAACTAGCTACTCAAGACACTATATTCAGTCACTTTTACCCTTTCACACACACATATTCATACACTGATGGCAGAGGAGCCGCCCGCACATCAGGATCTAACTCATTGATACACATTCACACACAATTGGCGCAGCATTGGGGGCAATTGGAGGAGCTGGGATTCAAACTGCCAATTGGAGGACAACTCACTCTACCTCTGAGCCACAGCCACCCTTTTAGTGAATGGAGTCCTGTGGCTTTGAAGAGAGCATAGATAACGGGTTTGGTTCCCTGTTGTAAAGGGCTGTAAAAAGTGTGAAAATATTCTAAATATAGTGTACTATATTTTTTTTTTTCAAAAATGTAAATATGTCTCTAGCAGAACAGCTTTGCTCCTGTGTTGGTACTCCTTTGTGTTTCTCCAACTCCATCTACTCCGGAGAAGAACCTCCCCCTCATACAACAACACTTCAAAACATTCAAACCATCTCTTTATATGTGGACATTTGCATATTTGAAAAAAAATGTTTTCCAAACTAAAGCCTTGGGTGTAATGCTTTGGTTATTAGTTTGTCTCAGGTTTGCATAATGGGGCTGCAGCTAACAATTAAAAACTGTCCTTCCCAGATTCTCAAAGTCCAAGGTGATGAAAAAAGGTTTTCATTTAATACAATATAAAACAATAGAGAAGCGAGTGTTAGAGAGGCTGAAAAAAACATTCTATACAAAAAAAAAAAACATTTTAGTGACCGAATACCAAAACAGTTGGCGCTTTATGTCAACCAACTGATCGACTAATCTGTATGAAGAAATGGCAGAATGTTGCCGTCCATATCCCTTATGTCTATTCTGTCTTTTTGTTTTAATTTATATTCTTTGTAAACTGTTAAATTTAGAAACTGCACTTCACTTCAAGGATGTCAATTTCCCTGGAAAATCCAACACAGGAGGAATGATTACAGAAAGAAAAACCTGTTTCAATGGGCACCTCAAATGGTGTGAATTTATCCTTTAAAGGTACCACTTGCAATATACACTATATTGCCAAAAGTATTCACTCACCCGTCTAAATAATTGAAAACAGGTGTTACAATCACTTCATGGCCACAGGTGAGCAAGCACCTAGGCATGCAGACTGTTTCTACAAACGTGTGAAAGAATGGGTCGCTCTCAGGAGCTCAGTGAATTCCAGCGTGGTACTGTGATAGGATGCCACCTATGCAACAAGTCCAGTCGTCATGTCCTCACTCCTAAATATTCCAGTCAACTGTCAGTGGGATTAGAACAAAGTGGAAGAGATTAGGAATGACAGCAACTCAACAAGAAGTGGTAGACCACGTAAACTGACGGAGCGGGGTCAGCAGATGCTGAGGCACATAGTGCACAGAGGTCACCAACTTTCTGCAGTCAATCGCTACAGACCTCCAAACTTCATGTGGCCTTCAGATGAGCTCAAGAACAATGTAGAAAGCTTCATGGAATGGGTTTCCATGGCGATCAGCTGCATCCAAGCCATACATCAATGCAAAGCATTGGATGCAGTGGTGTAAAGCACGTCGCCACTGGACTCTAGAGCAGTGGAGATGCATTCTCTGGAGGGACCAATCACACTTCTCCATCTGGCAATCTGATGGACGAGTCTGGGTTTGGCGGTTGCCAGGACAACGGTACTTGTCTGACTGCATTGTGCCACGTGTAAAGTTTGGTGGAGGGGGATTATGGTGTGGGGTTGTTTTTCAGGAGCTGGGCTTGGCCCCTTAGTTCCAGTAAAAGGAACTCTGAATGCTTCAGCATACCAAGAGATGTTGGACAATTCCATGCTCCCAACTTTGTGGAACAGTTTGGGGACGGCCCCTTCCTGTTCCAACATGACTGTGCACCAGTGCACAAAGCAAGGTCCATAAAGACATGGAGGAGAGAGTTTGGTGTGGATGAACTTGACTGGCCTGCACAGAGTCCTGACCTCAACCTGATAGAACACCTTTGGAATGAATTAGAGTGGAGACTGAGAGCCAGGCCTTCCCTCCAACATCAGTGTGACCTCACAAATACACTTCTGGAAGAATGGTCAAAAACTCCCATAAACACCCTCCTAAACCTTGTGGAAAGCCTTCCAGAAGAGTTGAAGCTGTTATAGCTGCAAAGGGTGGACCGACATCATATTAAACCCTATGGATTAAGAATGGGATGTCACTGAAATTCATATGCGAGTCAAGGCAGGTGAGCACATACTTTTGGCAATATAGTGTATAGTGGTCATTAGCAAATCTTGGCCTGTGCCCCCTAACAGGTCGACCCAGCCCTAATTTAGCAACGCTGTACATATGCAGTGTTTGGAGGAGTGACCGGGCAGGGAATGAGGACATACTTATCTTTGCTGCCTTGTAATTAGACCTCGACAAACAGGCGCACCCTCTCAAAACACGCAAATGCCACAAACGCACAGCGACCGCATTCACAGATCCGGCAAACAGTGATAATCTCAATTATATTTATTGTGATAATTCTTCGGTCTGTCATGAGCCGAGACACAAAGCCACAGGAAGCTGTTTTTTTTCTTCTTCTTTTGCTTTGCAGGAAAAGAACAACAGTTCTGTATCTAGACACTTAATCAGAGCCACCGCCGGACACTTTACCACAAATGACAAAAGAGCTGGAGCAGAAAAGACCCATGCAGCAGAACACAGAGTATATTATCCATCTATTAGGCTCAACAGATGAAATTAATCTCTAATAATATAGTCATTATAAAGGAAGACCCTCAGGCACACGGCTATCCATTTGTCCACAAAAAAAAAGAAACCACGTTACACTCACAAATCAAAGCAAGCTGAATATTGTGGAAACAAACTCTTCGGTGCTTCTGATTCTGGTGGGAAAGAAAAAAAACGTCTAGTGAGATAGAAGTTAGAAAATAAATGGATACGATGTACACTCAGGTCTCCAAATGGACAAGCGTGCGATGGTGTGAGATTCTTGTTCTGTTGTTAGGTGTCCTCAACATGTCCGCCACTGTTGCTTTACGGTACGTAGCCGATCTTCTTCTAACGCCTCGCTCATGTTCCACTTCTTGCTTTCTTGCCACGAGCGATGGCGAGATCAAGTCTTGTAGATTTTCCTCTTTGAAACAGTCTTTGTGCTACGCTATGCTAACGGCTGTAGCGTCATACACCTGCATCAAACTCACCTCCAGATAATTTCCCAAAAATCACACTGAACGGCATGGTGGGCTGCTGTGTTTGACAATCCATTCGACCTACATGTCAAAATGTCATTTTTATTAAGAATTATTATGTCATCAGACTAGAAGGTATTCTGTGTAATGGACAAATATCAGCAAATAGCAAGTTTATTTTACGGGTCTTGCAGTTTGCTAACATTTTGTAGAAGAGCTAATGAGTAAACATGTATTTACAGGAAGGACCCTGTGATGTCATTTTGTAATAAATATAAAGGTTATCAATAACTCAATACTAGGGCTGCAACTAATGATTATTTGAATTCGCAATTAAGCTTTTCTATGGATCATTTGGTCTAGAAACTTGAGAAAATGATGAGGTGATGTCTTCACGTTGTTTGTTTTGACAATTAACCCAAAAGTTATATAATAGAAAATAGAAATAATCACATTGGAGAAGCAACAAATATGGAATGTTTCTCTAAAACAGGTGTGTCAAACTGATCCAGTAAAGGACCGCTGTGGCTGCAGGTTTTCATTCCAACCAAGCAAGAACACACCTGACTCGACTTATTCACCTACCTGATTTGCCTTCACACCTTGATTGGTTGGATCAGGTGTGTTCTTGCTTGGTTGGAATGAAAACCTGCAGCCACAGCGGCCCTTTACTGGATCAGTTTGACATACCTGCTCTAAAAGGTAATGACTTAAAGGGACAGTTCACCCCCAAATGAAACTACATATTTCCCTGTGTACCTGCAGGCTCTTACTCCGTCTAGTGCTGGAGATATCGACCTGCCTTCTTTACAACGTCATGGGACGATATGACACCAAAAAAAAAAAACAGCAACGGCTCCAGACATCTGGACCCCATTACTCAAGATCATCCACAGGCCTCATGAGCAGCAGTTCACGTGGGAACTATTTTCGTGATGCAAGTGGTGGGTAATAAAATAGTTCCTCATACAATCGTGATCGGAAAAACAGCCCTCCAGGTAAAATGAAAAATATGTTAGTTTGGATTTTGGGGTGAACTGTCCCTTCCAAAACTTGAAATTGATTATGTATAAATATTATTTTGATTCTTTTTACTTCAACATTTAAACTCAAATGATGCTACGTCTATGTTCTCTCCAGCTGATGCAAACTACGAAGTTCTTTCTAGGAAATGACAAACCCGTAAAATAAAGCGTATTTCTCTCTATATATATTGATATATATATGAATGGCAGTGAAAATAGCCAGCGACGTATCAATCTGAATCAACATATAACTCCAGAACAAGAGTCTCATCTCATCGGCCACATTTCAAAAAGCATCATTTGTGTACAAAACGTCCCGTCGTGCGTCACCGGAGTGACCAGTCAACAAACAAACGACCAGTGTTAAAACCTCGCCACCGCGCCCTCCGTCTCCATCTCTGCTGTGACGACAGCGTGCAGCGCTCCGTGAACACGACAGCAAAAAGAAAATGTCTGTATCCCTCACTAGTCCTGTGTGGATTTCTACCACCTCACAGGTTTGAGACTCCTAAGTCGCGTCGTTCTCTCCACGCGGTTGGCAGCGGGAGGCGATCCGTTGGTTCTCCCAGCCTTCCCGCGCCATCTTGCCATCCGGTCAGCCGCTCACGTGTTCAGTCATCTTTGTGATCCAGACAGTGGTTGGGTTTTTTTTTTGTCATCTCAGACAACAGACAAAAAAGAAAAGAGAGCAATCTGTCCTGACCCCCTGACCTCCGACCCCAAAGCTCCCCGGTTTGGTCTCTCCTCTTCGGGCTTGAGGCCTCTTCGGCAAGAAGTGTGTGTTCAGGTCCAGAGTAGTGGTCTGCCCCAGCTTCGGTGGGACGAGGAGGGAGGAGGGGAGGGGGGGGGGCATCTGGAGGACTCGTTCCCTGTTGAGACCGGCTTCCCCTCCGATCTTCTCTTCCTTTCTCTCTCTCTCTCTCTCTCTCTCTCTCGCTTGTTCATTCGCTCTCTTGCTCGCTCGTTCAGCCCAGACCCAGACTCCAATCAGCGTCTCCTGGAGGACAGAGCAGACATTTACTGTAGACGTGACGAGCAACAGCAACGCCCGGGTAGAGAGAGAGAGAGGCGAAGCCACGCCCCTCCAGTGGACCACCACGGGACCTCATTTTGGAAAATCATTTCTACAGCAGTCAACGGTGGGAGACAAATAAGCTTTGGATCCTGTTTGAAATGCACCACATCCCAATAAGGTCCACCAGAAGGAGCAGGACTTGGCCTCTGCATCAGCCTCTGTAACTGTTCAATGCTCCGCTATGTGCACCAGCTGGTCTCGAACAGCGTCTGGTGTCCGCTTGCACATCGTGCACAGAGCCCTTTTTACAGCTTCTCCTCTGAAAATGAAGCCATGAGAGCTGTGAGCAATAAAGTTGTGGGCCGGACGGATAAACTATGCGCTGAACCTCGCTATGAAGCTCTGTGAGGCCGAAGAGCAACATGTCAATCATAAAAGTGATTCCTCAGACATTTCATTAACTGGATTACGTTCCTGTTTTTGATGCTGTGGATGTAATTAAAGCACAGTAATAACGTTAAAGCTGTATTCCATAAAGCATTATTACATTACTTTTGAAACATAGAATAGAAATAGCCAAATAAAGGACCACTGATTTCCAGTATTGCCTATAATCTATTATATATTGCACATCGTTTTTCCTGAATTCTGCAGTGCTTGATCTTTTTTCCCTATTTTCTTATTGTTTATGTTTTGCACCAAAACATCAAGGCAAATATGTTTTATGTGAAAACCTGCTATAATATATCATCGTATCATCATTATAGTGAAACATCTTTCGCTCTGAACTGAAAAACATGTTTTTTTTTCTTTTCTTGACGTTTTCTCTCCTGTGTTTTTGACTTAAGAATGGGGAAAAAGAGTTTCGTCTTTTGGCCAGAAGAGGCTGAAGTGTTCTACACTACATGTGCGATTTAGGATTAAAAGCATTCATGTTTTCTTAACTAAATTAAATAAATCAATAAGTCAATACATTTTAATTATATAGTTTGCCATCATGAATAATATGTACCTTTTGTTCAGATTATGGATAAATTAAAATGACCTTGAAGAAAATATCAATGTTATTAATCCTTTTTAGAAAGCGACATAGTGGTGCACTTGGGCCTCGTGTGGCTAAAATTTGCATTACAATTAATTATCTTTATATACATTTTAAAAATGATTTAATATCAACACCAGGAAAATCATGCAATTAGTTGTGTGTGAGTGAATGTGCATCTCTTTGTCTGTCCAGAGCTAATCTCCGATTCTGCTGCAGCTTACTGCATAATATTTTGAGTGGCCACGCGTCATGCTCAACCACCGTGTCGCACTCTCTTAAAACACATTTTATTGTCCGTCTTTTACTGCCTGCTGACTCCTCACTCACGACTCTTGACCGGCCCTCGGCTGGGAGAGCGGCCCCCTTACTGCATCTGGATTCATCTGACTTCTGGTGTGCAGCTGTTGTTAAACTAATTTAGCTTCCAAAAATCAGTGGTAGCAACGTAGTGAGGCCCTGGTAGCAACCTGTCAATCAGCAGGTAGCCCCGCCCCTAAAGCATCCCCTGCTTTCTGGTGTGTTTGACTCTAAATGGACCATAATGTACT
The DNA here is from genome assembly GCF_963514095.1 of Eutrigla gurnardus. Classification (NCBI taxonomy): domain Eukaryota; kingdom Metazoa; phylum Chordata; class Actinopteri; order Perciformes; family Triglidae; genus Eutrigla; species Eutrigla gurnardus. The sequence continues at coordinate 4,261,202 of NC_139932.1, forward strand.
AAATGAACATCATGCTGGATTGAAGAAGACTTGAAACTAGAGATTATAAACTCATGATTACAATATTTACTGAGATAATACATCAAGAGAGAAGTAGGAACATTTTCTCATTGACTTCTATACAACCAGACTTCTTTTTGCAACCAGAGTCGCCACCCCCTGATGGCCAGCAGAGAGAATGCAAGTTTAAGGCATTTCAGCGTTGGCTTCTCTTTTCAGAACCGGAGGTTGCCACCTAGATCAGACTTAGAAAATGGATCACCTAATTTTTTTCTCATTTGCCTCTAGGGACTTCCACAGCTATTATTTTGGGGAAACCTTTTTTTTTTCAGCCAATTAACCGATTATCAAACATGCTGCTATAGTTCAAATCACATGAACAGACCAAAACCTAAAATGACGCAGAACCTGATTCTTTACACAAATCTATTTTAGATTTTTTTAAATGTCTATGCACCATCTATCTATCTATGTAACAGCGGGTCACTCTAGTTTCTAATCAAACAAACAGGAGTATTTGCATGTGGGACCGAGTACAAATAAACAGTGTGTTCATGGTGAGAAGGAAGAACAGTGAGGCTCATTGATGTGTTTTAATGGAGCTCTGTGGTTCAGAGGAAGAAGAGATATCAAGCTTTGATACACACACAATACTTGTTAGAAACGTTTATTACTTTGACTGAATCCAAATCACAAATGACACCCTTTGCTCCATCTTTAAACCCTCTTTCCTGTCTCTCCTCTTCCTTTTTTTAACAATCTTCCTAGATTTAAAAAAAGTATACAAAATCATAAAAACCTCTTTCCAAAATAAAACTGTCACATTTGTGTCAATAAATGCCACAGTGTGCAGACATCATATCCTTAAAAATGTTCATGTTGCGTTGCCGTTTCACTTTACAGAAGCAAGAAAGACGCACAAGGTGCTGCTGTTAACGAAGTATAAACTTCCAAGTAATCTTTATTTCCAAATATTTCCAAAGCTTTTAAAGAAAAATCTCACTTGAACTCATTAGCACCTGAAAATCAGAATGAGTTAAGAGTGCAGACACAGGAACTCCTCAACCAAACGTTTCTTTTGGATAACTAACTTGCTGAAGCTTCATCTGCGGAGATGGTGTTCAATTAAAGTCCTCGAGCTGATCTAGCCTACTCCACATTATGTCTTTGGTCCCTCTCCTGCTCGTCTTTCCTGTCTTGCCTCTCCTGTCTGTCTCACCTTTCAAGCCTTTCATTTCTTGCACTCTGTTCCAAGAGACACCAACGAGGTGGAGAGTCAGTACGTACTCTAAGAAGATAATGAGCCCTACGCCTCGCGTCGCCATCCAACACACTCTGTGGTTTGTTTGTTTGTTTGGAGCACCGGGCCGGCGCTTCAATGATAGCGTCTCACCTTCCTCCGGTCTTGAAGATGAGGTCGGCGTTGGGAGCGCCTTTCGGATGCTGGTAGCGAGGCCGGCGCTCCCGGTTGGTGTTGGCCGGAGCCGGTCGCTGGGCAAGGGACTGCATCATCTCTGTAGCACACAGAAGAAAAATGTGGGTTCCTTTTAAATTTACAATATGGACATTTTGAGATGTGTATTATCCCAGATGTTTAAAAACAAACAAACAATTTTAATAACCAGAGACATTTTGTGGTTGTTTGTCACAAGCTGTCAGAAATGGACATTTTGTCCAGTTTTTAGCCATGTTTTTAAGATTTAAATTTCTAGATTTTAAACAGATGAAGGGTTATAGCCTTCACACGTCTGGGTCTTAGGTTATCAGTCCCTCCAAGATGTCCTGTGTCCTCCGAACAGCGCCAGAAAAACACAGATTTTTAACGTGAAGCTGGTTTTATCCGGCGAGACTGCTTGTTTTGGAGAGGAGACCTCTGTGGTAAAGGAATGAATCAAATCACCAAACTACGTCTTCTATTGTCTGTTATTGTTTTGATTGAGAGACCCTGACAACCCATATAACATATTGTGTATTTAATTTAATTTTGTCAATGGAAACTATGACAAAAGACTTTCTTTGGCGACCTTTCCTTCGAGAAAAAAACAAGACTAAACAAAAAGGGCTTTAAAAACAAGAACTTTGACCACATGTAAGACATTTGCACCACCAAGTGAAAGCTAAACAATACACTAAAAGAAAGGACAAACAAATCACTGTTTGAATGCAAAGTCTTATTCAACTACGTGCATGAATCTGTTAATCACACACAGTCACTCCTTTTCCACTATAAAAACTCCTGCAAGTCAAAGTAAGCTAGTTGATAGTTAACACTGAGTTGTGCCAAACAAGGGTGAATGAGTCTGCTGTAGTGAGATAAGAGAGTAGATCATCTGCAATGATCTCCTTCCATGAGTGTGAACAGAAACAGGTCGATCCCATCTTCGTACCCTGGTAGTCCTCCTGCTCCTGCCTCTCATTGATGTCCAGGGTGAGTTTCTTCATCTTCATGCGCTCCTCCTGTTCGGCCTGCTGCTGGTTGAAGTGGTTCGCCGCCAGGTGGGATGACAGAGGCACGTTCAGGATCTTGTACTGTGGACCAGAGACACACAAACTTGATATACACAAGATCTGGGACACATTTGGAAAAAACATTAGACTGGTGACAGCTTGGTTCACCTGATTTGGTTAGCCCATAGGTTAGCTTAGCTTAGCATAGACAGGGGAAAACAATTCATTCATATTTAAATATTTAATTAATTCATAAATAAATGTATTAATTAATCTATTAATTATATATAATATATAATGTATCTCAATAAAGTTGTGGGCCGGACGGATGTAGTTAACACAGTAATGACGTTAAATCTGTATTCCATGAAGCATTATTACATTACTTTTGAAACATAGAATAGAAATTGCCAAATAAATGACCACTGATTTCTAGTATTGCCTATAATCTCTACTGATATATTGCACATCTTTACATCTTTTCTTGAATTTTGCAGTGCTTGATCTTTTTTCTAACCGTTTATGTTTTGCACCAAAACATCAAGGCAAATATGTTTTATGTGAAAACCTGCTATAATATGTCATTGTATCATCATTGTAGTGAAACATTTTTTCCAATCTTTCGCTCTGAACTGAAAAACATGTTTTTTTTCTTTTCTTGACGTTTTCTCTCCTGTGTTTTTGACTTAAAAATGGGGAAAAAGAGTTTCGTCAGGATCATCGTTTGTTCTTGTAAATACTCTCCCATAGGTTAGCTTAGCATAGACAGGGGAAAACAATTCATTCCTTCATATTTAAATATTTAATTCATTTATAAATTATTGTATTAATTAATCTATTAATTATATATAATGTATTTATTAATTATAAATATAAAGTAACATTATATATGTAACTTATAATTAGTATTTTTATCTTCCTTTTTTTATCTTCCTAAATAAATAAATTAGACTTAGTTCTCTTTGTCCCGGTGATTGTTTTTCTCTTCATGATATTCTTTACTTATGGATTCCCACACCAAATAGCTCAATTTTTTCTGCTCAAAATACAAATACATCTTTTAAAAACAGGGGTTCATGTACATCCCACAGTGTACACACAACGCGTGTGAGTGTATTTACAGAGTGAGAAAAGTAATTTCCCATCCACACACACACCTCACCAACAACAACACACCTACAAAGATATTCTGTTTTGTGTATCTGGCAGCTGTCCTTTAAAACTCACTGAAGTCGTGTGGACTGAATGCTCCATTAAAAAAAGCTGGACACACCCTGCTGCAGTACAAGACGCAGTCTCTGCCCTCAAACCACACATTCCACCGCTGCAGCTCCACGACACACACACACACACACACACACACACACACACACACACACACACACACACACACACACACACACACACACACACACACACACACACACACACACACACACACACACACACACACACACACACACACACACACACACACACACACACACACACTCAATATTATTCCTGGGCTCAGTTAGACTGAGGTGAGTGTGTGCGCGGGAAGTTTCTGTTAGACAGTGAAAGTGTATCACTCCTCTGAGATGTGCAGTCATCTTGTTAACAACACCTCAAACATTCACAACTACAAGATGATCAGCATTTAAGTGGTATACATACTAATGCATCAAGAATTATAATCCAATAATATCAGATATTCTGCATATTGAGCACGTTCAATGTTGGCACTTTAAGCCCTTGAGTTTCCACGAAGAAAAGAACAATGGAAATATATGTATTTTTTTTGCATTACTAAGTTCTATTTTCTTTTCAAACTGACACCAATTTAGGAGCTCCTACCAAACAGTGACACATTTCTTTTCATGGACAAAAGCAATGAGTAGAACTCTATAGGAGTAAAACTTGACTCATGATATATGTTAAATACTATAAAAAAGTACCTTATTTATATATATATATATATATATATATATACAAGAAAATAACATGATCTGTATATATTATAAGCAACACCCAAGTATTTACCTTATTTGGGACCTTATTTTAATCACACTAATCTATTATAATCTAGATCTAGATTCATCACGCTGACAGTTAAATAAAATAAACTTCCATAGAAGTAAATCGATGCTAATACTTTTGTACTAGCAAGGTTTTTCATTTCTTTTACTTGTAATCGAGTAGGTTTACATTTTGCCATTGCTACTGTGTGTGTTTGCAGAGCGGAGCTGCCTACAGCCATCCTCTGTGCTCCTTACCTGCTGCTTGTTGCCCTTGCGCGTCAGCATGACGAACTGCATGGTGTCGGAGATGTCGGCGTCCTCGCCCTCCCCGATGCACGGCTCTCTGGAGCCACCCTTCTTCAGCTGACTCTTCAGCTGCAGAGGAATGGCCACGTCCAGCTGGTGCACCTTCACCGTCTCGCCGCTGCGCTGCTGCGGTCAACACAAAGCACAAGGTTCACCTTTCTGGGATGTTGACACCAAAGTGTAATAAGATAACGTAATCCTTTATTAGGCCTAATTTCATAAAACGATTCATGTTCACAGGAGGGAGGTTTGTTTCAGCAGCAAACTGTTGAAAGACATGTTTCAATAATGCTGAACCAGTGACCTCTTCAGATCACTTCTTAAAACACACTTCTATAGACTTGCTTTTATGTGATCTCGCCCGTTTTAACTTTTTATTTATTTTTTTAATGTGTTTTAATGTGAGTGTGTGTATATTCTGCTGTTTTTAAAGGTGCTATAAAAATTAAGTTATTATGATTATTATTATATATAAAAGGATATGTTAAAAAATTGTCATATGTATTGAAAGGTTCATCTTCTAATATATAAAAATGTGGTTTCAGACGAGTTAGATCTTCAATATTTGGTAGAGCGGGTTGGCCAATGTTCGGAGGGTCGGCGGTTCGATCCCCGCCCTTGTCACTGTGTCATGGTCGTTGTGTCCTTGGGCAAGACACTTCACCCAGCTTGCCTTGTGTGAATGTGTATGACTGCTGTATGTTTGAGGTGGGGGTCGGAGGGGCCGTAGGCGCAGAATGGCAGCCACACTTCCGTCAGTCTGCCCCAGGGCAGCTGTGGCTACTATCGTAGTTTACCACTGTGTGAATGAATGGAACCTGGAACCCTGTCAGAGCGCTTTGAGTGTCTTGAAAAGTGTCATATAAATCCGATCCATTATTATTATTATTATCATATCAATATTTTCATACTAAATTCCTTCTTATTTTTTGGTACACTTATTAATACCAGAGAATTTCGGTTCAGGACGTTCAGTGAGTTTTACCAGGAACGCTTTGGCAGCACATCAGTTGTTGTTGCTGTAGCATGCTAGTTGGTTTAACCCGGTTAGCCGGGTTTAATAAGCTCAATGGACCGCGCCACTGTCAAACTGAAGCCTGGTTCATCTGTGGATACACTTTACTGAGCGGAACGAGACAAACACAGACTGGATGACGAGTCTTTGTCCTCACAGCGTTCAGGCTCCTCCCACTGCAGATTCACACGGAGACAAAGCTAACAGAGCATAGCTAATGTTTTAGTGTTTATGGCTGCTTGGCTGCGAGCACACTTGATCATAGACAAACAGAAGTGCTCGTGTCACTCACATGTCTTTTAGTCTGTGACGAGATGAAGTTACAGTTCAGGCATTTTCAACAGGACTTATCAGAGTCTTATGATGGAGGGTTACACAATCAGAAGTATTTCTGAAATCCCTGGGGGAAATTGGGTTACATTTACATAACATGTTCTTGGATTCATTTTTGTTATTTTTTATTGACAATAGGCCAGTATTTGAATGCCTTAACTGTTAAAGTTAGAATTATGGACAACAAACAACTGTTGAATGTTCCTAATTTTTGAATGAACAAAAAAAGTTATTTTCTGCATTTTTCCCCATTGTACCCAAATGTAACAAACTGTGACCCGAAAACTGGTAACGTACTGAGCCGTGTATTTTGTGTACCATTACATCCCTACTTATGATATAAAAGTAGCACTAAAGGAAGAAAAACAAATGAAAATGACATCATATTTACATGGAAGATATACAGTATTGAAACATAAAAGACATGCTTTGATTGAGCTCCTTTGAGACATGCACTGAAACATGTGGAGTTACTGTTAAGTTGCCTTTCCTTTAACACATGAACACACGCATGTTGCAAACCGTTTCCTGCTTTCACATTTAAGCCGCCAGGTGAGTTTACATGTCGTCATACCTGCAGGTTCTCCAGCATCATCTTATCCAAAGCCTGAATGAAGTCCTCGTCCTCAGCACAGGCCACATGCTTCAGTCCACCTCCGCGGATGGTAACCTCCTACACACATGCAGCATGTTAACACATCTCTCTATTAATACCTCTTTCCTGTCAAGAAATCTGAATCTCTCTTATCTACAGCTCTCCGTGTTTGATCTTACGTTGTTCTCCTCATCAGTCTCATTTTCTTTATTGGAGTCCGTCAGGTAGTCTGTGTTCTCTTCTTCCTCTTCCTCCCGGTCCTCTTCTTCGTTCTCGGACCCTTCCTGCACAAAACAAAACAGTCACAAGCTGGTAACCAGTCTATCACAGGGAGACATGTAGAGACAGACAGGTAACCAGTCTATCACAGGGAGACATGTAGAGACAGACAGGTAACCAGTCTATCACAGGGAGACATGTAGAGACAGACAGGTAACCAGTCTATCACAGGGAGACATGTAGAGACAGACAGTTAACCAGTCTATCACAGGGAGACATGTAGAGACAGACAGTTAACCAGTCTATCACAGGGAGACATGTAGAGACAGACAGGTAACCAGTCTATCACAGGGAGACATGTAGAGACAGACAGGTAACCAGTCTATCACAGGGAGACATGTAGAGACAGACAGGTAACCAGTCTATCACAGGGAGACATGTAGAGACAGACAGGTAACCAGTCTATCACAGGGCTGACATGTAGAGACAGACAGGTAACCAGTCTATCACAGGGCTGACATGTAGAGACAGACAGGTAACCAGTCTATCACAGGGCTGACATGTAGAGACAGACAGGTAACCAGTCTATCACAGGGCTGACATGTAGAGACAGACAGGTAACCAGTCTATCACAAGGCTGACATGTAGAGACAGACAGGTAACCAGTCTATCACAGGGAGACATGTAGAGACAGACAGGTAACCAGTCTATCACAGGGCTGACATGTAGAGACAGACAGGTAACCAGTCTATCACAGGGCTGACATGTAGAGACAGACAGGTAACCAGTCTATCACAGGGCTGACATGTAGAGACAGACAGGTAACCAGTCTATCACAGGGAGACATGTAGAGACAGACAGGTAACCAGTCTATCACAGGGAGACATGTAGAGACAGACAGGTAACCAGTCTATCACAGGGCTGACATGTAGAGACAGACAGGTAACCAGTCTATCACAGGGCTAACATGTAGAGACAGACAGGTAACCAGTCTATCACAGGGCCGACATGTAGAGACAGACAGGTAACCAGTCTATCACAGGGCTGACATGTAGAGACAGACAGGTAACCAGTCTATCACAGGGCTGACATGTAGAGACAGACAGGTAACCAGTCTATCACAGGGCCGACATGTAGAGACAGACAGGTAACCAGTCTATCACAGGGCCGACATGTAGAGACAGACAGGTAACCAGTCTATCACAGGGCTGACATGTAGAGACAGACAGGTAACCAGTCTATCACAGGGCTAACATGTAGAGACAGACAGGTAACCAGTCTATCACAGGGCCGACATGTAGAGACAGACAGGTAACCAGTCTATCACAGGGCTGACATGTAGAGACAGACAGGTAACCAGTCTATCACAGGGCTGACATGTAGAGACAGACAGGTATGTCTTTGGACTGTGGGAGGAACCCTGAGAGAACCCATGCTTACACAGGGAGAACATGCAAACTCCACACAGAAGGGACCTGAACCCGACCTGGGAATCGAACCTGGGACCTCTTGCTGTGAGGATACAGTGCTACCCACTACACCACCGTACAGCCCTCCATAAACAATACTGAATAAAATCATCTATTTTTGACATTTGTGAATCGATTCAGAATCGTCCACGTCCGCATCCTGATGCATCTAAGAATCGATCCCCGCTGAGAACTGTCGTGTTTTCTCGTACCAAAACAAACATGGCCAACAACCAGAGGGTCGCTTTGTTTATATACAGCGGCATTCCAAGAGGAGGAATAAGCACAGAGTTTGGTTGAGGTCCCAGAGAGGCGTGTCGGGCGACAGACCCGACAAAAAGGAACTGGAGGTGAGTGAACTCCCAGCTGTTTATTTGACAGGTGACACACAAGTGAGCTCATCACACCCAAATCTTATTGTCAAATATAGTTTCAGAAACCAGGTAAGCGGACAAACAGGATGAAGTTTTGAAGAGTGAGGTCATCATCATAATAAAAAAGGACTCACATCCTCTTCCTGTTCGTTCATCTCACTCTCGTTGCCCGACTGCTCCTCAGTCTCGGCACCACCCTCTTCATCGTCATCGCCGTCGTCGTCTTCCTCGTCGAGAACCTCCCCTTCGCTCATGGCACTGGAGCGACCGTCCTTCTCCATGGCCAGGCCTTTATGTAAACACAGTGTGACATTGGGAAATGAGGAACCCAGGTTGAATTTATCTGCATTAAAAACACAGGTTGCTATGAGAGGTTACATCATAAATTCCTCCACGCCCAACCCGGCGAGAGCAGCACACACAAGCTGCATATAGACACTCAGGAGGGACCCATTGTCTCAGTTTGTTCTTTTGCATCAATAATTACAGCCAATTAGAGAGTCTAATTATGTAGAGTCTAATTGCGGTGACCCCAGATAAATGAAGTCAGGCAGGCGGCCTGGAGTTGAAGATCAGGTCTGGTGTGACTCGGCGTCTGAGGAATGCCTGATCCTGGTTAAAGTATGAAACGTTAACAATGGAACCACTGTTTAGCTTTGGGGGCCTCCATCAGCCTCATCAATCACTTTCTCTCCTGCATTCTCTCTCTCATACACACACATACACATACATTTATTTGTCAGATAGATTTACTGCTTTGTAGCTTTTCATACAAAACAACAACAACAACAACAATAAAACAAGGTAACACAATTCAAAATCCATCTTCTTGGCCTCCTTCTCTTGATATTTAACTTAATTATTCAACTGTTTCAGGCACAAAAATTGATGCATCAGTATTAACAATCTAATGACGCCATAACTAATAATGCATAATATATGATATATATGATACATGATATTTTAACCCTTCTGCGTTGATACACTGCCATCTCATTATATATTAATATTACAGTGCAGTGGAGATCATCACTATTAAGTATTAATTCATTTTCTGCTCCGTAATACAGCGGCAATGCCCCTTTTGGAACCTTGGACTATAGAATGTATTTGCCCCTTAAGAGACATGAGAAAATAGCTCCATCTCGGTGGAAAGTAGCAAAATATTGTAGCTGTTCCTGCTAAACTCCTGTCTGCAGGACTTTTACTTGTAATGAGCTGAGCTGAGCAGGCTGCAGAGTGACATACACCTGCTGCACAGACCTTTCCTTCTTCCTCCTCGGCCATTTTTCACATTTCACTCTGCAGCAATGCATGTCTATAATACAGGTTATAACACAGCATAGTAGTTATATGTTTTCCAACGTTCCTTGTTCAGTAGTTCAAGTATTGAATTCGGTAGCTGGAGGTACTTTTAGCCTTCGTCTAGTCGGAGTTCGGTCTGCCATCTTTTACGACATTGCATTTCAAAGGAGATTTATGTATGTTTTATGGCGTTAACAGTGATTTTGTTATCCTCAGGGAGTAAGGGTTAAATGATTTGCTTATAGGGATTTAGGAGTTAACAATTTTATACATGATCAACTCATCTTACAATTATTGTCTTAATTAAGCCTTTGGTCCAAAAAAATAAAAAATAAATAAAATAAGAAGAAATTACTGACAAAATGTATTTACAAGTTTCCAGAGCTCAAAGTGGCGTTTGCAGATTGTTTTGTTGGATCAACAGTCCAGCGTACAGAGATGTTCAGTTTACAATGATATGAAACAAAGACATTTTTGAAGCGGGAACCAGAGAATGTTTGCCACATTTTGCATAAAAAGATAACTGCGATGATTCTATGATTACCAAAGTGCTTGTGGATCACATCATGCACGTCACTCTTGTTGGTGAGGACAAATCTATTTGGGTGTGCAACCTAAATTGAACACTATGTATTGAGAGAGAAACTGCAATGGACGTCAATCATTTTAATTCATAATCATCACTTCTAACAACTCTGCATTGACGGAGCCCTTCGAGTGTGTGTGTTGAGTATGTGTGTGTTTCCAGGAACTAAAACCTGTCTGACGGATAAAGCGCAGCGATGAGTGATGCAGCAGGATCGTCCTCCTACACACCAGGGAATGCTGCTCAGCCGGGACGACAGAGAGCAGCTCAACCAGCGAGACCAGCTGCTGCACTCACATCCTTTACCCACTTCATCATTACATGCCGATACAGACAACTACCTCCTGCATTCATCTTTAGATGTGTCCTACCTAGTTTGAAGAGCACCTCCCTCTCTAGGTCGGTCACATGTTTGGTGGCCTCCTCCAGGGAGCAGCTCAGCCTCATCTTGGGCCTGAGCAGCTCCAGGGTGTCGGTGATCATGTAGTCGATGTCGATGGGGAACGGATGGTCCTTGGTCCAAACATCAATGCTCTTTTTCCACCAGATGTACCGCTGTAGACACGCAACATGATTAGATTTATCAAACCTTCAATTTGACCAGGAAGTCACTTGAGATACATCATCTCTTTTGTGAGTGAGACCTGGCAAAAATGTTAGCGTAGGTTAGATTACTATATTTGTCACTTAAATCTCAGAGAATTTCTGATTATTTTCTCACAAATGTATTATAATCTCAAAGAATATTTTTTTTCTTTGTTTTTAGATACATCATTTGAATGCTAATGATATGCTGAATGATATAAAGGCAGTCTTTCTGAATTTGTGATCCAAATTTAAAACAGGTTACAGTCACAGAACATTGTGTAACAGCTGCATCGATAGGCTTATTGTTCTGTAATGTCGCATGTAATGGCGCCTCTACTCACTAGAGGGAAATGGTACTTCAAAATAAAAAATGCTGCCCTGGAGAACATTTTTCTTTCTTGTCAAAGTCAATTTTTCTTGTTTGTTGTTTTTTTTTACCCCACCAATTTTGGACCAAATCTCTTTATTTAGTGCACTGCCCTTATTAACATCCCACCCTTACAATCCCACAATGCAATGTATCGCATGTTATTGATGTAAAGATGTCTATTGTGTGACACAAATAGGCAATGATTACTTGTAATGAAAAGTGTCAGAAATCTCAATTTAATCCTCACTACAGAGCAAATGTGCGAGTGTCTATTATGTTTTATTTATTGATTTTAGAGTGACCATCACCAGCCTGAACCTCAGAATGACACTGAGAATCTAAAACTAAAGTTAGGAGCACTGGGAGCAGACATACCTGGAAGTAGATGAGGAAACAGTCCAGCTTCCTCTTGCTGGAGCCTCGGTCAAAGTACTGGCCGCAGGTATCAAGCAGGGTGCAGACCAGGCGGATGCGGAACAGGTGCTCCGGAGGGTCCAACACGCTGGGGCTGCCGTCCTGGTTGATCCCGAAGGAGATGAAGGAGAAGAGGGTGCGGAAGATGACGGCCGACTCCACCATGCGGTAGTTGTAGAGCTCGCCCAGGAACTTGGCGCTGCTGATCCGCCGCTGGTTGAACTTGGGCTGGTTGACCTGAGAACAGACAGCAGTGGAAGAAGAACCTCTGATGAGTAAAAGTAACCATACAAGATTGTAAAGAATACTCAGTTAAAAATCTTACTCAGTAAAGTATTAAGAACAAAATGTAATTCAAGAATGAAAAGTACATGTAACAAGTATTTTAATGGAGCTGCCGGAGCTCCAGCCATCAAGATTTACAAATACAAATTGAAAAAGTGACTACATGTCACAATAATAACCCTTTTTCAAGGGAAGGGTAAGGCATAAGGGGGGAAATATGAAAAGGAAGATTTTTTTAATTTAGCATTTCGAGAATAAATTCAAATGTCAATATATTGCTGTTTCCGACCTAATCTAGCTCACATGGAAGGAGGCCCTTTCCGTCTGATTTTTTGGACAACCATTCATCCGATGTGTTTTGCTGTAAACGCTGTGTAGTGTATCGAGCGGAGACTCTGTTGTTCCCTATAATAATAATTGCTACACATTGCAAACGGCATGCTGGGTAAAGCCCTCTCTCAGCTGTATCCAGTAAAGTCAAGTACAGAAAAAGAAAGACTGAAGGGACTCGATGTTACATCACAGCAAACTCAAACATTCCAAGCATCAGTGATGTTCCCCGAAATAGTAAATACCGCGTGTACCCTAGCACGGCTTTCTTTCTAGCATTTTTAAATGTTGCCACTCTGTTGTCAAAGCCTCAAATGGTTCGTGTTGTGCAAATCCACATAACTCCAGCTCAGGATGAAGCCAGACAGCATTTCTCACGTGTCCTGCAACATGTAACAGTGTTCCTCACACTAATAACAGTAACAACATGGACTTCCTCTTCAATCATCTGTCTAAACTGTCAATTAAGATTAGCAACTGGTTTGGCTTCCTTTGCCGTCACTGTGCCTAACGTCACCTTTCTGGAATCATTAAGTGTACAGAAATAAACCTGTCAATCTTTATATCTATAGTCAGTAAATCCTATGCAAGTATCTCTCCCTACCTCCATGCCCAGCCGGATGTCCTCCAGCACTCCGTCCACCACATGGATGCCCACGTCCTCCTGGTAGGCCACCAGCCCGGCCAGCAGGTTGGCCACGCAGTGGATGCTGTTGTACTTGACATTCCAGATGTTGACCATGCAGCAGATCAGGTAGCTCTTGACCTCGGGGTCCTGCCAGGGCAGCTTGCGCATCTGCCTCAGCACCTTTTCGGTGGTGACCTTGGACAGGTCCTTGTAGAGCAGCTTGCGGATGTACTCCTGCAGCGGCGGCCTCTTCTTCTTCACCGTCTTCTCCATGGGTGGGGGGTTGCAGTAGTAGTAGGCGTTCTCCACCATCGTCACGTAGCGGGCGTCCAGATGCTGTGCCTGCTTTTTACGCATCATTTGCTCCTGAAATGCAGAAAGAAAAATATCAGCCGTTTACATCTAGACTACAACTGCAAATAAAACTCTTACGAGTAATAGTGAATTTTTGAGGATATAGCACCAGAAATTGTTGTACACAGGCGCCCGAATTTCAATGTTGGAAGAGTGTGGGGGGGAAGGGGGTTTCAGTAGGTTGTTCGCACATTTGACCAGCACTTTGGTGGAAAGCGCTTCTTGTCTTCCTAGGTTTCAGCTAGTTTTCAGGTCGGCCTGACATAACAAAAACAAGTTGTGGAAAACCGTGTACAAACCAGCAAGACGCTGGTACGCAGGTGGGAGTCGGGAGATCTGAAAAGGAAGCGGCCACAGGTCTCCAGCAGTGTGCAGGCCATCTCTATATGGTGATGGGTGAAGTCAGACAGCAGCATCTGTTGGGACACGCACACATACACATTTAATATTCTTCTTCTTAATATTTCATTCACATTGATCAGCTCAGGAAAAAACAGCCTCAGCTCTCACCTTGAGACAATGGAGCGTATCGGTTTTTGAGAACATCTTGAACTTGGCCAGCTCCCCAATAAATCTGACCGTTTTATTTTTTGTCTCGATGTTGATCTGGTCCTTCTTCCGAATCTACAGCACAAACATCAAGTACAACAAAATGATCACAATGTGTTTGTGAGTCAAAAGAGAAGAAAAATGTATAGTCCTGCTAGTTTGCTCCTGCAGAGTTTGTTAAATGCTTCGGTTTCAGAGGCATCTGTCTAGTCACAATAAAACTCCACAACAAACAAAGAACCTACATGAAACCTGAAGTCTCCCTTCAGCATGGAGCAGAGGTCCTCAGCCACGTCGGACATGCACGGATGAAGAGTCGCCACCAGGCGAGAGTAGAAGGGCAGGAGGTCTAACCTGCAGGAGGAGAATGACTCAGTGATCTGCTGATCTTCAGACTATAAACTATGAAGACGGCACCCTCTGGTGGTGTTTAAAGGTACATCATAAAGCTTGCAATAATCTATACGTTTCTTATTGCCCTTAGACTCTTCTTCATGGGCCTCACTGTTGCACTGAATGGACGTTTCCTCATCATGCGTGTAACGCAAGCCATGGCGTAGCCTGCGTTCATCAGACGATTGAAAAACGTAGCTGTGTATACATGATGCTTTTATCCTTTTAGTTTAGCCACTTTAATAGATTGTTTTCCAACTTGAAGGCAGCAGAGCAAGCTGTTATCATAACACTGCCATATTATCAAATGATTAAGTTGTTTTGCAAAATATGTTGCCTGTTGTACATCCAGCATATACAAAGCAACATAATGATTCTTGATGAGTCTTTGTGTTTGTGTCTGCCTGATGAATGCAGCCCTCTCTGTTTTTGGTCTGTAACAACAAATACTGAAATATCCGTCTCTTTAAGTTTGGTTTTGCGAGCTTTCACCGATGGAGCATGAGTTATTCATGGACAAAGATGTTTATGCTCAATGCGCTAGTTGTTACATTGTGTGCATACAAACA
This sequence comes from Eutrigla gurnardus, assembly GCF_963514095.1. NCBI lineage: Eukaryota > Metazoa > Chordata > Actinopteri > Perciformes > Triglidae > Eutrigla > Eutrigla gurnardus. The sequence goes on from NC_139932.1 coordinate 4,276,332, forward strand.
AAATATACTGTGAAGAAGCAAGAAGTCAACGAGTAGTACTGGTTAAACACCATAAACCAGCATCCTCAAGAGGAGAAGAGGAATAGTAATAATTAGTTCATCAACATACTTTAATCCCTGAAAAGAAAATAGTCATGTATTAAATATATTATAACAGAACAGAGGTTACATATCTTGTTAACAATTTGCCATTGTAATATAAAATATTTCCTCAAATGTAGATTTTAAGACCTTCTGAAGTATTTGTGACGGTCGTGTTTGCACGTGTCCAGCGGGTACGGCTGTTTAAAGTTATACCAAAAGACAAACGACATCGAACTGATTGCAGTTTGCACAACAGAGATAATATCTGTGGTTTGCACGGCTTTACCTTTGCCTGGGGACAGTGAAGAGGGCTCGGACGAGCTTCCTCCTGTTAGATTTGGTGTTCATGTTCATGCAGAAGTCCATTGCAGCCTGCAGGAGTCAACACATAAACACAACATAAATATAACAACACAAAATGGATTGACTGGTCATCAACTTTCCATTACACATATGTAACTATTTACTATACATAATAGCTAGTCATCTAGCAGAGGTCAGGTGGAAATGCCTAAAACACTTCCAGAATATTACTTTGTTCATATCAACTCAAAGCAAGGCATTTTGTCAAACAAACACATGCCACCAAGTCAAACGTATGCATTCTCGTTTGTTTGTCATCACCTTGTCTATGAGGTCTCTGTTGACACAGTTGGGGAGCTGCTGGATGAAGGCGTCCACAATTAGCTTCAAGTGGGACCCTGTGTTGGCCTCTTCATCCTCTTGTTCTACACAAATAAAGGTTTATTACAAAATGCACTAAAAAAATAAAATTCACACTGCAAAAAAAAATGTAATATTGAAGAACAGAGGTGGCTGTCAAATTGTGGCTCATGACTACCTTGCTCATCCAACAGTTTCTTGGTCATTTCTTCATTCTCTGCCTCGTCTGTTCCCTCCAGTTCAAGAGGTTCCTCTGCAATGTCCAGAGCCTCCAGCTCCAGCTCCAGCTCCTCAGTGGTGCTCGCCACGTCCTTCCCATCTTTGCCATCTGAACAGGATGGCAACATCAGCACAGTCAAAACAACACCTCTGTGTGAATCTCTTTCTTCATCTGTCTGTATTAAATTTACCTTTGCCGTCATCCTTGCCCTGGCTGCTCTTCTCGTTGTCCTTGAAGAGGATGGCAGGGACGAAGGCCTTCAGGTCCACCAAGTTTTCATAGAAGTTACGAGCATCTTCGTCTTCCCAGATCCCTCCCTCCAGGTCATATTCTCCAGGCTTACCAGGGGTGAAGATGTCAATGCCAGGACCATGCTCTGAGAGGGCATGGAGAAGTTATACATCAAATAAAAACAAATAACCTTCAAGACCGCTTTAAATTTGGCTATGAACCGAACCGAAAGGACACACACCCTCCTGCACAGTCTTGTCCTGAGGCAGCTCAGGCATGTTTTCATCCAGCAGATCAGCCAGGGACTGAGTGTTGGCCAGCAGCTTCTGGTAGGAAGTGGCAAACTCTTCGTACTGCTTGTGCCTGTCCTCACTCAGCTCCCCTTTGGAATGTAGGATACGCCTGAAGAGGAAGAGAAAATGTGAAGAGGTCCTTTCATAGTGAACTACAAATAGTGAACAAGTAGTACTAGCTGTGGTCAGACTCTCACCTGTTCTGCCTCTCAGTGTTCTGCAGCTCACGGTGGTCCTTCTTCAGGTGTTTCGTGAGCGATGTGAAATACTCCCGTAGAAGATTCTGGAAGGGCTGCTGCTTCTCGGTGCTGATTATCTCGCTCGGAGGGAAGCCCAAGCCGAACTTCTCGGCAGCCACTTTCACCTTGCGGGGCAAGAGACCGGCGATGTCATCCCCACAGTGCTTACAGAAGCTGATGACCACCGACACATGAGTGTGTGTCTCGCGGTCGGTCCCAATAATGTTCTTCAGCTGCTCGTAAATGAGCGAAAGCCCCTCTTTGTCAGTGAAGAGGCCGACGATGGTAAGCTCAGCAATGAAGCGCAGGTCAGTGCGCAGCTTGCTCACGTTGGGCGCCTTGTCCTCCTTCCTTGCTTCGAAGTGCTTCTTCCATGCTTGCAGCAGTAAGGGAGCAAACTCGGTGTACCGTTGGTGGAAGAGGGAGCACAAATGAACAGCGCAGCCTACATCAGAGATCTTCAGCTTGGCCTCCACTACGGAGCTCACGGCCTCGCCAATGTACTTGCTGAGGTTCAGTGAGTTGAAGTCATTGGAGAGCGAGTCTCGTTGCTGTTCAGTGAGTGTGCGCAGCTTCTTGACAAACGCGGTGTTCTTCTTAAGGCTCGAGTCCAGACGGCTGAAGAAAGCCTCTTCGGGCCGACCCTCTTGGGCGTTTTGGTTCTTCCTGCGGAGTTCCTTCCTGCACTGATGGCGCTCCCAGGCCTCCTGATGCAGCTGATGTCCCTCCTCCTTTTCCCTGCAGAAATGAGAAAAAATGGAGAAAGTTAATGATAAATACAACAGAAAAAGAGAGGGTACCTGCATTGGGTTTACATTTCTTGAGGGTCATGCAATTGGAACGCAGGAAACATAAAGGTGAAATATTACAACCGTCAATGTATCACTTCCTTTTATGCAATAATGACATTTTGTCATCAAACAATACATCATTTCCATGTTACAACATATTTCACTTTGTATTCCAGGTGTGGAAGATGATGCAATGGAAAGAATTCTTCTAGTAGTTAAACATGTACCGGTTGAAATGGGATTTTTACTGACAGGAAATGGATACAGAGAGTGCGAGTGTTCAGAGGACATAAAAAGACATGTGGATGGGACATTCTTAACCTTAGTAATGTTGAAAGAAAACATCAAGATTCACCACCACTTACTTCAAGAGAGCTGCTTCTTCCTCACGTTGTCTTTTAGCCTCCTCCTCTTGAAGTTTCTTCTCCTCTTCCTCCTGTTGTCTCTTCTCCTCCTCTTCTTTCTTTTTCTCCTCCTCCTCTGCCTTCTGTTTTTCCTCCTCTTTCTTTCTCCGTTCCTTTTCCTCCTTCTTCTTCTTTTCCTCCTCGAGGCGTTTCCTCTTCTCCTCCTTGCCGCTGTCTTTTTTACCGCTCATTTTGGCCTCGTCTTTTACTTTGTCTCGGGCAGATGCTGGTCTTCTCTCACCATCTCTGTCCTTCTCTTTTTCCTTGTTACTGAAGGTACAAACATCTTTCTCATCCATGTTTACTGAGTGCTTGCGTTCAGCGGGCATGCTGAGGAAAGACAACAAGAACTTGTTTATGAAGGTATCTCCAGAATCCAAAAATACACATATGCATGAATACATATTCTGTCTGTTGCACAATGGAAAACATATTTAAACCACTTCCCAATTTTAGTCATCCAAATTAAGTGGGTGACAATGTGCAAATTAATATTTCATTATGAGATTTACTTTATTTATTTATTTTATTTCCAATATTTTACATTTTGATATAAAATAACATACATTGCTTGCGTTTTACAAAAAGAGCTAAAACTTCAAAAATAATGGCTACCTTATGGTATTATCGGCATGAGAAAATACAGCAGCAACTTTCGAAAGATTCTCCTACAGCAGACAGAATTTAGTTATATTTTATGACATAACTCTAAAATTATATTTATAGAAATATATTCAAAATAGCAGTAAATTGTGTGAAATAACTATTTTGTTCAAATGTATTCATTTTTCAGGAATATAAGGTGCTTGTGACTCAAATGTTATTAATGAGAGGCACAAATGGGGACTATTTGAATGTGTTACTTGATGTAATTATATTTCAATTGCATTTCGAAATATAAAGTTCCACATCAATAAACAATGTTATTATTATTATCAAATTGCAATTTCAATTTCTAACTGGACAGAAGTAGAACAATAAAGCAGGAAGCTTATTAAAACGAAGATTTAACAAAGAGCAGATGGAACAGTAAACCAGTGGTGGAATATTCAAATACAACTTAGTACTGCATTTCCATTTAATGCTACTTGATACTTCTACTGCTCTGTATCTCAGAGGTAAATATTGTACGTTTTACTGATCATTTAAATACAATATTTCAGTACATTTGTATCTCCAAATAAACTATTTAAAAAGCATCTTGGATCGTCTGGAAAATGCATCGTCACAAAGATGAAAACGGAGTTGTCATGGAAATGTGACTTTTTAGAGAAATGTAGTTTTCACAGGATGGTTTGATGGATTTTACCTTGTAGTGAAGTATTTTGACAGTGTGGTATTAGCACGTTCAGGTAAAAAGTTAAAGCATTTGATTACTTCTTGCACTACTGGCTAACTTGACAGAATATTAATAATAACACAAAAAGTAGACTTCAGACTTCTCCAACCGCCAACATTTGACACAAAGCAGTTCCGTTGCAGTCACGGTTCGTTAGCCACCTAGCCTAGCTGTATTGCCTTGGCTAGGAACATAACGTTAGCTCTGTTTTCTGTTATTGATGTGGCTACAAATTGGGTTAATGTTAGCCTTCAAGAACACAGTCCGTTTCATGGCACTGTTAAGATGCTGATACGTTTTCAATGTGTGCACAAATGAATAACAAAAATAGAGTTAGCATTAGCAAAGCTAACGTCGTTAGCCACTTGAATGTACGATGTAAACAAACGTTTTGACAGCGTTAAAATGACAGCTAGTTAGTGTTAAGTCCTCGTAATGTAAACTTAAAATAATACAAACCATATATTGATGTTTAGCTGTCCTTATTTTCGTGCAAATACCATTGTTATATGAAAAGCGTTACCTGCTAAGTGTAGCATAACAAACATCGGGTCATTAACGTTGGTTTCCGTGTGAACCGCAAAAGGACCCCCTCATGCTTCTAAAAATATGCCTGACTGAAAATATAATTATTACGTTATATTTAGTCACATTCTTGTTATGAATCGATGTGTTTGTATTGTGTGCTTTAATATGATTGCAATAGTATTTAACCCGTGAATAAATTGATATTTTGGTATATTAAATTGTATCACATCGACAGGCAAGGCTTACAGCGGCTACCCACTTAACAGCAGTCTGTAAGGAAGGTGACAGCTGGTGAATTGATTTTTTTGTCCACATTTTTAATCAATGATTTTATTACCAAGCACAATCTTGATTGTTTGTTCTTAACTGAAACCTGGTTAGATCAAAATACCAGTGCTGCTGATCTTATTGAATCTGCTCCTCCCAACTTCAGTTTATGAGTGAAGCTAGAGTGCATAAGAAAGGAGTGGCTGTTTTGTTTAATGATTCCCTTCAATGCAAGCACATATCTTATGGAAACTTTGCATCCTTTGAATACGTGGCTCTTCAGTTGAATTCTTCTTCCTGAGTTATGTTCCTAAATGTCTACAGGCCACCTAAATACTGTGCAACCTTTTTTGATGATTTGTCTGAACTACTGTCTATAATCTATATTGACTTTGACTGTGTGGTTATTGTTAGTGATTTCAACATTCATGTTGACAGACTCCATGACAGGGGGACTAAAGAACTGTGTTGTGTCATTGATAACTATGGACTGATTCAGCATGTGACAGAGCCCACTCATAACAAAGGTCTTGATCATGTCCAAGGGTGTTAGCATTTCTAAGGTTGTTGTGACTGATGTTGCTCTTTCTGATCATTCCTGTGTTTTCTTTGAGAGTGCTATCTCTGTGCAGACAAATGTTCAAAGAAACGTCATCACAAAACGGTATATCACAGAAAACACCTGTGAAACATTTATCCAGGTGTTCTCCTCCACACCCTCCCTCCCTTGGGTCTCAGTAAATGAGCTTGTTGACAATTTCAATGTGAAAATCACAAATATTATTGATGCCATTGCGCCCACTAAGCTGAAACTGTCCTGGCAAAAAAAGGTCTCCATGGAGAAATGCCACATTGGTAAGAACAGAAAAAAGAGAGTCTATCTATAAAGAAAGACTTAGAATCTACAACCTGGAACTGAGAAATGCAAGACAATCCTTCTTCTCGGACATCATTGCCAAAAACAACAATAACACACAGACCTTGTTTGCTACTGTCGACAGGCTAACAAACCCTCCTGTGTCAGTAGCCCCTGAACTGCTTTCCACCAGGGCCTGCAATGACTTTGCCTCCTTCTTCACAGAAAAAATCCAGAAAGCAAGCAGTCAGCGCCTCCACATCAGGTGCAGGACATGTGTTGTCCATGTTTCCACTCAAGGTTAATTCAGAAACCATGGCACAATTTCAAGTGATTAACCATAAAACCTTGGAGGACATCATACAACATCTGAAATCCTCCTCCTGCTGCCTTGATATTCTGCCAACAGGCTTTTTCAAAAATGCATCAAACTGCATGACCCCAGATCTTTTACAGATTGTAAACATGTCTCTTCTGTCAGGTGTCTTCCCACAGGCCTTGAAAACTGCTGTTATCAAGCCTCTCTTAAAAAAGAACAGTTTAGACACGTCACTAATGAACAATTAGGTGCAGCTGGATCTCGGTCGTACCTGCTGCTCTGGACCAGCTCGACAACTGCTGCCGCTATTTTTCTTAGTCATAATTTATTATGCTACTATTTCTGCTTTATTATAATAATTCTCATTGTATTATACCCACTGCTGCTGTTGTCTTTCATGGTCATTATTTTCTATTTTGTCTGCCATAGCGTTACTGTTACCACCGCTCTCATGTATCATTTCTGTCATAAGGACTATGTCATCATTTTTGTTGCATTTCTGTGCATCCTGGGAGAGCGAGCCCTCCTCGGTGTCTTTCTCTGAGGTTTCTTTTATTTTGTCTCCTGTTAAAAAATGTTTCCTTATTATAATAATTAATCGATGGATGGTCCTGCAACAAAGGATGTATTACAGATTGTTAAGCCCTCTGAGGCAAATCTGTGATTTGGGGCTGCATAAATAAAATTGAATTATTATTAGTAATTGTACTTGTATCTGAATTTTCTATTGGGGGGGAGGGGGGGAGATTGGGGAACATAACTTTAACTTAAGCTACTACACTGGTCTGATTTATTTTAGTGCAACCTGAAATGTGATTTTACACCGGTTGAAACTAAAGTGGACCTGCAGTGGAAACAGAACCGAGTCTCTGCAAGATTTCCCTCCTCAGGAGACTACGGGTATTTTTAAACACGTCTTTACAACGCATTCATTCATCTGGAAGTTCCTCTCTGAACGGTGTGTGTGTGTGTGGACAAGGGCAGCTGTTGTAGCTTTATTGACACAGTGTTAATGAGACAGACACACACACAGGGTAGTGAACGTCCAGCTCGGAGCAGTGAGACAGAACGGAACAGAACATTCTGTGTAAGAGCGAGAACCTGGTTACTGTTAGTTTACATACCTGGCAGTGGTGGAAACTAAGAAAGTACATCTACTCAAGTACTGTCCTTAAATACAACTACTTTACTTGAGTATTTCCATCCTCTCCCACTGTACTTATACTGTACTAAACCAGTCTCCAATATTTCACTCAGAGTATTTATGGCTCCGAGCTTTGTATCTCAACACCCTTCACATTTCTGTGGTGACCCTGCGGAGGAGCCCGATCGCTCGCCTGGAAACGTTCTATACTTTATATAGAGAAGTTAAAAGGAGCCCCACTTCTGACTTCATCTGTGGGTCAATTTCTATTTGAGCAAAGACAATGTTACTGTAGACAGACAGGCAGACAGACAGGGCTTTATTATCACTGTGATTAGAATGATGATAGTCTGGTGGTTCAAATGTAAAAGTACAAGTAAATAAAGTAAAACAATAAATCAAATCAAGGCAGAAGACAAACTGTGGTAAACACTCTCAGAATGATCTGTAATATGGGCCAATGTCGTTTGAATATGAAGGAATTTTCAAGAAACCTCCACGAAAACTTTGATTTGGAGGAACCTTCCCAACACTTCTGTGGTAAAAATACAAAATGAATGCCTGTTAAAATGGAAAATGAAATGTCAGTAAACTGAACACAAAGGTCCTACTGGTGGTTTCTTCAGGGCAGGAGTGTTTAGCCGGAGCGCCGCCAGACTCCCAGTTAGTAACCCTGCAAATACTTTCACGAGTGGCTCACAGGCTCAATGTTCAGCAATAGATAGTGACTGAACCAACATCTATATCAATAAGTAGTTCTTCAGCCACCGTCTGTCCATGGACACACTCTACAACCTGTGAAATGGCAAGAGACAAACAACTGTGGAGTCCGACTGAGGATGTCCAACTCGGCCAAGTGAAACGGCTGAATGATGAAAGCTACGCTCTCGAGTAGGAATCAGAAAATACTGATCGCAGCCAAATGTCCACTTTTTAAGTCAATGAAAAACAGAATTGAACACTGAATGAGAAGAAGAGCAACCTGAATCTGGGAAGTGAAAACATTGAAAAGACAGTTTAAAAGAAGAAAAACAAAATAATAACTGAGAAGATTGTGGACCAACATCAGGGAAATTAAATAATTAAGCGATTCAAATATCGGTCCTTCCACTCCTAACCCCCGTTTTGTCCTTGGACTATGACTAGGAGTGAATCTGTGCCGTTGACCAGTGAACATGAAGGAAGCTCTTGTACTTCATTAGTGTTGCAGCGTCCAGCTGGATGAAACCTCCTCTCTGTCCCAGTACACATGGTTCAGTAGCAGCTTGTTTCAGGGCTCAGTCCATACTCAAACACAACAAGTACACATTTAAGGCCCATCATTTATCTTTCTTTAGGGTTAGGCCTCACATTTTTAACTAATTCACTTTTTTGATTAAAATGAAAAAAGCTTGATTAGTCTGATGTAATGTTTTCAGGCTGAATAATGCAGAGTATGACTGGTTTACAGACAGGCATCAATGGTGCAAATGAGTCTTGAATAAACTGCAAACGTAACGAGCTGGCGCTTTTTCTTCAATAACTCTTTCTGAAATGAAATGATGCAAAGTCCTGACCGGGTCAGAAACGCCTGCTTGTTATCAGCTTTGGACAGGAAATGTAATTCAGAATTGAACTGAAACCTCAAACAACACTTGCTTGACGGGTTTTCAGACTCATTTCTAGGGACATCTTGAATAAAGGTGGACGATCGTTCTCAGTGTCAGTTTGTGTTGAAACAAACATCGTCTAGTCACATATTTAAAAACTCTCTGTTCGTGTGGAAAGTGCCGACAGTGTAACACAGTGGATGTGTGCAGCCAAGCAGTTCTAAAACATTAGACGGCAACCGTCACGTTAAAGCAGAAACATTCTCAGGAAATGACAAGGAGGCTTGCTGGACCGTTTAACAAGTCCGTTAGGTTTAGTTCATACAGGTTGAGTTTTTCCAACACTGTAGTAGTTCCAATGAGATGAAGTACCATGTTGAAACATTTTGAGCTGCCACTCTTTTCTACTGGACGAAAATAACAAGCAGGAAAGACTTCCGTTATTACTTTACTTAGTATCATTGTTTTCAGTGTCTGGCTCCAGTAGGAGATGGAGGTTTGATGCCTTGCTCAAAGGGTCTTTAAGAGAGTCCGTCCGTTAACTCCGCCTGTCCTGCAATGACATAAACCTGCACCCTGAATGCCTCGGACTTCATCCCAGTGCGCCACAAGCAGCAGGGGCTTCTGGGAGGAAATGAAGCTCGAATTCGATCATGTGCGTCCGAATGTTGTGCTTGTTGTTTTATCTACTTTGGATGGACGCGGAGGTGGGATTTTTACTTTCATTAAGTCAACAAAGTGTTTCATCTCCCAGCTGCCGTGTGGTGAGCTTCAGTTGCCTTTAAAAAGACCAACGGCAGCGTTGTGGAGCAAAGGATTGTGAGACGAGCAGTGGATGTATTGATATGTCAGAAGACCACGATGAAAATCGTCACTCTCCTGAAAAAATACTGATAATAAAATAAAAATATATATAAAGAGGTCTCTGCAGCCGATGGCCAATGGCAGGAGTCGGTGCAGTCGATTGTCAGGCGAGTCAGCCTATGGTCTTTGAGCCAGGCGGCTCTTCCCCTCCTCCTGCTCCGCCAGCTTGAAGTGAGTGTAAGACAGGATACCTGCCAGAGTGGCCAGGATGCCCAAAGCCTGAGAGTGAGACAGGAGGACAGAAAGACAGGTAGAGACCACAGGGGTGAGAGGAAGAACTGTGAGGTTGCAGCCAGAAGGTTGTCGGTTTGAGCCTCCAGAGCAGCACAAGAAGACTCACCTGGTTGAGAGACAGCGGGTCATGGAAGAGCAGATATCCTCCAATCAGAGTGATGCAGAATTTGAAATGACCAAACATGTTGTAGCTGCACAGCAGAGTCAGGAGAACAACAACACGTATCAAAAAACTACAATTTCCTGAAGACCTCCAGGGACCCTGAATAAGCCTTCCAAGACTACCAGCCAACCCCTTAAATCCCCCAGAAAGACTTCTCAAACCCTTTCAGCAAGACTGGCGAGCTCTTCACAAGGCCCTCAACCTTCTCAAGACACCCAAACATCTCCCCCAGAATACCCCAAGAGACCCACAAACCAAGAAATCAGAAAGCACAGCTGTCCCCCCAACTCAAACCCAGAAGCAGGCAAAGCCCTTCAACCCCCCCAGAAAGAAAAAAAAGACCTCAAGAGGTTCTGAAATCCATTTGAAGATAGATATGATTAGAAAGCTCCATACATAAGCCCTAAAACCTTCCCAAGAATACCAGAAATGCCTTAAATAACCCCAAAACCAACCAACTTAAATCTCTTCAAGGGGGCTCAAAAGAACCTGGAGCCTTACAGACCTGTAAACCCCCTCAGACCCCAGAAGTCTCTTTGAACCCCAATACATTTGAGGATACGTGACAGCCGATGTGTTTCCAATGATCCAGTAGATGGACAGGTTGACCAGGAACGCCACAACACCAGAGAACAGCACGGTCATCTAGGCAACACGAGGACAACACTGTTACCATAGTAACACAATAATGTACAAAATCATCAGGGCCTTCACAAGAAAAGAGCCCACCAGCTGTTGGTAACTTCAAACTTAGACTAGTTGTACCAGTGTTCAATAACACACCTACATTTGAACTACATTTGGCCGTACATACAGTATGGCCTGTTTGTGAATGTGTTGGAAATTAGTGTGTGTGTGTGTGTGTGGGGGGAGTCCAGAGACCAGAGCAGGCAGAGACCAGGGTCCAAATATCCCTCCATCTCCAGTCAGCGGCTCAAACACAGGAACAACGCAGAGCAGGAAGCCCGACGACAGAGGAGCCTGATGGGACAGTCACTGTGTTAACATCACAACATTTATGGGTCATTCCGTGCCAACTCAGCCACCCATGTACATGACACCTCTCAGATTTTGCTGAAAAGCGGTGAAAATATGCCTTATGTTACCAAACAAAGGAATCTGAAGTTTCAGGTCAATATCTCAAACGGTTTGCCCGTGGCGTCCATTTGAATTTCAAGTGCCACACCCCTTTTTGACACATTGCAATTTCGCATTTCATTTGTTGCCATTTTTGGAGGCCCATAACTTCTGTTCTAATAGTGATAGAAGGCTGAAAACTGATCCGTTAGTTCAGTGTAATGTGTACTACACAATTCTTCAGGCAGAATCAACATTCCTTACTGTTTGGGTGAGAGGTGGGTCACCAAAGTCCAATTTATTTACGACGGGCAAAATTATTTTTTCACTTTTTGGGTGCTCCTAGCACCACGATGAATGATCACATTTATTCCAAACAGGATTATTTGTTATAATTGGGACCTTTGCTCTTGCCAAAATGAATTTGAAGGGTATGGTACCACTGGTGGGGGTTTTATGGGGGTCCAAAAACCCTCCCAGGCAGAGGTGACTCTTTTGGAACCCCATATTTGGACCCCCAAATGACCGCGTGGGCACTTGATGATCCTAATGAGATTTATACCAGATAAAGACACATATTTGTTCTATCTTTAAATGAAATAAAACCTTTGACTATGAAGCTCCTTAATATGAATTTTATTCGTCAAAATGCACCATTTTGGACTTTTTTTCCCAGAAGTCTGGAATGTAGATCAGGGAGAATTTAGTGATGATAAAGCATGAAAATAGTGGAAATAACTTATTATTATGCTCAGTGATGGCAAACAATTAAATATTTAGACTGCTGGCTATTCATTTCCTGAAAATCACAAATTAACCCCTTATCCCCGATGAAAGAGACCCGCCTGTGACAAGCGACTTGCAGCACGAGCAAGTCTGCAGGCCACTGATGCAAACCACATTCTGACACCAATGGAGATGTTTCAATGGGCAAAAGAAAACATTAAGAACATTACATTCTTCTTTGTAAGTGCAGAAAATATAAAAAAACACGAGGAAACGTACAAATTGTAGAGACGTTACGCCTCGGCCAAAACGTTCAGTGCATTGCTTTATACCAATTTCCAAAAATAAGATACGGATGAAAAGAATATCACAGGATACAATATTCACAGATGTCGATGCAGGACAACAATCAGATTCAGAACACTTGGATACAGAACACCCGGAAGCAGAACACCCGCAGTCAGATCAGCCACAAAACTCCAGCCAGGAAAATGCATTGCCTGTATCTATGATGATGACTGGTTCATTGGAAACATTGTTGAAGGTTCAGATAAACATGGTGATGTTTTTGTAAAATTCATCTATGGACGCAGTGCTCGCCAATACAAACGTGACCAAAAGGACCATGACAAAATGATGTTACTGTTTCCACAATTTCTTGGAAAATAGTTATCCATAGATGAATTTCACAAAAACGTCACCATGTTCATCTGAACGTTCAACAATGTTTCCAATTAACCAGTCATCATCATAGATACAGGCAATGTATTTTCCTGGCTGGAAAATGTAGTTTTGTGGCTGATCTGACTGCGAGTGTTCTCCCTCCGGGTTCTGTATCCAAGTGTTCTGAATCCGATTGTTGTCCTGCATCGACATCTGTGAATATTGTATCCTGTGATATTCTTTTCATCCGTATCTTATCTTTGGAAATTGGTATAAAGCAATGAAGCGATCGGGTTCCACTGATCGTTTTGGCTGAGGCATAACTTCTCTAATTTGTATGTTTCCTCGTGTTTTTTAATATTTTCTGCACTAACAAAGAAGAATGTAATGTTCTTAATGTTTTCTTTTGCCCACTGAAACATCTCCATTGGTGTCAGAATGTGGTTTGCATCAGTGGCCTGCAGACTTGCTCGTGCTGCAAGTCGCTTGTCACAGGCGGGTCTCTTTCATCGGGGATAAGGGGTTAATTTGTGATTTTCAGGAAATAAATGGCCAGCAGTCTAAATATTTAATTGTTTGCCATCACTGAGCATAATACTAAGTTATTTCCACTATTTTCATGCTTTATCATCACTAAATTCTCCCTGATCTACATTCCAGACTTCTGGAAAAAAAAGTCCAAAATGGTGCATTTTGACGAATAAAATTCATATTAAGGAGCTTCATAGTCAAAGGTTTTATTTCATTAAAAGAAAGAACAAATATGTATCTTTATCTGGTATAAATCTCAATAGGATCATCAAGTGTCCACGCGGTCATTTGGGGGTCCAAATATGGGGTTCCAAAAGAGTCACCTCTGCCCGGGAGGGTTTTTGGACCCCCATAAAACCCCCACCAGTGGTACCATACCCTTCAAATTCATTTTGGCAAGAGCAAAGGTCCCAAATATAACAAATAATCCTGTTTAGAATAAATGTGATCATTCATCGTGGTGCTAGGAGCACCCAAAAAGTGAAAAATAATTTTGGCCGTCAAAAAAAAATTGGACTTTGATGACCCACCTCTCACCCAAACAGTAAGGAATGTTGATTCTGCCTGTAGAATTGTGTAGTACACATTACACTGAACTAACAGATCAGTTTTCAGCCTTCTATCACTATTAGAACAGAAGTTATGGGCCTCCAAAAATGCCAACAAATGAAATGCGAAATTCCAATGTGTCAAAAAGGGGTGTGGCACTTGAAATTCAAATGGACGCCACGGGCAAACCGTTTGAGATATTGACCTGAAACTTCAGATTCCCTCGTTTGGTAACATAAGGCATATTTTCCCTGCTTTTCAGCAAAATCTGAGAGGTGTCATGTACATGATACCCCGATTTTGGCTGTTTTCACATGGAATGACCCTTATACAACATGCTACAATTACAGTCACAGTACTCATATAAACAGTACTATAAATACTACTCTTATCACAGTCCCACTTCTAAATCAACAAGTGCCAAGATAACTCCCAAGTAAAGACCAACAAGTCACAAGCCAAGACTAATAAGTCCCAAAAGAAGGGGAACGAGTCCCAAATCAAGTCCCACATCAAAATAAAAATTCTCAAGTTGAGCCTAAAATTAAGGTTTTAAGTCCACAGTCAAAGTCAACAAGTCCAAATTCAAGACCCAAATAAAGACCAAGCCAACAAGTCTCAAGTGAACGGGAACAAGTCCCATGTCAAATTGAATAAGTCCCAAGTAAAGATCAATAAGTCCCAAGTCAAGGATAATAGTCTCAAAAGAAGGACAACGAGTCTCAAGTCAAGTCCCACGTCATATTCAGCAAGTCTAAATTCAAGTGTCTAGTCAGACAAGTCCAAAGTGAATGGATACATGTCCCAAATCAAGTCCCAAGTCTAAGATTAGCACAATAAGATCCTATAAGTCCAGGTCAACAAGTCCCAAGACAAGTCTCATATAAAGGCCAGTAAGTCAAGGTCAAACCTGTGTGGACTCTCTGCAGCAGAAAACATACCGTTACGACTTTCTCTCAGGTTATAGAGTACAAAGTGAACCTTGTACTGTTTTAGTCACAATATAATTTGCAGTTACAGCATCCACGTGAATTATACATCCTACCTGATAGTAGAGAAGCTGCATGGAGTTCACCTGGAGCTCGTGCTGCTTCGCTCCCACCCACTGAGTGAGAAGGAGAGGGAGGTATTCTTGTCATTTCACAGAAACCACGTTGTCTTTCTCATCTCCGTTGGACTTCAGAGAGTAGATTTACTCACCACCTGGTAAAGCGACGTCACCAGGACTCCCAGTGAGGCGAACGTCGTGCCCAGCAGGTTGAACCTCACGTCAAAGTAGGAGTTCAGTATCACCCCTAATGTGATCGGCACCTGGGGGAGCAGACGGGTAGAGGTTCAGACCAACGAAACCACCTTCATCACGACGCCATAGGTTACGAACGGGACAAGGTTTTTCACAAAATCTGATCTTTTTGCAACCAGTCGCCCCCTAATGGCCAGAAGGGAGAATGCAAGTTAAGGCACTTCTGCCAGCTCAGGACCCGTCTGCGGTCGCAGCTTTAGCCAGGGAACTACCTTCAGATTTCAGGGACAAACATTCCTTACCAGCGTCAGTTTAATCTTGGTGGAGAAGGTCTTCTTGTAGTAGGTGGTCTGGATGAGGATGATGACGGGCGTGGTCATGGCTTTAGCCAGCTGGTACGTTCCTATGGAGTTGTTCTGCAGGGAAAGGTTGGTGAAGGCCACGAATCCACAGAAGCTCAGAGCCAGCCAGACGATCCGGCGAACGGGGAGGCTTTTTGGGGCGAAAATGTCCATTTTTTGGCAGATGTAGAGGCCCAGCCAGGTGACCACAAAATGAACAAGGGTCAACGTCATGTTGGGGAAGCCATAGTGCACGTAGATCCATTTGTTGATGAAGACAATGCAGATGGAGGACAGCAGGTTGACCAGCAGGCCGGCGATGATGCGCCGGTTGGCTGATAAATTAACCATCATCCTGGAGGTCTCCTCGCGTCGCTGATCCAAGAGGAGCTTCGTTTCACGTTACTAAGCTGTTAAAACTGCAAAAGGACAGAAGGTGAATGTAACAACGCCTTAAAAATGTTATGTTACGTTTAAGGTGGCTTTGCTGTCGCGGTACTTCCATAAATACTACAAGGCAATAAACTTTCACCACATTCATAAGTATAGTCAGTAACTGTAAATTATTATTCTAATATTATTTATGACATATGCTCATGTTACAGCTGATGAATGTGAAGCTCAGATTAACTACTTTATAGACAGTGATGGAAAGTGACGAAGTATATTTAATCCAACAGTGGACTGACGTTTATTTTAAGGTACTTCATAGTTCTACCTCATTTCATATAAGAGAATGGTATACTCTTACTCCACTGCATTTACAAATACGAGTTGAATCAGTTTATAAAATACGACGCTTTATTATCTTGACAGCTATAAAACACTGGTTGTCTGTATTAGCTTCACTACCGCCAGCTTTGACAGAATACTGCTGCTTAAATAGTAAAGTACAATAATAATTTAATAGTGAAATGGGTCATTTTGATGACAATACTTAAAACTTAGGTGCCCATATAGCGGTCAAATAAATCTAGTTAGCTTTAACTTAAAAGTGCAGTGAAGAAGCCTAGCATAAACTCATAATGCTAAAGTAAAATATAAGTACGTCAAATGTATACGTACGTACTGCAGTGGAGTAAACGTACTCCATTTGCTTCACTTTTTTACCAATATGTTGGAGAAGACGGCTGTTTGTAAGGTTTAACAGTAAAATAGCTCATTTTCTAAATGAAGTTCGTCCGTTATGTAGAAGTAGTTGATGCAGGTTGAACCGTTAATTAAAGCTGTCGGTTAACGTAACAGAGTGTGGTAGTTTAAAGATAGAGGAACACAACATCGGTCTGTCTCTATGTCCGTCTCTCCGCCTGTCGGTCAGTCGGTCTCTCGGTCTGCCACGCAATAAGAAAAGTTTACCCGGGGTCTCCATCTGTCTCCCCGCTGTGTCTTCCTCTGCCTGCGTCGCTCCGGCCAAACAAACAGCCCCGTGAGTTAGAGTCTTTCCCCGGCGTCGGAGCTCCAGTCCCCGAGAAGCGACGAATCCGCACTACTGTACCGGAGGAGTTTGCTTCCCTCCTCTCCTGAACGCTGCCGTGATTTATGGTATGGTTACAAACCGCCCGTGTGTTCCTGTTTCCTTTGTGTTTACGTCACTTGACGTGCGTGTGTTGAGCAACAGCGGCCGCTAGCGGACTGGAGAGGGAAGGAGTGCAGAGATGATCTATAACAACAGATGCCTCACTACACACAATAAATTGTGAAAGCTAAATCAACACAGGAAAAAAATAAAAGCTACATTATAAAATAATCAAATGAGTATCCATCCATCCATTGTCTACCACTTTATCCTGTATTCAGGTTCAGGTCACGGGGGGGGGGGGGGGGGGGGGGGGGGGGGGGGCTGGAGCCAATCCCAGCTATCATTGGGTGAAGGCACAAGGCACACCCTGGACAGGTCACCAGTCCATCTCCAGTCCATCCTGCATGTCTTTGGACTGTGAGAGGAAGCCAGAGAACCCAGAGAGAACCCACACTTACACGGGGAGAACATGCAAACTCCACACAGAAAGAACCCGGGCCCGACCCCGGAACCGAACCCAGGACCCTCTCGCTGTGAGGCGACAGTGCTACCCACTACACCACCTTGCAGCCCTCAAATGAGTATACCAGAGTCAATTCACGTCAACATGTGTTATCGTGTCTTATTATTGCTCTGCATGTTCACAAATTAGCTAATAAAGGTACTTTTAATCTTAAATTTTGTTTTATAGTGACTTTGAAACATCTGTCCAGGGAGTATATGAAAAATAGGCTCTTGGCAAAATCAGGTTTAAAATCAATATTTTCATTAAATATATATGATGAATATATGTGAAAATTAATAAGCATGTGTTTTGTCTGTTTGTTTGTTTGTTTTGTTGTGTATTTAAATATACTGTATGTGTGTGTTTGTGTGTGTGCCAAATATTCACTTTTTTCAATGTTATTGTTATTGGTGGTTTATTATATATGCCATATCATGTGATATACTATATATGTCATTATCACTATTCCATTTACATTTACATTTAGGTCATTTAGCAGACGCTTTGATCGTTGAAGTACACCTGCACTATAATTTGTCATGCACTTATGGAAACTTTGCAAATGCACTGTAAATATTTTTCCATACAACAAATCTTTCAACAAAAAAAGAAAACATATTTTTCTTTACAGTCCAAATTCTCCAAAAGAAGATGCTGGAAATCAATAAAACATGAGTCACTTAAGGGTTGTTGTGAAAATATAGGGTTTATCCATCTTAAAGATCAAACAACTAGGGCAACAACTAAAAAAGAATTCCTTCATTAATTAATCTCACGATTGTGTTCTTGATTAATCGTATGGTCAATAAAATGTCAGCAAATATTGGAGTACATCCTTCAGAAGTTCCAGGCTAAGCTCAACTTCGACACCTTGTTTTTTCTTGGTGCCATGTATCACTATTTTAAAAATGTTTACGAATCAAACAATCCATTAGTTCATCAGCAGATTTATAATTAAAACAATTATTAGTTGCATACAAAATAGTTCAAAATGAGCTAAACCTCACAATTACACTACAAACAATACAACACTGCTTTGACAGCAATGCATGAATATTAACAATCTAATAGTATAAAGTTACAAGGGGCATTTATATACTTTCAATACTTGAAGTACATTTTCCTGATTGTACTTTCATACTGTTAATGGAGTCACTTATTCAATATTGTTTCAGTATTTTTACAGGTTTACATCAGTGGGACTGATATCTTCCCGACTGCAGTACTGCAGTATCAACACTGAACTGTGGGCGGCACTAACGTCCACTCTGCCGAAAATCCAAAAGACGAAGAAGAAGTACAAGACGCACGAAGAAGAATCCAGTCAAGCCTCGTGAAGCGGGAATTGACACCCCACTATAATGGACTGGTAATTCACAATTCAGCATTTTTAAAACTTCAATCGGCTTCTGCACCTACAGTTATACCTTGTAGACCCGTATGTGAACGGTTAGCTTGCTATTTAGCGAGCGGTTACGTTGCTGTGCTAGCTGGGGCTAACGATGTCGTTCATAATCATTAGTGATGCTAACTGGCTAATCACTGATTTGTGTCCTGTTGACATGTTAAACCAGCGCTAATAACGCAGTTCTCAGTCAGTAATTGAAGTTAACTACAGCTGGTGCACATTATTGACGACCCAACGTTTAAATGAAGCACTTTCTTGAATCTTAACTGACTAACAAAACCAGCTATTTGTTGTTAGCTAGTAGAACGGCAGGGCATTACAGTTCAATGTGCAGTAACGTAAAATAAGGTATTAATGCACTTGTAAGGCAACAATGAGAACTCATGTTTTAGTAACTAAGACAATGAGAACTCATGTTTTAGTAACTAAGTACACTCACTCAAGTGCAATGTTGGGCTACTTCCCTTTTCTGCCACATTATACTTCTACTCCACTCCACTTGAGCTATCACAGTTGAAGCTACCCAGCAGTTGTCTTTTTATCAAGTCATGCAAATGAGCTACTTGTTTACCACCTGCAACATTAAAGTGGTGCATCAATAAATATAATCTAACACTATGATGGATATCATTCTGAAATGGGACCTTCTGCATTTCCTGAAACACTCAAGTTCTTTATGGTTGTTAAAGAAGTCCTCTGATATTTCCGTCTATTTCACCCTTGAAATCCTCCAATAATGAACAATAAAACATGGAAAAGATATCATTCAGTCAAAGTGTGCATGCTACTGTTTGTGTACAGACTAAATGAAATAACGATATAGATATACTGTAGTTAGACAGGAAAAAGAAAGGACCGGAGCGTGGTACACGTGGCAGATTTACGTTCACCTATTTTCATGTCAAAAGTCACTTGATACTCCGTTGGGCAGAATCCAGCACCGGGGACTTTGTGGCAAAAAGAACAATTCATGGTGTGTTTCTGCACAAGCGCTCACATACTCGTCTTGTCTTCCAGGGGTCAGAACGAGCTGCCGTCTCCGGTGGTTCGAGATGATGAGGTGACCATCGCTGCACGCAGGAGGAGGAGTAAGAAGGTGGCTTGTATCCTCCAGGTGCATGAGTGTGGGTTTATCTTCAAATTCAGCAACTTGAACTGGATTTGATCTATTTGTAGGATAAAACCTACTAGACGTCACCACGTGAGGGGGATTTTCACATTTCTCTCTTTACATTTTATACGCTACTGATGTATAAAAATAATCGTAAGTGGTAATTCAAGAAAAGATATCGAATGCTTAAATTAAAAAAGTCTTTCTGGGTGGTGGAAAACTATTTGAGAGTGTGGACCAAATATGAGCTCCATTACCGGTATTGATGAATAATGCCAGAACTGTGAGTATTGTTGTCTTCCTGATTGCTGGCGTCAGTCCCGTCCCCCGGCGGCGGCAGCCCCGTCCTCGCCACGTTAACACCGGCCCGCTCCCTGATGAGGAACACTCCTGCTTCACTGTTCAGACAGGCTGGTAGGTGGTTAGTGATTATCCTTTAATGTCAAAGAGCTCCATATGTTACTGAATCCCCACTCTCCCCTCACGTCTCTCTCAGTAACTCCCAGGGTCCCAGATGTTTCCGCCATTTTGGCTCCAGGAGGTCGAACGCCTCGATACACACACACCCCCAGACACGCCCTCAGCAGTATGGTGAGATACACAAACGCTCAATGGACCTCATGCTTTTTTTATTCTGACCGTAAACTTCTCTTAAATAATAATAGTAATAATAATACATTTTATTTATAACACACTTTTCATTTCTTACAGATCACAAAGTGCTATAATGAAATGTGTAAATCTTCTGTCGGCTGTAATGACCCCAAAAATATTCTGCTTACCCCCCACTGCCTGCCATCATGAACCTAAATGACTATGTATTCATATTCCTTCATGAGACCCTTTGGTGCTTTTACTGGCCGTCGTCTCCCGCATCACTTTTTCGCTATAAAAGAAACAATGCATTTGGTGCCACTCGCTGCTTTTGAGGGAACATTAGCGAGACGACAGCGGCAAACCCCGTTTTTCTCGACCTGATGATATGGTGTCAGTAAATAGAGAGGAGTGAGATGAAAAAACCAGGATTAGCTCTGAAATGCTGTCTGTCTGTGTGTAGAATTTGGATGACAGTGATTGGACCAACAGCATGTACATCTCGCCTGTGTCGGGAATGGAGAACAGCAGCTTCTTCACCGACGACATCACCAACCTAAGCTCCGCCCTGCTGAAGGAGGACGACCCCGGCGAGGACGGTGAGTGAAACGAGCGTCCCCAAGCCCATTCTGTTCCTCGCCATCGTTAGTTCACAGCATAACGCTGGCGTGTTTTAAAATCTCCTTCAGCGGCTGCCAGTCTTTTCCCAGAATTCCTTGCATCCTTTCTGAAACACTCTTCCACTGCGGTGTTTGAGCTGCTTGAGGATTACCAGACAGTCTTACAGGACAAGGTAGGTTTGTTTGTGTTGAGTTTCATTGCATAGCAGCACTTCCTAAATCCCACCAATGAACTGCTCGGTTCAATCACTCACCTCTCGTCGCCTGCTTCAGGTGGACGTGCTGCAGTCCGTTGTCCTCAGAGCGGGACAGAACAGCAAGACAGCAGGAGTCCGCTGGCTGCTGCAACAGGAGAACTGCTCCTGGAGACTCATCACGTCCCTGTACAGGTACCTGTCGGACTGAGCGCACCTCTCCATCTGACTTCCTGGCTGTCTCTAATTCACCTGTCTGTTTCTGCAGGGATCGGGTCCAGTTGGTGCTAGAGGATGACATCATGGCAGACATGGTTGTGAGTGACTGTTTCTAAAATGTTCTGTTTGTGAAACGCAGCATTCAAACCTCGCCCCTAATCAGACGAGCTTGTCTCTGTGTGTAGGTTCCCAGTGAGAGTGAGAAGGTGGTGGTGGAGCAGCTTTTCCAGCGGGATGCCGTCATACGTCAGAGTCAGGTAAATGGATGAAATGGACACAACCCTTCTGGATCAGGACGACATATATTGGAGGCAACTGTGAAACAAACTTTTGTTTTTGCGTTGCAGCTGGTGGTCGATTGGCTGGAGAGCATCGCCAAAGATCAGATTGGAGATTTTTCTGATAATATAGAATACTACGCCAAAAACGTCTGCTGGTGAGTTCCCATCAGTCTGTCTTAAAATATCACGTCTGCAGTCGTGTGAATGAAGTTCATCAGGGAGTTGTGTGTTTTTCAGGGAGAACACCCTTCATGCCCTGAAGCTGAGGAGAAA